>NC_029790.2:110064758-110133278 GCF_000816755.2 Arachis ipaensis | reverse complement strand
AGAGATTGAGCAGAAAAAAATTATATTGAATACTCACTAATTCCTTGTTAATATAAGGGAGCTTTGTTTATATTTTCATGAATTATTAATCTAAGTTTTTTTTTGTTTTGAGGTTATCCATTGATCTATTTTTAAGATTGAATTTTCGTTCTTTATTCTTTAAAAATTTAGAAGTATTGAAAAATATTTTAACTTTGTTTTAAATTCTGTTTATTACTTTGAAAAAATTAATATCGGAATTAAAGCTTGAAAACTCTTTTTTGTGACTTTTTTATTTGACTAGGAATAGTATTTTAAAAACTGCGCGACGTTGTTTTTCTCTTAATTTTCAATTGTTTAGTACTAGCTTAAATACGTGACATATAATTCAACCTAAAACTACTTTTTGACTATTATTTAAAACTGAATCAATATTGTGTTAAACCTCTTTTCTTAATCGGTTAACCAAGAAATTAGTGATTGATTAATTAAAGATAAATTGAATTACCAAAGAATTAGAGTTCAATTATTTATGATTTATCGTGAAAAAATCTTTGCATGCATCAAAATAGATAAACATAAGGTTTAATCTTCCTGAAAAATAAACATCTCCAAAACCCTTGATATTCTCAATGACTGTTTTCTCTCAATTTTATACGCGTTCATCACTGTCTGCACAAGCATTCAAGCACTTAACTTCCAAGCAAGATACGACCTCAACCCTCAAATCCAGGTTCAATCGATTTAGTTAGTGATTCAAGCCGATATTTTCTTTCTCAATCCTTTAATCCTCGTAAAACGATATCCACTCACCGTGGTATTACTTAAACGATTTGGTGCACTTATTAGTATCCATGAACATTAGTTGATGCTCATCAACGAGAGGATTAGAGAGAGTGAGAGACGAGAGGGTGAGGAGAGAGAGATGGTGTAATTCGAAATGAGGGGGGAGAGGATTTTCGATTCGAATTTAGGACAACATTACCATCGGATTTACTGGCATATGCGAGTGGATAAAACGCTGCATTCAACTAATTACGTTTATCATCGGAAAAAACCAACCCTAAATCCGATGGTAATCGTGGCACCAATTATTTTGCCTTTCTCTCCATTTGTTACTGGCGAATTTACCATCGAAAAACCGAATCTGAGAGTAAGTTTTTTATCTGACGAATTTGTTACAAAATCTGCCGATAAAGCCGTCGTTAACCTCCAATACTAAATTCGGCAGTATTTAGTATTTTTCTTGTAGTGTACTTTCCTTTTTCAATTTATACAACCCACACCTTAATGATTGAAAAATGACAATCCGTCTCCTATCATTCCTTTTAGTTAGATGCATGAGCCCTTCTATGAGAATTTCTGGTAAAAAGTGACAGAAAATGCTTACGTATGACAGTACCTTGTATGATCTAGCCTTCACTTGTCCTACATGGATGATAACCATTTGATTGGGATTGTTTATTGCCTTTACAGTCATCAAAATAATGCTGCAGAGAAATGATAACCATTTGATTGGGACATCGTTTTGATGATTATTTAGGAGCTAAACAATCCCAATTGAATGGTTATCATTCATGTAAGACTGATGAATGCCAAGTCATACAAATTACATTATATATAAGCATTTTTCATTATCTTTTGCCAAAAAATTTTACAAAAAGATTCACGTGTCTAATAAAAAGGAAGAATAAGGACTCATGCATCTAATGAAAAAGAAGAATAAGGGACGTATTATCAATTTCCAATCATTAAGGTACAAATTGTCTAAATTAAAAAGAGCAAAGACTGAAAAAAATTTTACTCATATTTTAAAAATTCAAACCATAATTTTTGGAGTAGTTCTTTTGTAAATACCACCTCTGCGGCTCTGCCAATCAAAGAATTCATCTCAATCCAATCTCTATTCAATTAACTTCACGATTAATATTAATCGTATTAACAAAATTTGTCTTGAAATAAGATTGTCTATTTACATAGTTTGTGGCTACTATCATGATTTGTTCTTCTTGCTTTTCTTTGATCAATATTGTAAAAATAAACAATTTTTTTTTAAACAAAAAGCTCAACACAGTAAGATGGAATATTTAGAAAGTTCAAAATTATAATGTAAACACTAAAAAAGAAACCGTAGTTATCACTGGCATTGCCATCAACAACTAGACGGAACAAAGTCAACCCACTCTTTGTAGCTCTTAATCGACTTGGTAATAATTTTCGCAACGCCTGTCTTTTAATTCCTGAAAATCCTGGCATTTCTTTCCAACCACGTATTCCTGATAGCAAAAAATCCAATCAGCGACTTGTTACGTTCGTCTTTTTTTATAGGAGCTCCTGTTCAACTCTCAAAGTGTTGCTTAATAGTTCCTGGAATAGACTAAAGTTTATTATAGACATATAACTAAGCACACCACACCTGCCACGTGAACTCACAGCCAATGAATAAGTGGAAATCATTCTCAGTTTTTTTTTTACATAAAACACAAATCATATCCTTGTGATCAATAATGCCCAATCTAATCAATCTTTCCTTAGTATTGACCCTACCAACTAACACAAACTAGGTGAGTAGCTCAACTCTTGGTGGTACTAGTCCTCTCCATATAGATCTAGTGAAACTATAACTGCTAATGTCCTCCAGGAGAGTCTCAGCCTGCAAAACCTGCACAAATGAGTTAGTAGAATAAACTCCTTATCTATCACATTTCCATACTATTCTGTCTTCCCTCTCACTTGTTAACCTGACAGATTGTAGAACTCCATGAAGTTGGTTAACTAATTCTAACTCCCATTGGAATAGTACCCTTCTCCAATGAAAGTTCCATATCCACTCCAGTCCATCCCAAAACCCAAAGTCCCCTATTACAGATCTGACTTGGTTTAAAACCGAGAAAAGCCTTGGAAATACATCCTGAAACACACCACATGGTAGCCAATTATCTTTCCAGAAACGACTTCTTCTACCATATCCTAACTCTAATTATAACCCTCTGATCATCTTATCTCTCGCTTGCTGTTCTCTTATCTGCAACTGACAAATGTCTCTCCACGGACCCTTTATTTTAGGAACCGGCTGACAAAAAAGAAGGACATTTGGATTCAAGTCATTGCAGGAGCACACAATTTTCTTCCATAATGGGTAATCCTCCTTTAAAAACTGCCACCACCACTTGAACAATAATGCTGTATTCCGAAGCACTGCATCGCCCACGCCCAAACCCCCAAAGCGTTTTGGAGCTTGCACAATATCTCACCTCACCAAAAGTACCCAATCCCTTCCATCCTCATTACTCCATAAGAACATCCTCTGCAAAGATATCAACTTATCTACTACTGCTCTGGGCATCTTATATAAGTTAAGATAGTAAACCGGCAGACTATTAAGCACAGATTTAACGAGTACCAGCTTACCAGCTTTATTAATCGTTTTGGCTTTCCACAGATTGAGTTTTTCTTCTACTTTGTCTATAATATGTTTCCATGTTTTGACCAATTTCAGATTCGCTCCCAAAGAAATACTTATGAGCGGATAATTTATACCCTTTTTGGCATTGTTTTTACATAGTTTTTAGTATGTTTTAATTACTTTTTATTATATTTTTATTAGTTTTTATTCAAAAATCACATTTCTGGACTTTACTAGGAGTTTGTGTATTTTTCTATGATTTCAGATATTTTCTAGCTGAAATTGAGGGACCTGAGCAAAAATCTGATTCAGAGGCTGAAAAAGGACTGCAGATGTTGTTGGATTCTGACCCTGCTGCATTCGAAGTGGATTTTCTGGAGCTATAGAAGCCCAATTGGCGCCCACTCAATTGAGTTGGAAATTAGACATCCTGGCTTTCTAGCAATATATAATAATCCATACCTTGCCCGAGATTTGATGGCCCAAACTGGCGTTCAAAGTCAGCCTAAAACATCTTGGCGTAAAACGCCCAAACTGGCACCAGAATTGGAGTTAAACGCCCAAACTGGCACCAAAGCTGGCGTTTAACTCCAGGAACAGCCTATGCATGAAAAAAGCTTTAATGCTCAGCCCAAGCACACACCAAGTGGGCCCCGTAAATAGATTTCTACACTATCTGCACTTAGTTACTCATTTTCTGTAAACCTAGGTTACTAGTTTAGTATAAAAACTGCTTTTAGAGATTTATTTTATATCTTTGGAATATCTTTTGATCACTTTGATCTTTGAGACCATTGTTCACGTTTGGAGAAGCTGGCCTCATGGCCATACCTAGACTTTACACTTATGTATTTTCTACGGTGGAGTTTCTACACCCCATAGATTAAGGTGTGGAGCTCTGCTGTTCTTCATGAATTAATGCAAGTACTATTGTTTTTCCTTTAATTCACGCCTACTTTCTCTCCAAGATATACTCTTGTTCTTAATTCAGTTAAGTCATAATGAAGGGGTGACCCGTGACAATCACCCAATCTTCATTACTCGCTTAGCCAAGATCGTGTGGCTGACAACCACAAAGCGATCTACATGATGTTCAACGTAGTCATTGGACGACCGCTGGAGTATAATCTCTTGGATATCTAATACACGAACCGAGTCCGTGAGATTAGTATCTTCGTGGTATAGGCTAGAACCATTGGCAGCATTCCTGAGATCCGAAAAGTCTAAACCTTGTCTGTGGTATTTCGAGTAGGATCTGGGAAGGGATGACTGTGACGAGTTTCAAACTTACGAATGTTGGGCGCAGTGACAGTGTACAAAAGGACAATGGTCCTATTCCGACGCTAGCGAGAGCCGACAGATGATTAGACGTGCGGTGACAGCGCATATGGATTTGTTTTCATCCGAGAGGATCATACAGCTTGCCATGGAAGGAGGTAACGCATGGTTGGAAGAAGGCAGTAGGAAAGCAGAAGTTCAGAAGCAACAAAGCATCTCCAGACGCTTATCTGAAATTTCCACCAATGAATTACATAAGTATCTCTATCTTATTTTCTGTTTTATTTATATTTTAATTATCAAAACCTCATAACCATTTGAATCCGCCTAACTGAGATTTACAAGGATGACCATAGCTTGCTTCAAGCTGACAATCTCCGTGGGATCGACCCTTACTCACGTAAGGTTTATTACTTGGACGACCCAGTGCACTTGCTGGTTAGTTGCGCGGAGTTGTGTGAAAAAGTGTGTAGTCACGTTTTGCGCACCAAGTTTTTGGCGCCGTTGCCGGGGATTGTTCGAGTTTGGACAACTGACGGTTCATCTTGTTGCTCAGATTAGGTAATTTTATTTTATTTTTAAGCTTTTTATTTTTGAAAATTTCAAAAAAAATATTTTGTGTTCTTCAAAATTTTTAAGAATGAATTCTAGAGTTTCATCATGATCTGTTGAAGCCTGGCTGGTTGTCAAGCCATGTCTAAATTCTTTTGGACCGAGGTCTCCACTTATCATTGCAGGAGCTTTTTTATTCCCATCAATATGGCTGTTGTATGTAATGCTCTGCTGAAGCTTAGCTGGCCATTGGCCATGTCTAATATTTTGGACCGAAGCTTTCACATAAAGCTTGGTTGGCTATTAAGCCATGTCTAAATTTTTGGACCGGAGCTTTAGACTAACATTGCATGATTCCTGGAATTCTTATTAAAAATTTTGTATCTTTTTATTTTCTTTTTCCAACATAATTTTGAAAAATCAAAAAAAATTTATAAAACCATAAAAACCAAAAATTCTGTATTTCTTGTTTAAGTCTAGTGTCAAATTTTAAGTTTGGTGTTAATTGCATGTTCTAACTTTTCTTAAAAATTTTGAAAAATTCATGCATGTGTTCCTCATTTATCTTCAAGTTGTTCTTGATGATTTTCCTTGTTTGATCTTTACATTTTCTTGTTTTGTGTCTTTTCTTGTTTTTCATATGCATTCTTAAATTATTAGTGTCTATAGATTAAAAATTTTTTAAGTTTGGTGTCTTGCATGTCTTTCTTTTCTTAAAAATTTTCAAAAATATGTTCTTGGTGTTCATCATGATCTTCAAAGTGTTCTTGGTGTTCATCTTGACATTCAAAGTGTTCTTGCATATTTTTCTTGTTTTGATTCGTGATTTTTATGTCATGTTTCATTTTGATGTTTTTCTCTTTCCGCATTAAAAATTCAAAAATAAAAAATAATATCTTTCCCTTATTCTTCTCATAAATTTCGAAATTTTGAATTGATTTAGTCAAAGAATTTTAAAATTTGGTTGTTTCTTATTAGTCAAGTCAAAATTTCAACTTCAAAATCCTATCTTTTTCAAAAATCAAATCTTTTTCATTTTTTTCTTAATATTTTAAAAAATTTTAAAAATTTGATTTTCAAAATCTTTTTCTTAGTTCATATTTTCGAAATTAATGCTAACATTTAATGTCTAGATTTAAAAATTTTCAAGTTATTACTTGCTTATTAAGAAAGGATCAATCTTTAAATTCTAAAATCATATCTTTTAGTTTCTTATTAGTCAAGTAATCAACTTTAATTTCAAAAATAAAATCTTTTTAAATTCCTTTTCAAATCTTTTTCAAAATAAATTTCAATCATATATTTTTCAAAATCAATTTCAAAATCTTTTCTAACTTCTTATCTTTTCAAAATTGATTTTCAAATCTTTTTCAATTAACCACTTAACTTTTTGCTTGATTTTAAAAAGTTTATTATTTCTTATCTTTTTCAAAACTACCTAACTACTTTTCTTTCTCTTATTTTTGAAAACTCCTCACCACTTTTTCAAAATTCCTTTTTAATTAACTAATTGTTTTAAATTTTAATTTTAGTTTATTCCTTTTAATAATTTTGAATACTAACCAATAATTAAAACAAAAATAAAAATATTTTCCTTTTATTTTAATTTAAAATTTGAATTCTCTCTCTCTCTCATCTCTTTCTATCTATTTATTTAATCACTAACACTTCTTTTCTTCTTTAAATTCGAACCCTCTCTACCTCTCTGTGTTCGAATTTTTCTCTTCTCATTCTTCTACTCTTCTCTTCTTATACTCACATAAAGGAATCTCTATACTGTGACATAGAGGATTCCTCTTCTTCTCTGTTCTCTTCTTTTTCATATGAGCAGGAGCAAGGATAAGAATATTCTTGTTGAAGCTGATCCGAAACCTGAAAGGACTCTAAAGAGGAAGCTAAGAGAAGCTAAAGTACAACACTTTAGAGAGGACCTAACAGAATTTTTCAAAAAAGAAGAAGAGATGGCCGAACCCAACAACAATGGTGGAGATGCAAGGAAGATGCTTGGTGACTTTATTGCACCCTCTTCTGACTTCTGTGGAAGGAGCATCTCAATTCCTGCAATTGGAGCAAACAACTTTGAGCTTAAGCCTCAATTAGTTTCTCTGATGCAGCAGAATTGCAAGTTTCATGAACTTCCATTGGAAGATCCTCATCAGTTCTTAGCTGAATTCTTGTAAATCTGTGACACTGTTAAGACCAATGGGATTAATCCTGAGGTCTACAGACTTATGCTTTTTCCCTTTGCTGTAAGAGACAGAGCCAGGACATGGTTGGACTCACAATCTAAAGATAGCCTGAACTCTTGGGAAAAGTTGGTCAATGCTTTCTTGGCCAAATTCTTTCCACCTCAGAAGTTGAGGAAGCTTAGAGTGGAATTCCAAACCTTCAGACAGAAGGAAAGTGAATCCCTCTATGAAGCTTGGGAAAGATACAAGCAATTGATCAGGAGGTGTCCTTTTGATATGTTTTTAGAATGGAGCATCATATGTATATTCTATGATGGTCTGTCTGAATTGTCCAAGATGTCATTGGATCACTCTGCTGGAGGATCTCTTCATCTGAAGAAGACGCCTGCAGAAGCCCAGGAACTCATTGAAATGGTTGTAAATAACCAGTTCATGTATACTTCTGAAAGGAATCCTATGAATAATGGGACAACTCAGAAGAAAGGAGTTCTTGAGATTGATACTCTGAATGCAATATTGGCTCAGAACAAAATATTGACTCAGCAAGTCAATATGATTTTTCAGAGTCTGTCTAGAATGCAAGCTGCAACAGGCAGTACTAAGGAAGCTTCCTCTGAAGAAGAAGCCTATGACCCTGAGAACCCTGGAATGAAAAAGGTGAATTACATGGGAGAATCCTATGAAAACACCTATAATCTTTCATGGAGGAATCATCCAAATTTCTCATGGAAGGATCAATAGAAGCCTAATCAAGGCTTCAGTAACAATAATGGTGGGAGAAATAGGTTTGACAATAGCAAACCTTTTCCATCATCTTCTTAGCAACAGACAGAGAATTCTAAGCAGAGCCACTCTGACTTAGCAACTGTAGTCTCTGATCTATCTAAGACCACTCTCAGTTTTATGACTGAAGCAAGGTCCTCCATTAGAAATTTGGAGGCACAAGTGGGTCAGTTGAGTAAAAGCGTTACTAAACTCCCTCCTAGTACTCTCCTAAGCAATAGAGAAGAGAATCCAAAGAGAGAGTGCAAGGCCATCTACACGTCCAACATGGCCGAACCTATAGAGGAGGGAAAGATAGTGATTTCCACTGAGGAAGACATCAATGGACGTCCACTAGCCACCAAGGAATTCCCTAATGAGGAACCCAAGGAATCTGAGGCTCATATAGAGACCATAGAGATTCCACTGAACTTACTATTGCCATTCATGAACTTTGATGAGTATTCTTCCTCTGAAGAGGATGAAGATATTGTGGAAGAGAAAGTTGCTCAATATCTAGGAGCAATCATAAAGCTGAATGCCAAGTTATTTGGTAATGAGACCTGGGAGGATGAACCCCCATTGCTCATCAATGAACTAAATGATCTGGTTCAACTGAAATTACCTTAGAAGAAACAGGATCCTGGAAAGTTCTTAATACCTTATACCATAGGCACCATGACCTTTGAGAAGGCTCTGTGTGACCTGGGGTCAGGGATAAACCTCATGCCCCTCTCTGTAATGGAGAAACTAGAGATCTTTGAGGTACAAGCTGCAAGAATCTCACTAGAGATGGCAGACAATTCAAGGAAACAAGCTTATGGACTTGTAGAGGATGTCTTGGTGAAGGTTGAAGGCCTGTACATCCCTGTTGATTTCATAATCCTAGATACTGGAAAGGAAGAGGATGAATCCATCATCCTTGGAAGACCCTTCCTAGCCACAGCAAGAGCTGTGATTGATGTGGATAGAGGAGAGCTAGTCCTTCAATTGAATGAGGACTACCTTGTGTTTAAGGCCCAATGATCTTCTTCTATAACCATGGAGAGAAAGTATGAAAAGCTTCTCTCAATACAGAGTCAAACAGAGCCCCCACACTCAACTTCTAAGTTTGGTGTTGGGAGGCCATCATTAAGCTCTGAGTCTCTGTGAAGCTCTCTAAGAGCTCACTGTCAAGCTATTGACATTAAAGAAGCGCTTGTTGGGAGGCAACCCAATGTTATTTAATTATATTTATTTATTTTCCATTGTTATTTTTATGTTTTCTTTAGGTTGATGATCATGTGAAGTCACAAAAACAAATGAAAAATCAAAAACAGAATAAAAAACAGCATAAAAAATAGCACACCCTAGAGGACAAGCTCACTGGCATTTAAACGCCAGTAAGGATAGCAGAATGGGCGTCTAACGCCCAGTCTGGCAGCATTCTGGGCGTTAAACGCCAAAATGGGTAGCACTATGGGCGTTTAATGCCAAAAAGGGCTGACTGGCATCTGGCTGGTGTTAAAACGCCAGAAATGGGCATCTGGCTGGCGTTTAACGCCAGAAATGGACAGCAGAGTGGCGTTTAACGCCAGGAAAGGTAGCAGAGCTGGTGTTAAATGCCAGATTTGGCACAGAATGGGCGTTTGAACGTCAAAATGGTGCAGGAACTCTGATAAACCACTATTTTATGGTTTATATTGTGTTTAATTGTGTGGTTTTATCATGATCCTTACCCACTTATTCATTAAATTAGCATACAATTATAATTCCTTCCTAAATTTATTACATGTTTGAAAACTGCTTCCTAGAGACTTTAATTATGTATTTTTAATTCTCCTTTATTCCATTCGATGACGTGATCTGTGTGTTGAGTGTTTCAGACTTTACAGGGCATGAATGAGTTGGAGATTGGAAAGGAAGCTGGCAGAAATGGAAGGAACACAAGAATTTGAGGAGATAACCAGCGAGAAGTGACGCGGTCGCATGGCTCACGCGACCACGCGAAGGAGAGCAAATTGCAGTGACGCGGCCGCATGGCTCACGCGGCCGCGCGGATTGGAAAAGCTAAAGCGACGCGGTAGCATGGACAACCCGAACGCGTGGCAAGGAAAAGCACGAATGACGCGTCCGCATGGGTGACGCGATCGCGTGACATGTGCGATCTGCATAATCTGCAGAACTCACTGGGGGCGATTTTGGACCTTATTTCGACCCAGTTTTCGGCCCGGAACAGCAGACTAGAGCCAGAGAATATGCAAAAACAAAGGACAACATTCATTCTACACAGTTTTCAGTTTTAGATCGAGTTTTACTCCTCCTCTAGGTTTTTTTTTCTTTAGTTTTTAGGATTTAATTTTCAATTGGTCTTAGCATTGAAACATTGAGAAGAGTTAGTACTTCATCAAGACTTCGTCATTCTAGTTCGTTCTCTTAACTTGGTTTTATTATTCCATGTTCTTTGCTTTGCTCAATTTTGTCAATTGAATACTTTTATGATTATTTAATACAAGGGTTATTTCTTTTATTTTAATTCATTTTAATTTCCAATAATCATGTCTTCTTTTAATTCCCTTTCATGTGTTATGGATTTATTATTTACAATGAGCAAGTAGTTCCCTTACTTGATGGGGAGTTGATTGAAAGGAACTCTTGAGTTGGAAGGATTGAAAGAAAATTTGTAATTGGGTTAACTGTTGGATTGCTATCTAGTCACTAACACCAATCCCTTTGAACTAAGTGGGTTGCAACTCGTGAACAGATCTAGCATTCCAACTCGTTTGACTTTCCTTTACCTAGTAAAGGATAATTAAACAGAACAACCATTAATTATCAATTAATCTTGAAATCATTCCATCAATAATAGAGATTCCAACTAATCAACTCCCACTCAAGGCTTTTACTCATATTATTTAATTTTCCCAATTTAATTTTCCATCTACTTAACTCAATTTCTTTGGAAACATCTGATTAATAAAATAGAACACTTTTCTGCAACTCGTTGGGAGACGACCTAGGACTCAAACTCCCAATAATTTTTACTTTAAATTCTCTGTGACATATTTCTAAATTGATAGGCAGATTTTCGATGAGTTAAGAACTATACTTACAACGTAACTATTTTAATAATTTTTAATTCACCAACTTCTGTGCTCCGTCAATTTTTGGCGCCGTTGCCGGGGAGTTGCAATAGAGTGCTAAAGTTATTAATTAGAATTTATTTATTTGCATTTTATTTTATTATTTTTACTATGAGCTGCATGTTTCTTTCGTCAAATGACGCGTTCACTACCTAACCCCAACTTGCCAATATTCGATCCTGAAATTGAAAGGACTATTTCACGAATAAGGCGAGCTAAGCGTCGGTTAGTCCTCTCTAAGGACGAATCTGAAACGTCAGTTGAGGAAGAAACCAGTCCCCGTTCTACTAATTCGATTGTTTTACGTGCAGGAGACATGGCAGCTAGGAGAGCTACCATCCAGGAGGAATGAGCTCCTGATTTTACGATGCAACCGTTTCAAGCGCATCATCCAGTGGTAGCTACAGATTTTGAAATAAAGACCGCACTGCTAAATTTGATGCCCAAGTTTCATGGCTTACCTGCTCAAGAGCCCATCAAGTACTTGAGAGATTTCCAAGCAGCCTGTTCCACTGTCAGGCGTGATGGTACTGATGAAACTTCAATTTTGCTGAAAGCTTTCCCGTTTTCTCTTGAGAGAAAGGCAAGAGAGTGGTACTACACTCAACCTCTAGCAAATGTATCCAACTGGGATACACTCAAAAAGGAGTTTTTGGAGAAATTCTTTCCATCTGAAGTTACTGATAAACTGAGGAAGGATATTTCCACAATTGTTCAGGATGACAATGAGTCTCTCTTTGAATACTGGGAGCGCTTCAATAATCTTCTGGAAGCATGCCCCCACCACAGGATTGATAAGATGGTGTTACTCAGCTATATCACACAGGGTATGAGGCCCCAAGATAAGACTACATTGGAAAGTGCCAGCAATGGGTCTATGAAGAAGTACAAGACCACTGATGAAGCATGGCAATTGATCAGTGATTTAGCTGAATCTACTAGGAACCACAGGCAAAAGCAAGGCCATTCAAAAGCTGTTGCAGAAGTATCCTCTAACAGAGAGACTGCGGCTCTAGCTCAGAGTATATGTGAGATGACCAACTTGCTGAAGCAGATGCAATTGAATCAACAACAAGCTCAGCAAGCTCAACCTCCTCCACCACAACAAAACCAACAACTAGTCCCATAGAGAGTTTGCGGAATCTGTGTTGATTATAGCCATTATACTGATGAATGCCCGCAGCTCCAACAAGAAGACAACATGGTGGCATCCACTCATAACTTCTATGACCGCCCCAACCAAGGGTACAATCAAAGTGGAAACAATAACCATGGATGGCAGGACAATTCTAACCAGAATTGGAGGGACAACAATAACAGAGGAGGCAGAGATAATCAGGGAAATCAGAGGTGGAATAATAACAACAACAGGCAGCAGAATCAACCTTACAGAGCACCTCACCTGAGGCAAAACCAAGGACCACAGCACAATCAACAGCAGACCTCTCAATTCACTCATTCTTCTTCATCTCCTAATGAAGAGTTACTACAATCTTTTGAGCGAAGACAGCAGACCATGGAAAATAACATCATGAATAGTATTAATGCCAGTCTGAACGGTCTGACCTCTACTTTGCAAGCTCTTGTCTCACAGATTGGAGCAACGCAAAATTCCAGTAACCAACCTTCAAGCTCCACTGGAATCCCCTCTCAACTATTACCCAATCCAAAGGGAGGCGTTAATGCCATCACCCTAAGGTCCGAAACCACTCTGCAGGAGAGGAACCAGGAGGAACCAAGCCCACCAGAACACGCCTCAGCTGAAGAGGTTGTAGAAATAGAAGATGTTAAGGAGGAAGAGGACATACAGGACATAGCTGAAGAAGAAATAGCTCAACGACAAAAGGAAGCACCAAAAGGCACAGACACTACAGAAAACACTACTCCTATTCCATTTCCACAACTTGCAAGGAAGCCCAGGATGCAGCTGGAACCCGATCCTAAAATGGTAGAAATATTCAAAAAGGTCGAGGTAATTGTTCCTCTTTTTGATGTTATTCAGCAAGTACCTAAATATGCAAAGTTTCTAAAAGATTTGTGTATTCATAAAGACAAAATTAATGAATTAGAAACTATTCCTTTAGGTAGTTCCATATCTGCTTTAATGGGAGGATTACTTGAAAAATGTAGTGATCCAGGTCCTTGTATAGTTAGCTGTACTATTGGTGGTGTAGTAATTTATGATTGCATGTGTGATTTAGGAGCATGTGTTAGTATAATGCCTTTGGCTATATATGATATTTTGAGGCTCCCTCCCTTAAAAAGGTCGGCAGCTCGTTTTGTGTTAGCAGATAAAAGCATTATTACAGTGGCTGGAGTTGCTCAAGATGTTTTGGTGAACATTAAAGGGCTTACATTTCCCACTGATTTTTATATCTTGGAGATGCCCCATAATGATTCAGATAAACCATCATCAATCCTACTTGGAAGACCATTCCTGAAGACATCAAAATTCAAATTGGATGCTTTTTCAGGAACATACTCCTTTGAAATAGATGGCCGCATAGTAATCTTCAATCTGAATGGAGTCATTGACAACCCTCCAGAAGATCGTTCTATCTTCCAATGTGATGTCATAGATGAAAGTGTAGCTGAAGTTCACAAGGAAGAGTTAGAAGAGAGGCACACTGGACAAGGTCCAAGTGTGGGGACCCTCTTAACTAACAATGAGGGCACTTCGTCATTTTCACAAGCTCCAGATAATCCAGAGCCTGCCCATGATCAGAAGTTAGAATTGAAACCCCTTCCTCCACATCTCAAATAATTACAGGCGTCTCAACCAAGCTACCCGTAAGGATCACTACCCACTTTCATTCATTGATCAAATGCTGGATCGCCTGTCAGGTAAATCACGTTATTGCTTTTTAGATGGTTACACAGGTTATTTCCAGATTCATATAGCTCCTGAGGATTAGGAAAAGACCACTTTCACATGTCCTTTTGGGACATATGCTTACAAGAGAATGCCCTTTGGCTTGTGCAATGCACCAACTACTTTCCAAAGGTGTATGATGAGTCTTTTCTCTGACCTTATTGAGGAGTGTATGGAAGTTTTTATGGACGATTTTAGCGTTTATGGTGATTCTTTTAGCCTTTGCTTAGATGGATTATCTAGAGTGTTAGATAGATGTGTTAATACAAACCTTGTATTAAATTTTAAAAAATGTCACTTTATGGTAAAACAAGGGATTGTATTGGGACATGTGATATCTAATAATTGTATTTCTGTAGACCCAGCAAAGGTGAATGTTATTTCTAGTTTATCTTACCCCTCTTCTGTGAGGGAAGTTTGTTCGTTCCTTGGCCATGCAGGTTTTTACAGGAGATTTATTAAGGACTTTAGTAAGGTAGCACTTCCCTTATCCAGATTATTGCAGAAGGATATTGAGTTCGAGTTCAGTGAGGATTGCAAACAAGCGTTTGATAAGCTGAAGACTGTTCTGACTCAAGCTCCAATTGTGAGAGGACCAGACTGGAGCCAGCCGTTTGAAATCATGTGCGATGCTTCCAACCATGCAGTAGGAGCAGCGCTGGCTCAGCATGAAGGTAAGGATCCTTTTGTTATTGCTTATGCGTCTAAGACTTTAGACACTGCCCAGTCCAATTATACTACTACTGAGAAAGAGCTTCTTGCTATTGTTTTTACTCTGGATAAATTCCGAGCTTATTTACTTGGTACTAGAGTAGTAGTGTATTTGGACCATGCAGCTTTAAAGTACCTACTAGCTAAAAAGGAGTCCAAACCAAGACTTATACGTTGGATACTGCTGTTACAAGAATTTGATTTAGAAATAAAGGATAGGAGTGGTAATCAGAATTTAGTGGCAGACCACCTGAGTCGCCTTGAGCATATTAACGATGATTCTACTCCTATAGATGATAATTTTCCTTTTGATAACCTGCAAGCAGTATCTGAGGTAGTCTCTTGGTATGCACCTGTAGCTAATTATTTAGTTAGCCGCACATTTCCTCCAAATTTTTCTAAGCATCAAAGAGACAAGCTGAAAAGCGAGTCTAAATATTATATATGGGATGACCCGTATTTATGGAGATGTGGCACTGACCAAGTAATTAGACGTTGTGTGCCTCAATCAGAATTCCAGTCCATTTTAGAGGCCTGTCACTCATCTGAGAGTGGAGGACATTTTGGCCCTCAAAGAACAGCTAGAAAGATCTTAGACTGTGGATTCTGGTGGCCTACTCTTTTTAGAGACGCTGCGGAGTTTTGTAAATCTTGTCTCCCATGCCAAAAATTTGGTAATATATCCAGGAGGGATGAGATGCCTCAACAAATTATGCTTTTCTGTGAAATTTTTTATGTTTGGGGCATTGACTTCATGGGTCCATTTCCAAATTCTAATGGATATTTTTTATATATTATTAGCTGTGGATTATGTTTCCAAATGGGTGGAAGCAATTCCTACCCGTACTGATGATGCTAACACTGTTGTTTCCTTTGTGAGAAACCATATTATATGCCGCTTTGGATCACCACGAGCGATCGTGAGCGGAACTCAAGAATATACAAGGAGAAGATGAAGGTTGTACATGATCAGCACATCAAGAAGAAAGAGTTCCAACCTAGGGATTTCGTCCTCCTTTACAAATCTCGACTAAGGCTCATGCCAGGTAAGTTGAGATCACGATGGGAAGGTCCATACAGAGTAGAGAAGGCCGAACCGTACGGAGTTTATCACCTAAGCCATCCTTCAAGCTCTGAACTTATTAAAGTTAATGGACAACGCCTGAAGCTATACCATGGCGAGAAGATGCAGAGAAACAAGGAGCTTGAGATCTTCCTCTTGGAAGATCCCCACATAGCAGAAGATTGAGCTAGTGGAGCGTCCAACTTACGGACGTTAAAGCAAAGTGCTAGGTGGGAGACAACCCACCATGGTATGATCGTTGTTTTCTTTATTTTTAGTTTCTCCTATTCAATAACTCTTCTCTTTATTAGTACTTTCGTGCATCTGCATTTACATGTTTCTATTTTTCATAAAAAAAAAAAGAAATTTAACATGGTGTTAGAAATTTATTTGAGTCATTTTTCCTCATTATATGCTTGTGGATATTTGTAAATTGTTTGGCAATTATATATTATTTTCTTTAAAGAGTTGCTTGCATGTTAACTTTAATACTTTCTTTACCTTATTCACCATGCATGCTATGTGTTTGTGAAAAAGCCCTTATGGCATTAGGCACTTCTCTCTTATACTCTCTACTATTTAATGCTTGCTTTTTCATAAATTCTCTTTACTATTGTATTAATTGAATTTAATTATCAATACAAACATGGTAATTTATTACAAGTAATGCTTGGTCTATGCTACTCATGCCCTTTTCTGGCATGCCAATAAACACCTTGCATCCACTTATCTTTCGATGCACTGGCTATTTTTCATTGCTGGCTTTTCACATGTACTCGAGAGCATGTGTTAATATCAATTACATCCTAATGTGCATCCATCACCACTCTTCCATTCTCTTTCTTGCTATATATCTATTTGAATTTAATTTACTTTCTCCTCCCTTTTTCAGGATGGCCACCAAGAAAGGAAGGGAGAAAGCAACTCCTAAACCCCCAGCAAGAAGAGGAACTAAAAGAGCATTAGTGGCAGAGCCGTCTTCAACCGCAGTCAAGCCCTCAACAAAAAGAGTTAAGAGGATAATAAAGGTTGATGAAAAGGAGAAAGCCTTTCCAGCAAAGGACATTGCGTGATTTTCCAATCGCTACTATGAGCAGATGTTCCCTATCTTGGCAGAAAAGAACTATAACAATGAATACCTTCTTATCCTCCCGTCCAATATTGCTACCTCTGTTGAGCCGCGAATTGAACGAAGATAATGGGATTTCCTACGGAGACAGCCAAGGCAGGTCAATCTTTCTTGGGTAGTTGAGTTCTACTCTAACTTCTACATGCCAACCCTGCAGTCTGTTTATGTTCGGAAGAAGCAAGTCCCCATTACAGAAGAGGCCATTCAGCAAGCTCTGAGTCTTCCCCCTATTCCAGAAGGAATGGACGCCTTCCAAGAAGCCGCACTTAAGCGCCAGAGGTACCAATTTGACTGGGACTCCGTTCTCGGAGTTATCGCCTTACCTGGCAGCCGTTGGATCTACGGATACCACCGTACCCGCCCTAAGGGAATCTTGGCTTCGGCACTTACCTTAGAGGCTCGCGTATGGGCACAGATCATGTCCCATTACGTCTTCCTAAGCACTCATGAGTCCTCCTTCACTGCGGACATGGCTGTTCTACTCTGGTGCATCCTTACAGACCAACCTCTGAATCTCTCAAGACATATCCGGAATGCTATGGGACACGTACAAATTGCGGGCAACTTACCTTTCCCCGCCTTGGTCTCAGATCTTGTCTCAGCAGCCGGAGTCTCCTACAGGGCTGGGGACACCAAAGCCGTGCTTCCACGGGATGATCAGTATGTCCCTAACGGGAAATACCTCAGACTTCCAGTAGCCACTACAAGTCTTCCTACTGCTCCAGTTGAAGATAATCCTTCTTTAATACCACAAGCACCTACAACTGATGAATTGCTCCAGCAGATAATCAAAAAGTTGGATCGGCAAGAACACAAAGCTAAGTTAAGAAAGCGCCGTAACAACCGAAGATTCAAACAGCTCAGGGAGCTACTTAGAGGAGATTGCAGAGACTCAGACACCCCAGAATCCACTTCTTTTACCAGCACAGGAAGCCATGACGGTCCCGATTATGGAGATACTGCTACCAGCCCACCCCTGTTCCTGACAAATGGCACCGCGGACGGTGCAAAGACTTAAGTGTGGGGAGGTCGGTCAGTACCTGACTTCAGGAGATAATTTCTCTTCTCTAGCACCAATAATTAGGATATTTTAGTTAGATTTTCTTTCTTTTATAGAATAGAATAAATTGCATAGGTTAGGATAGTTGCATGCATGTTCTACTTGATTGAAAAGACAATAAGTTTCTTCTAAAACTCTATCTTTGGAACAAAATTTCACTAATTTTTCAAAATTTTTATGATAAATTTGCTTGAGTTGTATTTAGAACATGATGTTTGAGCTAAAGAACACACAACCTGTGAAAGATTTGAGCCTTTATGTATGGTTACATTATTTAACCATAATTATTTCATTCTTGTGTGCTTCCCTCTCTATGATTGTAATCTATATTTTGTTTTATCTTATATGTCCAATATTTATTATATTTGCATGCTTGCACATGATTGAGGCCATTATTTGTTTAAACTCACTTATCCAAATTAAGCCTACCCTTTTCAATTACCTTTGTTAACCACTTTGAGCCTTTAAATCCCATTTGTTCTATATCTTACCACATTACTAACCTTAAGCTGAAAAACAATTGTATATCCCAAATTGAATCTTTGGTTAGCTTAAGATAGAATTGTGTGTGCTTGATACATGAGTATGGATTGAAAAAGGGAATTCTGGGTAGTTAGGTATGAATTCTGAGATTACATTAAAAATATACAAGTTGGGTTGGAGTTTGGGTTAATTAAAGATTCAATTTATCAGCTCACTTAACTAAATGTATATCCACATCCTCACCTTGGCCCTATTACAACCTTGAAAAGATCTCATGATGTTTGCATTGGTATATTAACTGTTGTTGATTGGTTAGGAGAAGAACAAAAGTTAGAGGGCATGATTAGAGAAGGATAGAGTGATTACCCTATACACTAGAGATTAGAGCGTACATACATTATCAGTGAGGGTTCAATGCTTGAATTTCCATGTTCCCTGCTTTCATAGGCTATCCTCTTGCATTTTTATCTGTTTTACTGTATAATGAGAGAATTAGTGGAATTTGATTTGTAGTTATTTTGAAGAGCTTATTTACTTTTAATCAAGTGGACAAGAATCATATAGTTACATTTATTTATATATATATAGGATTGCATTGCATTTCATGAGTTTCTACATGTTCATACTTATCTACTTTATCTCATTCAATTAAGCATGAGGACATGCTAATGTTTAAGTGTGGGGAGGTTGATAAACCACTATTTTATGGTTTATATTGTGTTTAATTGTGTGGTTTTATCATGATCCTTACCCAGTTATTCATTAAATTAGCATGCAATTATAATTCCTTCCTGAATTTATTACATGTTTGAAAATTGCTTCCTAGAGACTTTAATTATGTATTTTTAATTCTCTTTTATTCCGTTTGATGCCGTGATCTGTGTGTTGAGTGTTTCAGACTTTACAGGGCATGAATGAGTTGGAGATTGGAAAGGAAGCTGGCAGAAATGGAAGGAACACAAGAATTTGAGGAGATAACCAGCGAGAAGTGACGCGGTCGCATGGCTCACGCGACCGCGCGAAGGAGAGCAAATCGCTGTGACGCGGCCGCATGGCTCACGCGGCCGCGCGGATTGGAAAAGCTAAAGCGACGCGGTAGCATGGACGACACGAACGCGTGGCAAGGAAAAGCGCGAATGACGCGTCCGCATGGGTGACGCGATCGCGTGACATGTGCGATCTGCATAATCTGAAGAACTCGCTGGGGGCGATTTTGGACCTTATTTCGACCCAGTTTTCGGCCCGGAACAGCAGACTAGAGCCAGAGAACATGCAGAAACAAAGGACAACATTTATTCTACACAGTTTTCAGTTTTAGATCGAGTTTTACTCCTCCTCTAGGTTTTTTTTTATTTAGTTTTTAGGATTTAATTTTCAATTGGTCTTAGCATTGGAACATTGAGAAGAGTTAGTACTTCATCAAGACTTCGTCATTCTAGTTCGTTCTCTTAACTTGGTTTTATTATTCCATGTTCTTTGCTTTGCTCAATTTTGTCAATTGAATACTTTTATGATTATTTAATACAAGGGTTATTTCTTTTATTTTAATTCATTTTAATTTCCAATAATCATGTCTTCTTTTAATTCCCTTTCATGTGTTATGGATTTATTATTTACAATGAGCGAGTAGTTCCCTCACTTGATGGGGAGTTGATTGAAAGGAACTCTTGAGTTGGAAGGATTGAAAGAAAATTTGTAATTGGGTTAACTGTTGGATTGCTATCTAGTCACTAACACCAATCCCTTTGAACTAAGTGGGTTGCAACTTGTGAATAGATCTAGCATTCCAACTCGTTTGACTTTCCTTTACCTAGTAAAGGATAACTAAACAGAACAACCATTAATTATCAATTAATCTTGAAATCATTCCATCAATAATAGAGATTCCAACTAATCAACTCCCACTCAAGGCTTTTACTTATATTATTTAATTTTTCCAATTTAATTTTCCATCTACTTAACTCAATTTCTTTGGAAACATCTGATTAATAAAATAGCACACTTTTCTGCAACTCGTTGGGAGACGACATGGGACTCAAACTCCCAGTAATTTTTACTTTAAATTCTCTGTGACATATTTCTAAATTGATAGGCAGATTTTCGGTGAGTTAAGAACTATACTTACAACGTAACTATTTTAATAATTTTTAATTCACCAACTTCTGTGCTCCGTCAGACTCAAATTCCTTGACACCTCAAGATCTGTGAACCCCACAGGATCCCCACCTATCCCACCTCTTCTTCTCTCCTCTTCACACCTTTCTATAACACTCTTCCCCAAACACCCTTGACCAATCCCATCAAAATCTCTTCCCTAAACACCTCTCACCTATCAAATCCTACCCTCTTCCCCATATTCTCTTCACCACTCACATCCATCCATCATTAAACTCCACCTACCTCACCATTCAAATTCAAACCATTTCCCTCCCAAACCCACCCACACATGGCCGAATACCCTCTCTCCCTTACCCTATAAATACCCCTCCTTACCACCTTCATCTTCACACAACATACATACTACTACACCCTTGGCCGAATTCACACACCCCTACATCTCCTCCATTTCTTCTTCTTCTACTCCTTTCTTTCTTCTTTTTTGCTCGAGGACGAGCAACCATTCTAAGTTTGGTGTGGGAAAAGCTAAAGTTTTTTGTTTTCCATAACTACTAATGGCACCTAAGGCCAGAGAAACCTCTAGAAAGAGGAAAGAGAAGACAATTGCTTCCACCTCCGAGTCATGGGAGATGGAGAGATTCATCTCAAAGGTCCATCAAGACTACTTCTATGAAGTTGTGGCCAAGAAAAAGGTGATCCCCGAGGTCCCCTTCAAGCTCAAAAAGAGTGAATATCCGGAGATCCGACATGAGATTTGAAGAAGAAGTTGGGAAATTCTCACCAACCCCATTCAACAAGTCGGGATCTTAATGGTTCAAGAGTTCTATGCTAATGCATGGATCACTAAGAACCATGACCAAAGTGTGAACCTGAACCCAAATAATTGGCTTACAATGGTTCGGGGGAATTACTTGGATTTTAGTCCGAAAATTGTGAGGTTGGCATTTAACTTGCCAATGATGCAAGGAGATCCTCACCCTTTCACTAGAAGGGTCAACTTTGATCAAAGGTTGGACCAAGTCCTTATGGACATCTGTGTGGAAGGCGCTCAATGAAAGAGAGATTCAAGAGGCGAGCCGGTTCAACTAAGAAGGCTTGACCTCAAACCCATGGCTAGGGGATGGTTGGAGTTCATCCAACGCTCTATCATTCCTACTAGCAACCGGTCTGAAGTTACTGTAGACCGGGCTATCATGATCCATAGTATCATGAATGGAGAGGAAGTAGAAGTTCATGAGATCATATCCCTAGAACTCTACAAGGTGGCGGACAAGTATTCTACTTTGGCAAGGTTAACTTTCCCTCATCTCATTTGTCACCTATGCAATTCAGCTGGAATTATCATAGAGGAAGATATCCTCATTGAAGAGGACAAACCCATCACTAAGAGAAGGATGGAGCAAACAAGAGAGCCCACTCATGGACCTCAACAAGAGCATGAGGAAATTCCTCATCATGAAATCTCTGAGATGTCTCAATGGATGCACTTTCCTCCACAAAACTATTGGGAGCAAATCAACACCTCCCTAGGAGAATTAAGTTCCAACATGGGACAACTAAGGATGGAGCACCAAGAACATTCCATCCTCCTCCATGAAATTAGAGAAGACCAAAGAGCCATGAGGGAGGAGCAACAAAGGCAAGGAAGAGACATAGAGGAGCTCAAGCACTCCATAAGATCTTCAAGAGGAAGAACTAGCCGCCATCACTAAGGTGGACCCGTTCTTTAATTTTCTTGTTCTTATTTTTTTTGTTTTTCGAAAATTATGCTTTATGTTTTGTCTATGTTTGTGTCTTTATTACATGATTATTAGTGTTTAGTGTCTATGTCTTAAAGCTATGAATGTCCTATAAATCCATCACCTTTCTTAAAATAAAAAAATGTTTTTAATTGCAAAAGAACAAGAAGTACATGATTTCGAATTCTATCTTGAAATTAGTTTAATTATTTTGATGTGGTGGCAAATACCTTTTGTTTTCTGAATGAATGCTTGAACAGTGCATATTTTTGAATTTGTTGTTTATGAATGTTAAAATTGTTGGCTCTTGAAAGAATAATGAAAAAAGAGAAATATTATTGGTAATCTGAAAAATCATAAAATTGATTCTTGAAGCAAGAAAAAGCAGTGAACACAAAGCTTGCAGAAAAAAAAAAGAAAAAATATGCAAAAAAAAAAGAGAAAAAGCAAGCAAAAAAAGTCAATAGCCCTTTAAACCAAAAGGCAAGGGTAAAAAAGGATCCAAGACTTTGAGCATTAATGGATAGGAGGGCCTAAAGGAATAAAATCCTGGCCTAAGCGGCTAAACCAAGCTGTCCCTAACCATGTGCTTGTGGCGTGAAGGTGTCAAGTGAAAAGCTTGAGACTGAGCGGTTAAAGTCGTGGTCCAAAAGAAAAAAGAGTGTGCTTAAGAGCTCTGGGCACCTCTAACTGGGGACTCTAGCAAAGGTGAGTCATAATCTGAAAAGGTTCACCCAGTTATGTATCTGTGGTATTTATGTATCCAGTGGTAATACTAGAAAATAAAATGCTTAGGGTCACGGCCAAGACTCATAAAGTAGCTGTGTTCACGAATCAACATACTGAACTAAGAGAATCAATAACACTATCTGAATTCTGAGTTCATATAGATGCCAATCATTCTGAACTCCAAAGGATAAAGTGAGATGCCAAAACTGTTCAGAAGCAAAAGGCTATAAGTCCCGCTCATCTAATTGAAGCTAATCTTCATTGATAAATTTGGAATTCATTGTATATTCTCTTCTTTTTATCTTATTTTGTTTTCAATTGCTTGGGGACAAGCAACAATTTAAGTTTGGTGTTGTGATGAGCGGATAATTTATACCCTTTTTGGCATTATTTTTACATAGTTTTTAGTATGTTTTAATTACTTTTATTATATTTTTATTAGTTTTTATTCAAAAATTATATTTCTGGACTTTACTATGATTTTATGTATTTTTCTGTAATTTCAGGTATTTTCTGACTGAAATTGAGGGACCTGAGCAAAAATCTGATTCAGAGGCTGAAAAAGGACTGCAGATGCTGTTAGATTCTGACCCTGCTGCATTCGAAGTGGATTTTCTGAAGCTACAGAAGCCCAATTGGCGTGCTCTTAATTGCGTTGGAAAGTAGACATCCTGGGCTTTCCAGCAATATATAATAGTTTATACCTTGCCCGAGATTTGATGGCCCAAACTGGCGTTCAAAGTCAGCCTAAAACATCTTGGCGTAAAATGCCCAAACTGGCACCAGAATTGGAGTTAAACGCCCAAATTGGCACTAAGGCTGGCGTTTAACTCCAGGAACAGCTTATGTACGAAAAAAGCTTTAATGTTCAGCCCAAGCACACACCAAGTGGGCCCCAGAAGTGGATTTCTGCACTATCTGCACTTAGTTACTCATTTTCTGTAAACCTAGGTTACTAGTTTAGTATAAAAACTACTTTTAGAGATTTATTTTATATCTTTGGAATATCTTTTGATCACTTTGATCTTTGAGACCATTGTTCACGTTTGGAGAGGCTAGCCTCACGGCCATGCCTAGATCTTTCACTTATGTATTTTCTACGGTGGAGTTTCTACACCCCATAGATTAAGGTGTGGAGGTCTGCTGTTCTTCATGAATTAATGCAAGTACTATTGTTTTTCCTTCAATTCACGCCTACTTTCTCTCCAAGATATACTCTTGTTCTTAATTCAGTTAAGTCAGAATACCCGTGACAATCACCCAATCTTCGTTACTCGCTTAGCCAAGATCGCGTGCCTAACAACCACAAAGCGATCTACATGATGTTGATGTTAGTCATTGGATGACAGCTGGAGTATACTCTCTTGGATATCTAATACACGGACCGAGTCCGTGAGATTAGTATCTTCGTGGTATAGGCTAGAACCATTGGCAGCATTCCTGAGATCCAGAAAGTCTAAACCTTGTCTGTGGTATTCCGAGTAGGATCTGGGAAGGGATAACTGTGACGAGTTTCAAACTTGTGAATGTTGGGCGCAGTGACAGTGTGCAAAAGGACAATAGTCCTATTCCGACGCTAGCGGGAACTGACAGATGATTAACCGTGCGGTGACAGCGCATATGAATTTGTTTTCATCCGGGAGGATCATACAGCTTGCCATGGAAAGAGGTAATGCATGGTTGGAAGAAGGCAGTAGAAAAGCAAAAGTTCAGAAGCAACAAAGTATCTCCAGATGCTTATCTGAAATTCCCACCAATGAATTACATAAGTATCTCTATCTTATTTTCTGTTTTATTTATATTTTAATTATCAAAACCTCATAACCATTTGAATCCGCCTGTCTGAGATTTACAAGGATGACCATAGCTTGCTTCAAGCCGACAATCTCCGTGGGATCGACCCTTACTCACGTAAGGTTTATTACTTGGACGACCCAGTACACTTGCTGGTTAGTTGCGCGGAGTTGTGTGAAAAAGTGTGTAGTCACGTTTCGCGCACCAAATACCAAGATATTTGACTGGCAACGTTGCTTCCTTAAACCCCAACAAGCTACACATCCTTTGTGACCACTCTCGCTCGCAATTAACCGGAATCAAATTTGTTTTGAAAGTAAACACAAATTTTTTAAAAAATAGGAAATAAATACATAAATTTTTTAATGATAAACATAAATTTTTAAAAAGTAAATAGACAATTTTTAAAGAAAAACATAAGAATTAAACACAATTTGAAAATAAATATACAAAATTTTAAATAAAAACATTGAAAACAAACACATTTTTTTACGCTAAATACATAAATTTCGTGGAGATAATCACATACATTGTCTTTTTTTTAACGTAAATACACAAATTTTTCTTACTAATCTACCCACACTGGATTTGAAGGTCTTCTAGTCTCGATTAATATACCTTTTACTCCACAACCCGCACTAATGAGAATCACTATATATTCTCTTCATTCAATTCCATTCATAAACTTCTTCCAAAAATCCAGGTACAAATTAAACGGAAATGGATCCTCTCAAAAAGAAGCAGATCTAGACAAAACCATAGGAAAACGAACTTATAACACCATCAAAATGAATACACTAATTAACCACATGAGAACTTCAAGATGATTTGTACGAGTTATTCATTTGGTTCTTCTAATAGTCGGTCTCAAATTTTTCCATTCACTCTAATGATCCCGTGCTTGCTCCTGTTGGAACTCTGTTTTCATTTCAAAGAGTTTAAACCAAAAAGAAAAATTTTAAAATCCTTTGGCCTAACCCATCTAATCTCTTCCATTAGCATCGCCTTCTTCCTCAAATAAGTTACATGTTGCTTCATTATTTAAGTTCAGCATGTTAAACTCACCAGCCTCATCTTCATATTTAGCTTGATAATAATAGCAAACCAAACCATTTCCTCCACCTTTGGAGGGAATAGTTCCAAATCAATTTGTTTTCATCACCTGCATTTTTATTAAAATTACGTGAGCACTTAATTATAAAAAAAAAATGAATAATCTCATATCATTAGATGTAATTTTACACCATTAAAAGCATTAATAATGACTAATTGATAACTATAAATCGTAAAACTTGTTGACCTCCTAACACTCCTCTTTGCAATATAAAATGTAAATTCATAGTGGTTTTTTTTCTAATAAGACAGCTCAACATAATACAGTGGAGCAACATACAATCAAACTGCAACCATGATCATAAAAGGAATTAAAAACAAAATAAAGCAAACTATCCTGATGTCATCTCCGGCATTGTCATCAACAATAAAAGGAATCCAAACTATTCCACTCTCTATAACTGGTCAAAGATCTCTGAAATACATCTTCTTTGTTATTAAAAATCCGCATGTTCCTCTCTAGTCAGACATTCCAAGTAACCGCACAGAAGTATATCATCCACTTATTTCGCTCCTCCTTTCTGTTACCAACCCCTGTCCAACTCACAAAATGTTCTTTTATTGAGTCCAGCATAGTCCACGATCTCCCGAAATCAGAAAGCCATCGACACTACACCTGCCAAATGAACTTACGACCCAAAAACAAGTGGTGAATCTGTTCAACATCTCTTTTACATAAAACACGTGTTATTCTTCTTCCAAAATCAGTGTTCTTGATGTCAAAAGAAATCAAGTAATGAAGAACTGGAAAATAGCCAACCTATTGGAAGAACCAAAACTAGCTGCTTGAGAGATTGATCAGATAGAGAACGAATTACATAAATCTAAAAATACGTGCGTGGTTCACTTAACCAAAATATACAACCTTATGATTAAACACAACCCTCGATTTGTTTAATTATTGTTATCAGTGCCCTATCCACCAAAACTAACATCATCTTAATTAATTATAGAGAGTATAAATGTAACCTTGCACTATGCAAGCATAGGAATCAGCGGAAAACAATTAAGTGATAACGCAGAACGCAGAACGCAGGCCGCATTTTTTATGTACACATCACTTTCATATAAGGTCAAACATAGCACATTGATAATTAAATTAAATTTGGTTCATAGTATCATTCTATTCACACACGTTGTTATACTCCCCTTGATGATTATTACAACACAACTTGTTTCTTTCCCATTAAATAATATAAAAAAACATTAAAAGTTCTAGTGAAAGCCGACTATAGCCGAATCCCTTCCATTCCTATTTCGATTTTTCTATGTATGCATTATTTCGATGAAATCAATTTGAGTCCTACTATATATAGACCAAGTTGAAATGCGAATTGATGTGAGTTAACAAATATTCATTCTATCAAAAACATATACATTATATATAGCTATTATTAAGTAATTACTAACTCTATTTTTGTCCAAATCAAATAATTAATATGGCTGCTGCTTTTGTTGGTCGAGTAGCATTCTTTGCCATTTCCATGGTTTTGCTTTCATCATTTGCTACTGCAACTGACTTCTTTGTTGGTGATAATGACGGATGGAAACTTGAATATAATTACACAAAATGGGCCCAAGATAAAGTTTTCCATGTTGGTGATGTCCTTGGTAGGTTTCACATGTTTTTTTTCTTTTTTCTTTTTTTGAAAAGAATAATATCCTAAATTAATCTCTAACGAATTTTTAGTCCTTATTAAATCCTATCACCAAATTATTAAATTTCTCATTTTATCCTTAATTTATTTATTTAAATTTTAACTACACTATCTAACTCACTCCCTTCTGTTTCATTACGTTATTCTTTATTTTGGAGGAAAAAAAAGGTTATTATTAAACTTTTATATATAAATGTTATTTATATAAGAAAATTAGTTACTAAAATCAACCATGTATTAATATATTTGTGTATAAATACATGTGTGATTTAATTTATTTTTAATTTGTATTTATATTCCAATATATATTATATATTATTGGCTGATTTTAATAGCTAATTTTGATATACATATAATATAGTGAATCAGCTAATTGTACAATACTACATCTTGTTGAGTTTACAATAATTTATATCAATATTGAGATTATTATTCAATTAATCTCTTAATAGCTTGTAAAAAAAATCCCGTGTTTTTTTTTAGAAAAATATTGGGAAAACATAGTAATACTTTTCCTAAAATTAATTTTTACCCTTCATATTTAAACTTTTTTTATATTTTTCTTCTAATATTTTTAAAATGGTTTTAACTTTGTCCCTTTTGGTTAAATAATCAACGCTCAAACGTTAATTTAACTTTTTTTGAAAAAAAAATTGAAACTTTAAACAAAATTTTGAGACATTTAGTATATTTTATTTTCTTTAAATTACTAATTATATATGCTATAATAACTCCTATATGGCTGTATCAATAATATACAGCAATTAATTGTTTTATATACATATAGCATTTTCGAGATTCACATATAGCTAGGGACTTAAAGTTTAAGGCAATAATAAACTAATTTGTGTTCTTTTAACCTTTTTAATTTTATTTGTGTGTTGGGTAGTGTTCAAATACAACAATGAGAGCCACAATGTGCTGAAAGTGAATGCAACATCTTTCAAGGACTGTGTCACCTCTGATCCACTGGAAACATTCCGAAGCGGCCATGATTGGATTTCCCTTCAAAGCCCGGGAAAGAAGTGGTACATCTGCGGCATTGCAGGCCATTGTGCTGACCACCAAATGAAGCTTGTCATCAACGTCCTCGCCGACGGCCCCGCCCCCGCTCCTACTTCTTCTTCTCACTCTCTTCTCTCCTCTCTTGCTGTGATGGTCGCAGCGGCCATGATTGCCGTTGCGGCCATCTTCGCCTAGAGAGAAGACCGTCGCTGGTGGTATTGAATTTCTTCAACTTTTAATTATTGTTTTGTGTTGTTATGGAAAAATAACGGAATAAGACTCTCTGGGTAGGTGTATGAGTTTCGGGTAGCTTCTACAAGCGGTTGACTTTGTTTATTACATCATTACATGGTTGTTCACTACTGAATCACGATAATTAAATTTGATTTTATATTATATCTCACCAACATGTATTTGTCTGTCGTTGTTCTATTTTCGGAGGACACTTTTAAATTTGTGCCAACAAATTTTAGATCTCACATTTTAGTTTCTAATAAATTTAAAAAAAATACTCTTTTATTTTTCATCATTTGTTCAAAAAACAAAATATCATTCATAATTTAAAAATTTTTAATTAGTCTCTTACTATTTATGTAATCGGCCTAAACGACTCCTTTGAGTCTCTTAGACCAACAACAAAGACAGCTAAACCATTTACTTTAATGATTGGAGATCAATTAAAAATTTTTAAATTGACAAGAGTAACTTTGATTCCATTAAATAAATAACAAAGTTGCGAGAATCAAACCGGTCAATGAATCGGTCGAGCGACTGGTGGTATAATAGTTTAATGGACATTAAAGTTAAATTAAGATATTCTTCTTCTTTTATTTTATTAAATTTTTCATATTTACATAGAATGATAAACTAAACAGAAACAAGCAAATCATAACACTACTACTATATAAAACAAACTACTACTAATAGTCGTTAATAATGGGTCCTATAATAATCAAAGTGGATATACAAAGAACAACCATAAAACTAGCCAGATAGCTAAACAAATAATTAAGAAGAAGAAGATGATGAATAATTTAACCATGAGTGGAGCCACCACCATCACCACCACCACCCCTGCATCGATTAAAGGCACTGCAACCACGGTTGTAACGGTTGGCAGGAGGACCCGGGCTACAATTCTTGGTAGTATTATCATTTTTCGAACATGGAATTCCATCCCTCCCTATTGCACCGTTTCCTATCACCTTGTTCTTTGATTCAAATATCTCCATGATACTCTCTGAATCCATCACAAATTCCTTCTTTGCTTCCATGCACTCCCCTATTGTTCCATTGTATGATGACTTAGGTATAGTCTTTGACATCATGCGCATTCCGACCACCATCGCCGTCATGGTGACCATACAAGTCACGATCAGAGCTAAGTGAAGTGAGTAGTTTTTGTTGGCCATTGTATTATTATTGATTTATTAGTAAAAATAAAGATTAAGAATATTGTTGATCAAGTGTGACAAAATTATCACGTCTAATACCGATATTTATAATAAAATATTGATGTGTAAATCGTATATCAAAATCTTATTATTAATTTGAGATAATTTTTTTTTGTTATGAATATGTATGTATAAAGATCACAACTCACTAAAAATAAGATAATCGAAATTCTAAGAAGTTAAATTCAAGTTATTTCTTAATTCATATATTTTACAGTAGATTAAAATTAATCTTGATATATATAATTGTAGTATATATAAAAAATATGGGTATGTATTTTATTGATGATGTAGGTATGGTGGAAACATTGTCAACCGAATTATCTTAATTATTTAGACAACAAGAAACAATTATTATTTGAAGAATAATGGATAAAACATTATCCACAATATATTATAGGAAACCACATACAAAATTATTTGATTGAGATTTAATATGATTCAAAATATATCTTATTAAGATTTGGTATAATTTTAGACATATACATTATTTTCTCATTCAATCTTCTATTATCTACAAATTTTATTGCAAATTAAATTGGCCAACACATCTTTTTTCCTTACTCCTCGGACGATCCTTTGCGCCACCATGTTATGTCGTTCACAGTGGCGGCGTTGATATGAAAGTGCAGGAAATTTCACATGAAAGTATATAATATTTTGTATAAGGTGAAAATTCAGATGCAGTTAATTTTATGTGAAATTGATAGTTAAGAGTTGTTAAATAATTTAATAAGTTTGATTAAATTGTCATCTAACGATTCTCAACTATCAATTTCAGATGAAATTAACTGCACTTAAATTTTTACCTTCGTATAAATAAAGTATATAAAAATGTGAAAATTTACATAAAATTGATAATTAAAAATGACTAAATAATTGACAAATTTAATTAAATTATTATTAATAATTATCAACTTCACATAAAAATAACTAATTACATATGAATTTTTACTATATCAAAAATCCTAAATCTTATAACAAATTAACGTATTATAATAAGCCATGGGTTATAATTTGGTCCTATTTGTGTCCTCAAGTTTGTAATCCTTCCTTACTGATAGGGAGAGTTTTTTTTTTTGTAAAAAAAATATTTGTTGTGGTTATTAATTTTATTATAATTTATTTAAATTTTTAGAATACGTATTACATATTTACATGTTTTTTTCTTATATTGGATTATATTTAAACTAATACTAACTAAATTTTCATTATATCACTTTTATTTTTTCACTAAATATATTAGTAATTTTTCTATATAGAAAAAAAGGAGGCTGAAAAAAGATAAATATTTAATAATAATAGTAACCTAACGTCTAAGTCTTTGAAATAAAATTACATATTGACTGAAAAAAAATTACAAGAGTAGCATTATTAATAGAAATTCTTCAACGGACATCAAATGTATGTTTGGATTAGAATTTGTAAACGAAAATTTGTATAAAATTAATTTTACAAATTTGATTTTGATAAAAAGTGAGTTAGTGTTAACGTGATTTATGTTTAGTAATTTTGTATCAAAATAAATTATAATAAATAAATGTAGCTTGGAATATATCATTTAAAATTACGTTTAGACAAAAATTACTAAAAAAGACATCAATTTATATTATTTAAAACTATATTATTTTAACACTCTTTGACTATAATTTCTTTTGAAAAAAATTTAAATTTATGTGTTAAAATTTAGTACTCTTTTAATTATAATTAGAAATAATAATATTAAAAAAATATTTGTTTGTAAAGCATAGCCATGAAAAACAAATTCAAGAATTCTGATGATTATTTTTTTTATTTTTTATTGTAAATGAGATTGAATGATAGAATGGATAGAATATTAATTAATTTTTTAATTTATCAAGTGAACATAAAAAGTTACAATTTGTTGCTTATGGTGAATGGGAGTTTAAATCCAAAATCATGTTCGCGTTTAGAGAAAAACAAGTTAGCCAAACAAAAATTACAGCATTAAAAAAGATTGAACGTGCTTCTTGTGCTTTCAATCTGTTTATGAAACACACCCTAAGTAATCAAAGGCAAAAGCTAAAGAAAATAACAATAAGAGTAAGCTAAGAGAGATTAATGCTTAGTTTGGTAAAGCTTTTCGAAGAGGTGTTTGTACTTTTGAAAAGCTCAAACTCCTCATTTTGTGTTTGGTAAATCAAAAAGACCATGTGCTTGTGCTTGCAACTTTTAAATTATCGGGATACATAGAGCTTTTCAAAGTTGGCTTATGCTTTTCAAAATTTAAAAGTTTAATATATCCTCGTATGTTAACTAATTTTTAAATTTAATATTTGTATTTACGTCTATAATAGTATTTTTAAGTTTTAAAAGCTATTTTACCAAACACAATTTTTGTTGCTTGTATTTATTGAAAGCTATTTTTAATTTAATTTACTAAATATAAATGCTACAACTTTTAAAAAGTCATCTTTTAAAAATTAACTTTTGGGTTATGCTACGTGTACACCAAAATCAGCCACCAGTATAAAATACATGCTGGAATATAAATACATTAAAAATAAATTAAACCACACATGTATGTATATACAAATACATTTGTCTTCAACGTTTTCATCCTATTTAAGTCTCTAACGTTTCAAAATCGTCTCAATTTGTCCTGCTGTCAATTCTGTTAACGGATCCCTAACGGCAGGACAACATTGAGTCAATTTTAAAATGTTAGGGACTTAAATAGGACGATTAAAACGTTAGGAACAACTTTGTGACTTACCACAAACATTGGAGACAAAATTGATACTTTATTCAATTGGGATTTATAATTTATTATCTTAGTTGGATTTTGAAACCAACATTGTTCATGCATGCCCCTTCATTATGCTACAAAAAAAATACCGATTCAGTCACACTTTTTTTAAACTACATTTAAAAAGCGTAGCCTATTCATAGAATAGGCTTACCATTTTATAGAAGAATAATAAACATAGTTATGGCATCACTTAAAAAATGTGTCCTTAAATATTATAACAATCACTTATAAAGCATAGCCTTATCTTAATGGTTATGTTTTGGGTACGCTTACAAAACGTTTCCTAATCTAAACGCGCTATAAGCTTAATGAATTTTTCTCTTTCATTCGTTCAGAGATCAGAGTTTACCTTCATCGCTGTTTTCGCCCTTCTTCTTAACAAACCTGTGAAACCCTTCTTTATCCTTAATCTTGCAAAACCTTTTCCCTTTCCCCTTCTAATTCTCTGAAACCACTCTGATATCTCTAAAAAGTAAAAACCCTTTTCCCTTTCTAATTCTCTTGAAACCCTTGCCCTTTTATCTCCAAAACCAAACACTCTCATCTCTCAACACTCATTTACGGCACCGGCACTGGACAGACGATGGCTAATGGCAGGGAGATATTGAGTAACGGAACCATGACTGGTAGAAAGCAACAGAACAGAGGAGGTGAGGTGAGCTGCGACGAAAACTAAGCTGCAGCCGCGAGAAAGAGGTGCGATGGTGACTGATATGGGGTGGAGATGCGAAGATGTGACCGGAACCACCACTCGCCACTCCGGCTCCACATTCTAATGTCTCAGAATCTCTCTATCCCTCTCGTAACCACTCAGTCAGTCTCGGTCAAAACCGCTCACTCTCTGTTCTCAGTGACGAAAAAGAGTGAAGAATGTCAAGTTGGCCTTGGCAATGACGAACCGCGATGGAGAACTGAGATGGTAGTGATGATGAACCGAGACATTAGCAATGAACATAGATCAATGGTGTGTATGAATTTTTCTGGTTTTGCAATTTTTTTGAGGATTTGTTGTTCTAATATTTGGGGTTCTACAATCTTTTGTAATTTCTGCTTCTTACTATGTTAGAGTTTGCTTTTTTATTTTGTATTTTGCTTTATTATTTTGCATCTTGCTTTTTTAGGGTTTGTTAGTTGTTATTAGTGTTATTCTCTCATTGGAAACCAAGTACCAGCAGGTTTGGTAGTTGTTATTAGTGTTATTCTTGAGGAACTGTATTACTTTCTTGGGATAAACTAATTATTATGGATTAAATTACATGCTGTATGGCAAGAATTTACGATAAATATCATGAAATAATTATTGATAGATTGGTTTACCTAGTCATAACTTGACTTTCATGCTACTCTCTGATGATCTGATCATAACTTGCCAAAGTGAATTTAAAATATTTTAACCTGTTCTCACTCATTCTTTAACTTGCTCTCACTTTTCAGTTCGAAGGTGAGTATGATTTTGATAGTGATGATTAGGTATGAGATATATAGAATTCTTCTCTTCATTCTATTCTATGATAATTTCTATTTAGAGAGTATCACAACAATGCAGTGTGCTGCGAGTGCTAATTTAAAAATTTCTTCTTCTGTTAATCATTATGGCATAATCAGATAGAGAAAAAGTGGAGTCTCTTTGGAGAAACAATGTCACAGGTATTTCAATGTCTCTATCTTGCTTTCTGCAAATTGTCAAACTCTTCGTTCCAGATTTTATTTTTGATGAATTAAACAAAGCATTATAGTAGAAGATGTCTGGGGCTGCTTTAAAAAATATTCTATGCGTACCATCCTACTTTTCAATTATTGATTTAATTTGATAATGTAACTTGGATGCATATTATTATTCACACTGTTACTTTTGATACCTTTGCAGGAGAATGCTGACAATTTTGCAAAGTTAAAAGGCCTGCTGCAGGGTATAGTACACGCTACTTCAAATTTTGAGTTGAGTTCTTTATGGTTACCAAGTAGATTTAGGTCAAAGGTAGGCATTGTTGCATTAATACCATTACATTATAGTTCTATTGAAACTGAGATTTGATGGCTAAAATTTGGTAATGAGCATCCCAGGTTTATAATGTTGCTTCACCCAATGATTGCTTGGGACCCACCTGAATTAGCAAGGTAAAACAAGCTCTCAAATAGTAAAATTTTTTTAATTTTGATGCCGAACAAAATGTTATTGTTTGAATTTTAATTTTGACCTCTTGGACATGTTTTATCGCTTCCTATTATATTCTTTAACCTTTTAATTGTTATAGGTTTCATGGGCCTTTGGCTTTCATTATATTAAGATTCTATGTATATATAAGATAGAAAGAAATCTAGCTGTAGCTGAATATAAATCCTTATCAATTCCATAGAGGAGTTTTCAAATTATTTGTGTTCGGATTTATATTTCAGTGATAATGCTAAAACTGTTTTGCTATTCTACTTAGGATAACCAAATTAGGATTGAGTTGGATCTGTAATCTTCTTATCATTTAGTTTGTAATCTCTAAGTTACACATTGAGACTAACTTCAGGGTGCAACTTGGGCTGACTCTCCAAAAAAATAACTTAGTTCTATTATGCTAATTATTTTTATTTGAAAGTTGAAACAATGGTCAACTAGTTCCATTCGCAGTATCCCAGGTTTATTGAGACCTTTGGTACCCATATTGTTGTTGGAATGAAAATGGGAGGAAAGGATGTAATATATTTGAAGCAGCAGCACTCATTAGCTCTCCAACCTGCTGATGTTCAAAAAAGACTGAAAGAGATGGCAGATAGAAGATTTATGGATGCTACTGGCTAATATACAATTGGAATCCGGGAACAGAGGATAACATTCGCTAATATCAGTCCATCAAGTTCTTATTCTAAGGAGGTATGCATTGAACATTACCCTTGACAATATTTAACCTGTTTACTAGTTTCTTGCTAGTTGTGTAAGGAAGAAATAATTACATGCCAGCTGAACAGAAGTGGAGTATTTCAATTCCTTTGCATGTTAAAGTTTTTCTTGAATTTAGATCTTAATTTGGTGGGCTTTGAATAAAACAGAACTAACATAAAATACTTAAAATTTGTTGAGGAGAGTCGACCGAAAAGTTTGCATTAACTGTAAAATTATCCCGGGAGAGAGTTTGACAACACAACATAGGGTGCTCGTTATAGATTTTCGCGTTGAGCAAAAGTTGAGGAAAAGACATCATACGAAGAACCCAAGGACAAGGTGGTGGCGGATGAAAGGTGAGGAACAAAGAAGCTTCCTAAGACGGATAGGAGAAGAGGCAAAGTGGGATGGGAATGGAAGCGCGGAAGAGATGTGGAGGGAGATGGCAGAAGTTATCAGAAGAATAACAAAAGAAAGTTTTAGTGAATCTAAAGGAATAGGATCAAGAGACAAGGAGTCCTGGTGGTAGAATACGAGTATACAAGAAAAGATAAAGATAAAAAGAGAGTGCTTTAAAGAGTGGTCTTTATGCCGCAACGCAGATAACTGAAAAAAATATAAGGCGGCTAAGAAATAGACAAAAGTGGCTGTAAGTGAAGCAAGAACAAGAACATATGAGGGTCTCTACTAGTCTTTGGGTACAAAAGAAGGAGAAAAAGATATATATAGAATCGCAAAGAGCCGGAAAAGAAGAACGAGAGATTTGGATCAGGTTAAGTGCATAAAAGATAAGGATGGAGAGGTGTTGGCTCAAGAGGAGAAGATTAATAAAAGGTGGAAGAGCTACTTCTACGAGTTATTTAATGAGGGACAGAAGACTCTTCCGAGCCTTTGGTCGATTATGCACAAGGGAAGAAGATCAAAACTTTGACTACTATAGAAGGATTCGAGACTTCGAGGTAAAAGAGGCTCTAAAGCAGATGAAAAATGGCAGGGCAGTAGGACCTGATAATATCCCGATTGAGGTTTGGAATGGTCTTGGAGAAAAAGGCATCAACTGGTTAACCAAGCTTTTTAATAAGATTTTAAGGTCAAAGAAGATGCCTGATGAGTGGAGAAAGAGTACCTTGGTACCTATCTACAAGAATAAGGGGGATATATAAAGTTGCGGAAACTATAGAGGAATCAAGCTTATGATTCATACTATGAAGTTATGGGAAAGGGTGATAGAATGGAGGTTGAGAAAAGAGACACAAGTAACAGAGAATCAATTTAGATTTATGCCAGGCAGATCTACCACGAAAGCGATATACCTATTAAAAAGGATGATGGAGAGGTATCGTAGTAATAAAAGGGATCTATATATGGCGTTTATTGATTTGGAAAAAGCGTATGATAGGGTACCAAGGGAGGTCTTATGGAAGGTTTTAGAAAAGAGGAGAGTAAGGATCACATATATTCGGACAATTAAAGACATGTATGATGGGGCCACAACTAGTGTGAAGACTCAAGGTGGTGTGACAGAGGAATTTTCTATTGGTATAGGATTACACCAGGGATCATCCTTAAGTCCATACCTTTTCACATTAGTCTTGGAAGTACTCACAGAGCACATCCAAGAGCATGTGCCATGGTGCATGCTTTTTGCCGATGATATCGTCCTTATGGGAGAGTCAAGGGAAGACCTAAATAAGAAGTTGGAGTTATGGAGAGAAGCTCTAGAAGTGTATGGTCTGCGCATAAGCCGTAGCAAGACGGAATATATGGAATGTAGGTTCAGTCTGAGAAGGGAAAACCCTAATATAGAGGTGAAGATTGGAGAGAACATCCTACGAAAAGTTAAAAGTTTTAAGTATCTTGAGTGCATCATACAGGATAACGGAGAGATTGAACAGGATGTAAATCATAGGATCCAAGCAGGTTGGTCAAAATGGCGGAGTGCATCTGGTTTTATATGCGACAAAAAAGTGCCTTTAAAACTTAAAGGTAAATTCTATCGCACCGATATAAGACCGGCTATGCTTTATGGTACGGAGTGTTGGGCGGCTAAAGGGGAGCACGAACATAAGCTGAGTGTGGCAGAGATGAATATGTTGAGATGGATGAGTGGTCATACGCGATTGGATAAAATAAAGAATGAAGATATAAGGGAGAGAGTTGGAGTAGCACCCATTGTGGAAAAGATGGTTGAATCGCGTCTCAGGTGGTTTGGACATGTGAGAAGAAGACCGATAGAACATCCAGTCAGGAGGGTGGATGAGATGGAAGATGGACAAAGGGCAAATGGCAGAGGAAGACCTAAGAAGACCATCTGTGAGGTGGTCAAACGAGATCTACATGTAAACGGTCTCTCTATAGACATGATACATGACAGAGCACAATGGCATCGTTTGATTCATGTAGCCGATCCCACTTAGTGGGACAAGGCTTTTGTTGTTGTTGTTGTTGTTTGTTTTATTTTGCCTAGAATTATAATAAATGGAAAAAAATAAGTGTCTCATTTTACGTTGATTCTTAATTTACACAACTATTGTCAGTTTGGTTTCTAATAATTTTCGGTTTGATTTTTTAATTTTTATAATTGCAAATGTCATTATAATATTTTTCTAATTACTTTTCTATATAATTATGCAGGATAATATTGAGGAGATAATGAAGATTAAGCTATTTATCATTGTGGTTTAATTTATTGGCTAAGATGGAGTAGTGTTGGGAATGGATACATGTATGGTTGACTAATGACTTTTATTAAAAGATATTTACGTAGGATATAATGTTTTAGTTTTTTGCATAGTATTAGTAGTAAATTTTAAGTGGTCTCATGCTTATTTTGGTATGGCTATGCTTAATTTAGTGTGAGATGTATGAATATTCAAAATTAACTTCATTCCAATACTTTTGATTCATTATAAATATATTTTGTTTATAGATAATTTTTTTATTTAAAGAAATTATTTAATATAATTATGTATTTTATTTTATAGAGTAGTTATGGTATACAATGTGGCTACGCTTTAAAAATGATATAATAGTGTAGCCTATTCTGGTAAGTATGAAAACTGAAAAGCATAACTTTTGATTCTAAACGGTATCACTTAAAAAGTGCACCCTATTTTCAAAGGCCAGAAGCGTAGCTTTTTATACAAAAAAGCATAACCTTTGAAAATAGGCAATATTAATATAGACATCTCTTACAAAAGTGTTTTCGAAACCTAAAAAGCGTAGCCTTTATCTAAGGTATCATGGTTTTTCATTTTTTGCTACACTTCTATTAATATTGAAGAAAACTATCAATTATGTGTTACTAGCTAGAAGAGTATGTAGAAAATTAAATCAGAATAAAAGTAAAGTTATGAGCTAGTCTATCTTTTAATGAGAGTTTAAAATTGGATTTGCTACATTATTAATTTGTGCTTCATTCACGTGGAAACATATATAATATAATAATTAATTTGATTCAACAAATTCTTACTTGAACTGTAAATGTATGTGATTATTATACCCTTTTAAAGTCTTTCATATGTTATTATTATATTATGTACAAAAGTCTACAATGAAATATGTAGTTAATTGTGTCTCTGTACATGACATGAAACACTATCATGAAAGTACAGGGACTTCGCATGAAAGTATATAACATTTCTTATAAGATGAAAATTCAGCTACGTGAAATTAATAATTAAAAATCGTAAAATAATTCAAAAAATTTAACTAAATTATTATTTAATAGTTCTTAATTATTAAATAATATAACAAATTTAACTAAAATATTATTAATAATAATCAACTTTACATCAAAATAACTAATTGTATATAAATTTTCACTATATCAAAAATCCTAAATCCTATAACAAATTACCGTATTATAATAAACCATGGACTATAATTTTGGCCTAATATGGGCATATTTGTGTCCACAAGTTTGTAATCCTTCCTTACTCATAGGGAGAGTTTTTTTTTTAATATTTGTTGTGGTTATAAATTCTATCATAATTTATTTAAATTTTTAGAATACATATTACATATATTACATTTGTTTATTTAATTATATTTTAAATAAAAAATATTTTTATAATATACTAAAATTAAATTTTACAATTTTTATTATTTAATGATTAAAATAAAATATCTCCTTATGAAAATAATTGTAAAGTCTTTGTTGGAATATCACTAAATTTTCTATATACAGAAAAAAAAAGGAGGCTGAGGAAAGATAAATGTTTAACAATAGTAACCGAACGTCTAAGCCTTTGAACAAAAATTACATATTGACTGGAAAAAAAAAATAAATACAAGAGTGACATTATTAATAGAAAATTAGAAATTTTTCTATGGATAAGTAATCAAAGACAAAAGCTAAAGAAAATAACAATAAGAGTAAGTTAAGAGAGACTAAATGATAACATAAAAAATAAGTTAAATTAAGAGACTCTTCTTCTTTTATTTTATTAAACTTTTTATATTTACATAGAATATTAAACTAAATCGAAACAAGCGAATTCATAACATTACTACTATATAAAACAAACTATTACTAATAGCAGTTAATAATGGGTCCTATAAAAATCAAAGTGAATATACAAAGAACAACCGTAAATCTAGCTAGATAGTTAAACAAATAATTAAGAAGAAGAAGATGATGATGAATAATTTAACCATGGGTGAAGCCACCACCACCCCTGCATCGATTAATGGCATTGCAGCCACGGTTGTAATGGTTGGCAGGAGGACCCGGTCTACAATTTTTGGTGGTATTATCTTTCTTCGAGCATGAAATTCCATTCTTTCCCATTACACCGTTCTCTATCACCTTATTCTTTGATTCAAATATCTCCATGTTGCTCTCTGAATCTATCTCAAACTCTTGCTTTACTTCCATGCACTTCCCTATCGTCCCATTGCATGATGGCGAAGGTATAGTCTTTGTTATCGTGCGCATTCCAACCACCGCCACAGTCATGATAGCAATGCAAGCCACGATAAGAGCCAAGTGAAGTGAGTAGTTTTTGTTGACCATTGTATTATTATTAACTTTGTTAGGTACCAGAGATCAAGAGTGAAGAAGATGAAGATTGAAGAAGAACGTTGCAGAAAAGATTTTGCAATTAACAATGAAATTGGTATTTTTGTATCATTATTCAATGAAATAGAAGAAGTTTTATATTGTACAAGAAATGGGCCACATAAACCCTATATGTAGAACTCAATCCTGACCCAATAACTAATTGATAACAGATTTTCTTGCTTAGTCAAGTTATCTCAGTATTACTATTGTTTATACACTTAACACCCCCCCCCTCAAACTCATGGTCGTTTTAGACAAGACCCTGAGTTTGTTCTTGAAACGATCAAAGGTGGGAAGGGACAGAGGCTTGGTCAAAAGATCTGCAACTTGGTCTGTGGCTGGGATGTGAACTACAACAAGCTGATTGCGATTTACTCGCTCCCGTACTGAATGGAGATCAAGGTCAAAGTGTTTGGTTTTGTTATGGAGGATAGGATTGGCTGTGAGCATGACAGCACTGATGTTATCACTGTAAATCACAGGAGTGTTTGAACATTGGAGTCGAAGTTCAGTGAACAAGTTCAATATCCACCGAAGATCTGTTTCGGCTGCAGCAATGCTCCTGAACTCAGCCTCAGCACTGGACTTGCTGACAGAATGTTGCTTCCTACTTGCCCAAGAGACCAGATTGGTGCCAAGATAGACACAGAAGCCAGTAGTGGATCGACGGTCATCAACGTCCGAGCCCCAATCTGAATCTGCAAAGGCAAACAAAGTCAAATCAGTACAAGATTGAAAGAAAAGTCCTTGATCAATGGTACCTGCTAAATATCTCAAAATTCTCTTAACACACTTCCAGTGTGGGAGAAGAGGTTTATGCATATACTGAGAAACTTTATTCACAGCATAAGCAATGTCAGGCCTGGTTAGAGTGGCATACTGAAGGGCTCCAACAATTGATCTGTAATGAGTTGGATTATCAAATACATCACTGCCATGAGCTGAAAGTTTAGTACTAGTAATCATGGGAGTAGGCATAGGATGAGATTCATGCATCTTAGATCTAACTAAAAGGTCTCTAATATACTTTGATTGTGATAATATGTAAGATCCTGATGTTGTTTTTGTTGCTTCTATGCCTAAAAAGAAATTGAATTCTCCCAAGTCCTTCAAAGCAAAAATGGAATTAAGTTGGGATATAAGTTGAACAATCTCAGAATCACTATTACAAGTAACAAGAATATCATCAACATACACTAAAACATACATAGTAGAAGTTTTAGTAAATCGTACAAACAAAGAAGGATCTGACCTGGTATCCTGAAAGCCAAATCGAGATAAAGTGGCAGCCAATTTAGTAAACCAGGCTCGAGGGGCCTGTTTCAAACCATAAATTGACTTATGAAGTTTGCAAACCTGATTTGGGGAGCCTTAGGGAAAAGAGGGAGGTTGTTGCATGTAAACAGTTTCTTGAAGGTCACCATTGAGGAAAGCATTGTTGAAATCGAATTGTCGAATTGGCCAAGATTGAGAAATTGCAAGTGTTAAAATGATACGAATGGTTGCTGGCTTGATGACAGGGCTGAAAACTTGATCATAGTCAATTCCTTCTCGTTGATGAAAGCCTTTGGGCACTAGTCGTGCTTTATATTTGAGAATTGTTCCATCGGGATGTCGTTTGATAGCAAAGACCCAACGGCAACCTATCACTGTGCTATTTTTTGGTGGTTCAACCATTTTCCAAGTTTGATTTCGATGCAGAGCAGCCAACTCCTCCTCCATGGCTTTGTCACCAATCGGCATGAATTTCTGAGAATTATTTGTGAGAAGAGGAAGATTGTTGGTCATGGTTAGGGTTTTGGAAGATGTGATTTCTGGTGAATTTACTTCTGGATCGGAGTCTAGCTCTGATACCATGTTAGGTACCAGAGATCAAGAGTGAAGAAGATGAAGATTGAAGAAGAACGTTGCAGAGAAGATTTTGCAATTAACAATGAAATTGGTATTTTTGTATCATTATTCAATGAAATAGAAGAAGTTTTATATTGTACAAGAAATGGGCCACATAAACCCTATATGTAGAACTCAATCCTGGCCCAATAACTAATTGATAACAGATTTTCTTGCTTAGTCAAGTTATCTCAGTATTATTATTGTTTATACACTTAACAAACTTACTAGTAGAAATAAAGATTAAGAATATTATTGATCAAGTGTGATAAAATTATCACGTCTAATACTGCTATTTATAATAAAATATTGATATATGTAGTGTATAAATTGTATACCAAATCTTATTATTAATTTGAGATACATTCTATTTTTATTTTAATAATTATGAAATTTGAATATAGTTACATGTAATTAACTGTTTTATGGATATGTATGTTTTTTTGGTGACACCATTTCCGTGCTAGTTCTGGTCATTAGAATGAGATAATAATAATCGAGATTATCTTAATTAGTTACTAGAGATATCATATATACTCATTATTTTAGGAAATCAAATTCAAATTATTCTTTAATTCACGTATTTAATTTTACAGTAGATTAAAACTAATCTTGATTTATTATTAGTAGTATAAAGAATATATATGTATTTTATCTTAATAACTTAGACAATAAGTAACAACCATTATTTGAGGAATAATAGATAAAATATTATCCACAATATATTATGGGAAACTACATACAAAATTATTTGATTGAGATTTAATATGATTTAAAATATATCTTATTAAGATTTGGTATGATTTTAGATACGATAATACATTATTTTCTCATTCAATCTTCTATTATCTACAAATTTTGTAGCAAAATTTGAAATTATTATTAATAATTCAAAATTTCACATAAAAATAACTAATTATATATAAATTTTTACTATATCAAAAACCCTAAACCTTATAACAAATTAACGTATTATAATAATTAAGGATGTTATGGTTTTATATGATGGTCCTTTCTACTGTGTTTGTCTTTTAATGTGCCCAAATACGAGGAACAGGGTCTGTGTCTAGACAACAAAATCTCTATTGTGGCTGAGGACCCCATAACAACATTTTCAAGCCTTAAACTTTTTAAAAGCTAATTATTTAATTACATGTAAATCAAAATAAAATCTTCATTCGTGCTTAGCTTACGGACACAAAAAATTAAATTAATGTAGAATAGGTTGTCTAAACTCTAAAGTAGGAGATATGCCAAGGACGATTCGATGTCCGGTTTATCTTTACCCATCCATGTTAATTAGTTCTTCACCAAAAATTAAAATAAAATAAAATTCTTTTATTTTCTTTATTTAATTTTTCGACCAAAAAACAATCATTTTCTATTATTTTCTATGTATGATATCATTCATATATCTTTAGTCGAAAACATAAATTTTATTAGATAAACCGAATTTTAAATAATAAAATTTAGAGGTTAACAATTTAGTCAAGATCAAATAATACACCCATCACAATATTATTGGTAGACAAAGGGATGGACAACATAATGTTGGTCATGTTTATTCACACATACACATAACTACTTTATAAAATTAATCTCTTAAATTAAATTCTCTATTAATATCTAAACACTAACTACTCTATATATATTCAGTTCACTTCATTTCTTTCCCTTATTCACTTCACAAACACACATGGAAACTGAGCCAACTTATTACGGCGGCATCAAGAGCTACTTGAGGAGGCGCTGCTACCAACGCGGCAGCTCCGGCAGTGGGGGAAGGAAACAAAGGTCATAAGGTGGTTGAAAAGAACACTTCTAAAGGTTAGATGGGTAATTAGATCACCTTTGAAGATGTTGATTAAGCTTAAGAATGTTTATATGAACTTCATGTTAAGGTTAGCCGGCAACATAGGATCATTGAACACTCAGAATAATGTTGTGTTTGGTGGGAAAAGGATCCCAAAGCTCCTCAATTTTCTATGCATTTTTCTGGTGATGCTTTTGAGGCAAGGCTTATATATGAAATTTTCAAGACCTTGGTTGCTTCTCATGAATTAAATCCCATGTAATAATTGTCAATTTTTTTATTCTCTTCTTTCTTTTCTTTTCTTATTCTTCTGTTTTTTTTTTTAATTTATATGCGATTGCAGTTAATTTTATATGAAGTTGATAGTTAAGAATTGTTAGATAATAATTTAATTAAATATGTTAAATTATTTAAAAGCTCTTCTCTTTCACCTTTATATAATACTATGTTTTATAAATAAGTCTAAACGTAATTACTTTTTATACTATTGTTTGAAAAATAATAAATTTTATTTTTATGTAATAATATTTAATCACAACTTTTTTGATTTTGTTCATGTGATTGAATAAATTTTCCTTCATCTGTATGGGTTGAGAATTCTTTTTCCTTTTCAAATTCTAATTCATATTTTTTTTATAGAGAAATCTCTAATTAATAATAAATAAGATCCTTTTTAAATTGTATTTAAGAAATTTTTTGGTCTAGATAAAAAAATAATGCCGCTTGATTATTATCAAACTGATTGCAATTTTTTTTGTATATAAATTTTATCAAAAGATATTCTATTTCTAATAAATTATGAACTAAATCAAAATCATTTTTAACGAGTCTATAAGAAGTGATCCTATTTTTTCATAAGGTGGACTTAGATTTATGTGTATTATTGGAATCTATACTATTAATAAGTCAGTCGTTAATTATTTTTGTCTTTTATTATTTCCTCTTGCCTTTTATAGTATAATCTGAAGTAATTTTATTTCTAAGAGTAATACAAGAAAATTCATACACTCTATTTGTTTAATAATATAAGCGATCATATAGAGCTAGATGATGATTGACAATTGGACATATATATAATATATGATATATACTATTATTTTAGGGTAAGCACATCAACATCCGATCGAGCTTTATTAGTATATATTCAATCATGAAAATAATTAACAATATATAATGACGTGTTGCGAGTTAAAAATAATTGACAAAATAATAATTTGTAGTACTAGTAACATAATAAATAAAAAAGAAGAAGAAAAGGAAATTGTAGGTGTAAGTTACCACAACTCTAATTCACACAACAAGACTGCAATTTGTAACTGCTAATTCAGAACTTTCAAGGAACAAATCCGCAATAAGTTACAACAAATAACAAAGGTAGCAATGAATCCAATCCATTTCAAGTTACAATAAATGGCGGGTAATCATTATGCAGGGTATGAGGAAAAGTCGCATCCAAAAGTTTATAATATTAGAATTCTATGGCTGAAATCTATCAAAACAATATAACAATAATTTAAAACCCTAATCACAATTATAGTAATAGCCTTCATAACGCAAAAGTGTCTACAATGGCTGAAGATAAGGATCAATCATAGCATCACGTACATTATCAGAAGTAACATGTTTTCAGTATCAATTAACTACCTTATTATTAATAAGAAGCAAGGTTACGCATTTATAAAGTTAATATATATAAACACCTTATGGAGGATATATAGCAATTATATATAAAGAAAGAAAGAGAAAAATAATGGATTGAATTGAAACCTCGGAGGGACTTTCAGAGGAAGAAGGAGATTGGGCGGAAGAAGAATGAAGGAGAAGAGTGAAGAAGATAATCAAGGCCAAAGCCATGAAATAAGAATAGAGGAAGTAACCAATAAAGTATATGTACAATGTGTACAATGGGAATTTAGAAATGTTCAATTCAGTAGGATATCAGATATTTATTATTTTTGGTACCCGGATAATTATTCTGGATAGTATGGATATATTGTGTTTTAAAAATTAGTAATATTTTATCGTGAATATTCATTTTTTAGCTCATATTGAACCAATAAATAATTCATTGTACACATTGTACAAATACTCCATTAGCTTTATAGCAGGATTCATAAGAATAAGAATGAGAAACGCAATATAATTATTTATGAAAAATTCATGTTATTTAGTTCGTTGCATGATCTATCTATATAATACAGTTGATCACTTCAGTACAGGAAATTTGGAATATATCCTTAAAACACTTGCTTTCACTTAAATTCTAATATTAAACCTATTTGTAGGGCATTTTTATTTCCTCCAACAATTCAATTAGAATTGCAAATGGGAGAATATAATCCTTTAACCAAAGTACTCCCAATTTCTCATTTATTTCAATTATTTTTATTTTTATTTTTATTTTATTAATTATAATTAAGTATGAAAATTAAGTTAATTTAATTTAAAAAGATTTGAATTTTAATTGTTGAATTTTCAAAAATAGAAGAGAGAAAAGAGAGAGAAGTTTTCGAAGATTTGGAAGAGAAGAGAATTAGTTAGGTAGTTTTGAAAAAGTAATTTTTAATTTTTTACTTTTTACTATTAAATAAAAAATTACTAAAAGAATTTGATGAAATTAACAAAAAATACTAGAAATACGTTTTCTTTATTAGAAGTTTATTATCCACATTATCAATAGTTAAAATTTAAAACGGCTGTATAGGAAAAAAATATGTTTTCATGTAAATATAATAATATTGCTACATTGGCCCCAAATATTATTATTTTGGACTAGCAATCAATAATAATTTATATTCATATTTACAGAAATTGTTTATACATAAAATATATAATTTGCACAATTGCACTTATATTTACTAAAATTTTATACAGGGTTTTTGAAATATAAAGGTTTGGTTTGATAAATTTTTTATTTTTCAAAAGTAGCTTATAAAAGTTATCTTTTAAAGGTTAACTTTTTAAAAGTTGCAGTACCTGCGTTTGGTAAAATCAAACTAAAAAAATTACTTTCGATAAGCATAAGTACCATAATTGTGTTCGATAAAATAATTTTTAAAAGTAAAAGGACCATAATAAATGTATATATAATAAAGAATAATTCCTTTTTTTTAGTGTTAATAATTAATAAGGATAATTTTAGATATTTATTATTATATATAGGATTATATTAGACTTTTTAATTTTGATAAGTACAAGCCAACTTTAAAAAGCTTCCGTACATTTAAAAGTTGCAATCATAAGTACACGAATTTTTAATTTATCAAATACAAAACGAGATGCTTTTGTTTTTTTTAAAGTAAAGATTTTCTCCAAAATATTTTACCAAACCAATGCTTAGTTTGGTGAAATTTTTAGTTTTTAAAAAATGTAGCATTTATATTTGATAAATTAAATTAAAAATGACTTTTAATAAACACAATCAACAACAATTATGTTTGATAAAATAGCTTTTAAAATTTAAAAATATTATAAAAGATATAAATTTAAGCGTTAAATTTGAAAATTAGTTAATATATGAGGTTATATTAGTGTTTTGTCGATTTTTAGCAAATCGATGGTGGTTCGATTCTAATGGTCTGAGAGCAAAACCTACTCCTCTTTCACAGGTACCAGTTTTTCTATAAGTGCATCAAAGGTCCTCGAATTAGACGAACATCAAAAGGAAAACGAGTTCAAAAGGTGCAAAAGACTGAAAAAGTGTAAAATAAAGATTTCGAAAAATAAAATTGACTGAAATTGAAAAAGGAATTGTAATGAATTTAAACAAAGTGATAAAATGCCTTCAATTGAATCAAATGACTTTTGACATGGAAATTAAAGATGTTGAAGAGTAAATTTGACATGGAAATTAAATAATGCTTGAAAGATAAATGTGCTTGAAAAGTAAAGTTTGCTAAAACTGTAAATTTAAAAAATAAAGACATGGAAGGAACCTTACAGAAATCAAACTCGAATGCAGACTCAGGAATTCACTGGGGATATGAGTGTGCTTGAGTATATTTCTGGAGAAAAGTTCCAACCCTTATGCCGTACTGCTTCCTATTATTTATAGTCCTCTTTCCATAACTGATCACTAAAGAATTCGTGCCCCTTCATGTGCGGAGATTAAGGTAACCGTTCTTGCTCTGTTGCCCAAGAGCGTTACTTAACAAATCCTTAATTTGAATAAGTCTTCGATCCCCTCCATTCGTGCAACTGCTCAATTCTTCATTTGAGTATCTGCTCGATTTACCAAGAGATCGAAATCGAACTTATGCTAAATAATTCCCACTTAATATTTGCACATATATCTCTTTTAGTCCCTGCTTCCATCTCGACACTCTACTAACTTTCAAATTGACTTAGTCTTTCGAAAACAATTATTTCGACTAACAAATTGCCCCCTAGGATTAATGTGTTTGCTTTCAAAGCCGCTCCTTGAAAAATAAAACACTTAATCCTAATCCAGTCTTTAATTACTTTAACCAGTCATAATGGCCATTTTCCTTTTCTATCAATTCTGACCCGTTTGACACGTCTCCCACGATTCACAGTCTTCCTCTCTCCACTACTTCGCCTTGTTTGCAAAGTTACCTCCTTTCTTTTTGAATTCTTTATGCAATAACGGTTAAGCCGAAAAATCCCCCCTTTAAATTCAAACTTCTCATCTTTGCTTAACTTTCTCGAATTCTTACTCTCTCGACCTCTTTTGCATTTCTCCTTCTTGTGTGACCCCTATCTTTCATCCTTTATTTTTCTTTGCCCATCAATGGCTGCTTCTTCATCTCACATCGCTACTTGGGACAAAGGCAAACATCCTATGATGCAACCATCGGCTCCTCCGGCCTTACACATACTGAACCAGATCAATGATGAAGTCATTGATGACCCACAGCTCCAACTCGATGATCCCAGAATCCTTATCCCCTTCACTGTAGGCAATGACACCCACTGTTTTGTTGGCCCCATTGAAAGCATGGAAAGGGCGAACAAGCGACTTCTTTACTTCCCCAACGCTTAAGGAGAAGACCTATTGATTAATCAAGACCTTGACATCTCCTTTTTTACCAATCAAAAATCCTTCAGAAATAACCCTAAAGTCACCCCTCGTGGAACCAACTTTACGGCCTGGCATGAGCGTCTTGCACCAGTAAAGAACGCTGCTTGGGGGACTCTTGGGATTCAGGATCTTCTACGACTTTCTCACTTCACTCCTTCAACACTTCCCTGGATGATTGGGGCCGTAACTTATTTCTGGAACAAGACTACCAACAATTTTCACCTTCCTTGTGCGATGATCGGTATGTCACTTCTCGATGTCACTGCCATCACAGGGCTCTCAATTAGCTCTCCAGATTTTACCTCTGATATACAACTTAAACAGCAATACAACATCGCTCCCATGACTTCCTACAACGACTTCATTGCTCACCATATGGGCAAAGAGAACAACCCTGTTACAGATGATGAATATGTGGCCTTTTTATTTTATTGGTTAAACGCAATAATCTTATGCTCTCGAAGTTTTCAAATGTAGAAGCTTTTCCTCCCTCTTGCCGCCCTCCTCTATGAAGGAAACAACTTTAATGTGGCCAAGTTACTTCTAGAGCATATTTTCGAAGAGCTCGGACAGTTTGTCAACTGTCTTTAAAACAATTACTTGATTAGTACGGGAGGTCCTCTCTGGCTTCTCCAACTCTGGCTAAATGCCATTTTCGAAAAACATATGATAAACCCCAAAGGTGGCGTTTCGGACAAACAGCATATCGATGGCTTTTGATTAGCTAATTTCAAACCAAATTTTCCAGAAGCTCAATCGGATGAAAATCGATTTTGGGTTGTTTTTTCCTTTTTCATTCTTGTAAAAATTTATATAATGAGGACCTCAATTTCACCCCCTTTTTACATCAAAATTGTGGTCTTGTTTGGCTTGAACGTCTCCTTTTCCCCAATGACACCAAAGAGAGTGAACTTACCAACAGAAATTGGGCAGGCCTACTAGCGGTACAAGTGATCCCAACAGGGCTACCTCAACACAAAAAGGAACGTTTCAAAGCCACCCTGTATGCCCCTCACTATGCAGCCAGACAACTAGGCTTCTCCCAAGCTATCCCAACTCCACTCCCCAAGAATAGCAAACCCTTCTGCCCTGTCACTTTGGCTTCGAAGAAAGAACTTGATGTTTGCCTCTTGAAGAATAAAAAACAAAGAGAAGGCTATAATCATCTTGCTTATGATCGTAGCTCATTCATTACAAAATCTTGCTTTGACTGGTGGACTACTTACTATTCCAAGTATAGCCGTACTTTAGATGAAATCAAGAGTTCTGTTATCCGAGCAGTTCCTACTGCTGAGGGCTCTCCCAAGAGGCCTCTGAAAAAAAGGAAAGCCGAAGCTAGAACTTCTTCACGACAACCACAAACGAAAGGTCGAAGAACTACTTCGAAGACTTCCAGAAAGGTAACTGTACTTTATTTATATATATATACATTTTCCCCAACATTCTTCGGAAACCATATTTGCTTACAATCCTCTTGATTTCAAAATTTCTCTAGTTACAGTTGCAACCGTCAAGCGAGAGTTCTTCTGATGATAGTGAACGCTCCATCGAAAATCTCCTTGCTGTATCCTCGAAGTCAGATTATACAATTGATTCGAATTCGAGCTCTCAGTTGATTCGAAGAACAAGCCTCGTTCCAATAATATCATATTGTCTTCAATTATATTAATTTAATCAGAGTAAACCTCGACTGATGTATGTTGTATTTCAGCCTGTCACTGCTGCTCAATCGATCACTTCATCTCTTGCACCTGACCAACCATTTCAACAACATCAACAAGATTTGGAGCAGCAAGCATCTCATTCATCAATTCAAACCACTGCACCAACTTCATTTGAGACCTAAATAGTTGATTTAACAGGAAGACATGCTCACCATTCTCCAATACAGATCTTAAGTATCGAAAATCCTTCTCCGCTAAACCAAGTTGAAACCTCAATTGGATTCCAGGTGGCTCCTAATTCTGACTCTCCTTCTCGAGTCGCTGAAACTATTGCCCCTGATTCAGATTCTCCATCCCGAGTTCTGGAAACCATCCTTTCACCACAAAGGATTCCCAGTCCACCCAAGGATACTGAACTCCTAACTTCTCCTGGTTCAAGAGCTGGAGATCTGGGCATAGTCCCTGAATCCACAGATGCTGACCTGCTTACACTAGTTACTATCCTGAGTCGAGTCATTCAGGAGGATAAGGTGCCCATTTCTACCAGCGCACTTATAGGTCCTTCTTCATCCAATTTCCCGCTTGAGCCAAGTATTAGTGCTCGAGAACAACTTTTGGCCCTTCTCAAACTTTTGGATCATCCACCCACTAAATGGACAAATAATGCAACTTTAAACCCAATTCTGTCTGATATCCTGAGTTCATCTCTTGAACTTCAGGTTCCATCCCAACACTCTGCTATAATCGGCCAATTCATAAAAATTGCTAATAGGTGTGTATCTGCTCAAGATAAGCTGCAAGAGGTCAAAGATAAAGTAGCTAAAATTCGGTCTGAATCAGATAGCTACACTGTAGTTCTCCAACCTATTAAAGCTTCCCATGAAGAGTTCAACTTAAGTATCTCTCAAACCTTTTCTGCTCAAGCTTATTATGACAAGGAAGAAAGAGAACTTGAGGCAGAATTAGCTCAAATCAATGAAAAACTTGCCAAAATTCGGAAGAGAAAGGCTGATATAGCAACACCTCTAGCCACTACGCAACACAAGAACCAAAAGCTCGTACAAGAAATCCATTCCATTGAGGCCAAACAAGAAGAATGTGAAAAACAACTTGGCAAGGCCCAATATGAAGAATACGAGCAAGTCAAAACACTTTCGGCTCTGGATAGTGAAAGGATTAAGCTACGTTCAGATTTATCAAAGCTTATGGCGCGTTACCTTTCTCCTCCTTAGGGTTCAATACTTGTAATGATTTTCTTTTGTTTTTAACCTCAAACTTATGCATTTCAATTCTGAGTTAACAAAGAAAGATATGGCTTTAAATACTTTCCATTTATTGAATTAATTACATTTCCAGATTCGATATTTTTGACTCGATATGCGTTTTCAGAATATAATCCAATTACTTGGAAAGGACACTTCCAAGTATGGGACTATTTGCCAAGAATTCTCGACTTCTTTTTCATTGGCAAAATAACTTTCAAACCAACTTACCTATACTAAAGCATTTTTCTTTTACTCGACGGTTGTAATTTCGGGCAACATTCTCTTTTTGCCTAATCACGTTTTCGAGCACCAAAATGCGCTTCGAGTCTAACTCATTCAACTCATCAAACATTTCATTCCAATAATCATCGACTAGCAAATCGTCTTGCTTTGACCCCCTTAAAGTGTTAAGATTGATTTCTAATGGTAACACTGTATCATGGCCATATACTAATTTATAAGGTGAAGTACCTGTCGATCCCCTTGGTGAATTTCGATAAGCCCACAATACTTGTCTTAAAGTTTCATGCCAAGTTCGGGGTCTATTTCTGATTTGCTTTTTAATCAAACTAATCAAAATTTTATTTGCTACTTCAACTTGGCCATTAGCTTGTGCATAATAAGGAGTTTAAGTAACCATATTAATATTCCTTGAAGTTGCAAAATTCTTGATTCGCTGACCAGTAAACATAGTCCCTTGGTCAGTACTCAATGTTTGAAGAATTCCAAATCGATGGATTATATGTTCCTCGATAAAATCTATTATTTCATTTTGCCTAGCTTCTATTAAAGGAACTGCTTCGACCCACTTTGTAAAACAATCTATTATTACCAGAATAAATTTATGATGTTTTGATGAAGAGGGATGAATCAATCCAATCAAATCCAAAGAACATCCTCTAAACGGCCATGGCTTAATAATCAAATACAACTCAGATGCTGGGATTTGTTGTATCGACCCATGCCTTTGACATTCTTGACATGCCTTTACGTATTCAATACAATCTTTTATCATTGAAGGCCAATAGACATGATTTTGATATAATACCTATTTCATTTTCATTCCAGCCTGATGAGCACCACATATACCTCTATGGACTTCATCTAAAGCAATGTCTTTATCATCTTGACTTAGACATCTCGAAAGACTCCCATCGATTCCCTTCTTATACAACTCATCAGCCATTAAGACAAAATTCATTGCTCGCAATTTTATCTTTTTATCGATTTGAGTACTAGGATTCTTTAAATACTCAGCAATGGATTTTCTCCAATCATCATCTTCCCAATCATCTACACATAAAACATCTCTTTCATCTACACGTACCAATATTTGGTAGATATTTGCCAACTTTCTTAGTGTTTCTGGACCTATCTTGTACCTCGAAGCAATTTGGGCCAACTCATTAGCGATTTCATTCTGGATCCTTGGGATATGGACCAGTAAAACTTTTCGAAAAGAAATTAACAATTCCCAAGCTATTGCCAAATATTTTTGTAACCTCTCATTGTTACACTTGAACTCTTTCAATAATTGTTTTAAGACCAATTGAGAATCTCCTAAGATTTGGACTTCCAAAGCACCTTTCCCAATCAAAATTTCCAGGCCTAAAATTAAAGCTTCATATTTTGCCATATTATTCGAGCAAGGATATTTTAGCTCGAACAGAAATTCTGATGGGATTCCCGCTGGTGACACAATAAGAATTCCTACCCCTGCACGATCTTTGTGCTTCGATCCATCAAAATATAACTTCCAATAATCAACTTTAACATTGAGTATATTTGCCCCCTGGTCATTCAGATTGTTCGAGCTATCTACTAGAAAATCTGCAATAACCTGACCTTTCACAACTTTAGCTAGTATATACTGCAAATCAAACTCTGTCAAAGCTAGCATCCATTTTCCCAAACAACCTCGTAACATTAGAAAACTCAACATATATTTGACAAGATCAGTTTGTGCAACAACTTTCATAGGTTTATCTACCATGTAACACTTCAATTTCATGCATGCGTAGTATAGGGATAAGGACAATCTCTCAATTGGGGAATACCTTGCCTCAATATCAGTCAAAACTCGACTAAGGTAATAAATTGCCTATTCATGTCCATTTTCATCATCTTAGACTAACATACACCCAATTGCATCTGTAGATGCTGCAATGTACAATTTCAATGGCTCATGTGGGCGAACATTCGCCATTATTGGAGCTTTAGACAAATAAGCCTTTATTGACTCGAATGCATGTTGATGCTCATATGTCCATTCGAACTGTGAGTCATTCTTTAACTTTACTAAATGTGCAAATACTTGAGTTCGACCAGAAGGATTCGAAATAAACCTTCGAAGATAATTTACTTTCTCCAAGAACGATTGCACTTCTTTTTTCGATTTAAGAGAAGACAATACTAATATTGTATTAGCCTTACTCTTATCGATTGCAATCTCCTTTTTGTGAGCAACAAAACCTAGGAAGTTTCCTGCCGACACACCAAAGGCACATTTTAAAGGATTCATTTTCAATTCTTTTTTCCGCATAGTAACAAATGCCTTTCTTAAATGATCAATGTGTTGATTCACTAAATTTGACTTGACCATTACATCATCAATATATACCTCCATAAATCTCCTGATATACTCATGGAATATGGCATTCATTGCACGTTGGTAAGTTGCACCAGCATATTTCAAACCGAAAGGCATAACTACCCACTCATACGTGCCTAATGCCCCGGGACAACGAAAAGTAGTTTTGGATACATCATCTTCTGAAATGAAGATTTGGTTATATCTTGAATAACCGTCCACAAAACTTAAAATCTCATTTTCTGCTGTAGAATCGATTAACATATCTGCTATGGGCATGAAATATTCATCTTTCAGGGTGGCATTATTAAGATCCCTAAAGTCAATACACACCCTTAATTTTCCATTTTTCTTCATCACAGGAACAATATTCGAAACCCATTCAACATAATGTGCGGTTCGAATAAATTTTGCTTTAATCAACCGTTCTATTTCTTCCTTAATCTTTTGATTGATTTCGGGAGCAAAAAGTCGAGGAGTTTGTTTCACAGGTCGAGTATTTGGTTTCAATTCCAATCGATGTTCTACAAGAGAACGCTCAAGACCAGGCATCTCATGATAATTTCAAGCAAAATAATCTTTAAATTCATGTAAAAGTTGGGAAAGTTCAGTTCGAAAAGGATCCGGGAGACCTTTACAGATGTAAGTAATTTGAGCATCATCAATAGATCCCAAATTAATCTCCTCTAGGGGATCTTGGGATTCAAATCCTCTTAAAGGATCCTCATCTTTTACTGAATATTTTTCAAAATCCAATGGTTCTAAATCATAGATGCAATCAAAAGAGAAATCAATAGAGTCATTAGGAATAGAATGAACTTGATCATTTGCTGGATTAACAACACCTTCATTTTCGATACAATGAACTTCTCTTATTTTATCAACAGTTTGACTAATAATATCATTTGAATTAGATAATGAAGAAAAACTTAAACCATGACTAAACTCTATCAAAGACATCGAATTCTTACTAGTAACAGAAGAAATTACATTCCTAAGTGATTCAACTTCATCAGAAGAACTAACTTTATTCTCTACTGAAGGAAAATTACTTATATAATTATTTAAAATTACCAGATAATATGAGACATCTTGATCATGTTCCATCGAACAACGTCTTGAATCCATTCTAGGACGAACAATCCCAACCAGTTGGGGGCATAGCAAGGTGTGGATAAGGCAGTTTCACCGTCAGACCTTCTGAAGACAAATAGTAACCCTCACAATTGTAAGAATTCAACACCCTGTCAACATTCAAAGACTTTAATTTTGGACTATATACCCTGAAATCAACATGTAGTTGTTCAACATACAAATTTGAATCAGCCTTAACAATTTCAGGCTTTTCATCTTTTGTCCAAAGCAGGACACTTTGATGCATAGTAGATGGTACAACCCTAGCTCCGTGAATCCAGTCCTGGCCTAATAAAGCATTATAACTTGCCCTCGAAGGTACTACCACGAAAACAGTGTTTTGTTCGGAAGACCCCACCTTTACCTCCATGGTAACCAAACCTTTCACAGGAGTAGAAGTACCACTAAAGTCTGTTACAGTAATGTTGGTGGGGACCAAATCATCAGGATACTTACCGACTTTCATCAACATCCTCTCTGGTAAGAGACTTATTGTTGCCCCACCATCAATTAAAACTTTACTTACTTTAATTCCTCTCATAGTTGTAGTGATATGAAGTGGACGAAGATGAGACTTTTATTTTTCAGAAGGCCTTACAAAGCACCCCAGTTCATCTTCATATCGGATGAAAGAAAAGGCCTCTTTAGCATCCATATCATAATCTTCTTCAGGGTTACCTTCATATTCACCCAAGTATTTGGTTGGGATAATTGAAATTGTTCCAACCATTTTAACATCACCCTTTTCGAAATACTTTTCATCTAAATCAACATCCTTATCTTCGTCCACACCTGGAGTATTAACTACTGCTTTGCCTTTATCCAATTTCGCATGAGAAGGAATACCTTTTGAGTAAGTTTCTCCATCAGATGGAAAAACTACTCAAGAGTGCACTGATGGTGTTGCCCCCTTGCCTTTCTCAGTTTGAGGCTTCTTTATTTGCTGTTGATTCCTTCTTCCTCTGCCCTTTGGGTACCCCCAAACTCGGCCATGATAGTACAGATACTGACCTCGAGGAGGTCCTCGATGTCCCCATTGTGGGTTTCGCCTGTATTGAGCATCCCCATTCTGGAATTCTCGGCAATTCTGAATCCACTGAACTCCTATAGCTTGAGAACGGCTTATTGGCATGGTAGCATCTTGTTGAGGAGCCTTAGAACTTTGTCCATCTACTCATTGAATTGGTTTCCTCTGACGAGCCTGCTCCTTTCTATGAGCCAATTCTTTTTTCATCCTTTCTTTTTCAAAGATTGCTGCAGCCTCAGCATCAAACACAACATTACATCGAAGACACAGAGATATGTCATGATCTTTGATCTTTTGCTGCACCAAAAAAATCCAACAAACCATCCCTCACTCGAGGATATACTGATCGGACTTGTGATTTGAAATCACCCAAAGTCTCATTAAAATCATAAGACATTCCAACTATGTTCACACCAAAATATGGCTCAGCAAAACTGGCTTTAGCATCAAAAGGATCAGCATCAACTTTCATCTCTTTTTTCCCATCATCAAATTTCAAATGTCCTTCCATAATAGCCTCCTGTATCAAGTCCCTAAAATGAACACAGCTATTAGTCGAATGACTAGTTGCTTGGTGAAATTTACAGTAAGGTTTTCCTTTTATATCTTTCACTGAAAGTAAAGTTCTACCATCAGGCAGAATTAACTGTTCATCTTTAAGTAACACATCGAAAATCTATTCAGATTTCGAAATACCAAAACTATATTTCTTTCCACTCTTTAGTTTTGAATCATTCGACTTTTCATTACTAGAGAGATTTCTAAGCAAAGAACACACATATTGAGGACCCTTCTTAAGTTCAGCTAAATCAGCCTCCGCTTCGAAATCGAACTCCTCCTCTGAGGATTCCATGGTCACATAAGCAATCTTTTCCTTTCGGGTAAAAGGTCTACTTTTTAACCTATGTTCACTCTTATATTTCTCTTTTTCCTTTTTCATAAGTTCAACCTAATGAACCTTTTCAGCCAAATTGGCTAAGTCAGGTATATGCACATTAAGTAGTTTTCGACGCATATAAAATCATAACCTCATAACTGCTATTTTCACCACTTTACTTTTAGGTAGTGACACATAACATATACTTCTAGTATTTTTGAAACGTATCATATAATCATTGATGGTTTCACCATCTTCTCATTTTAACGCTACTAGATCAGTAACTGATACGTTCAACTCCCCTCGATAAAATTGAGCATGAAAAGAAGTTTCCAACTGATTCCACGTCGTTATCGAATTTGGTTTGAGATTCGAAAACCAAGTAAACGCATTCTTTGTTAACGAAGAAGGAAAAAACTTCATTTTCAAATTTTCATCATTGGCTAGATTCCCAATCTCAACCAAATATCGATTGACATGTTCAGTAGTCGACTATCCAACTTCCCCTGCAAATTTTGTAATTATTTTCAGATTCTTCACTCCTCTTGGGACTTCGGCCATTTGAACAACTTGAGGAAAGCAGACACAAAATGAGGCCGGTTCACAAATCCAATGTTCAAATCGACTCTATTGAGTACATCCTCCACAATCCTTATGCCTTGGTAACGTTCACCACCATGATTAGTACGTAATCGGGCTAGAACATCATCTGCATTTTGACCACGGAAAATTATCTGAGGATTCTCTCTGTTTAAAACATTATTTTCATTTTGAAATATATTTTTGAAACCCTCATTATTCCCCCTGACATCATGCCCTTCACCTTCATCATAATCAACGATTCGAGTAATCCGTTCAACTTGTCTTGCAAGTCGTTCGAACTTCGATTCGTGACCAGCCATCATAGGATTTGAAATTGTAGTCATTTGTTGAGTCAATAAGTTGACCAAATCATGATGGCTTTCTTCTACATGTTGTTGAAATGCTGCTAAAGAATTAGAGGCATTCAACGTAGAACCCACATTATAATCACGAGAAAATTCAGAATACTGTTGTGAATTTTGAGAATTATTTACTCCATTTACATTCCTAAAATGAATTGGAGGAACAAAACCACTCACCGGTGGAGTATAACCTTGAGGAAGGCCATAAGGAGGCCAACCAGTAGTTACTGGGGGCTGGACTGGTGGTAAATTACCACGTGGACGAATACTACGCCCATTATTTCCAATTTGTACACTAGTAACTATTGTACTTTCACTTACAATCAAACCTTCTGAACATGAAGTAACGTCCGAAGATTGCACAGTTACTGGTATGCTGTCATTGGTGGACGAACCACCATTCATATTTGACACTTCGTCAGCCTTTTGAATAGTCCTTCCACTTCTTAATTGCATACACCAAATGACACCAAAAATCTTTTGACACACTTCAGTTTAAAACCGTCCCACCGGGTGTGCCAATTTGTTTTTTTCGATTTTTAATAAATCGATGGTGGTTCGATTCTAACAGTCTGGGAGCGACACCTACTCCTCTTTTGCAGTTACCAGTTTTTCTATAAGTGCATCAAAGGTCTTCGAATTAGACGAACATCAAAAGGAAAACGAGTTCAAAAGGTGCAAAAGACTGAAGAAGTGTAAAATAAAGATTTTGAAAAATAAAACTGACTGAAATTAAAAAGGAATTGTAATGAATTTAAACAAAGCAATAAAATGCCTTCGATTGAATCAAATGACTTTTGACTTGGAAATTAAAGATGCTGAAGTGTAAATTTGACATGGAAATTAAATAATGCTTGAAAGATAAATGTGCTTGAAAAGTAAAGTTTGCTGAAACTGTAAATTCAAAAAATAAAGACATGGAAGGAACCCTACAGAAATCAAACTCGAATGTAGACTCAAGAATTCGCTGGGGATATGAGTGTGCTTGAGTAAATTTTTGGAGAAAAGTTCCAACCCTTATGCCGTACTGCTTCCTGTTATTTGTAGCCCTCTTTCCATAACTGATCACTAAAGAATTCGTGCCCCTTCACGTGCCGGGATTAAGGTAACCGTTCCCGCTCTGTTGCCCAAGAGCGTTACTTAACAAATCCTTAATTCGAATAAGTCTTCGATCCCCTCCATTCGTGTAACTGCTCGATTCTCCATTTGAGTAGCTGCTCAATTTATCGAGAGATCGAAATCGAACTTTTGCTAAATAATTCCCACTTAATGTTTGCACATATACCTCTTTTAGTCCCTGCTTCCATCTCAACACTCTACCAACTTTCGAATTGACTTAGTCTTTCGAAAACAATTATTTCGACTAACAATTAGACTTTTAAAATTTGAAAAGCACAAGCCAACTTTGAAAAGCTCCACCTTAATTGCTTTCAAAAGTACTGCGATCTTTTAAAAGCTGCAAGTACAAGTACGTGATCTTTTTGATTTACCAAACACAAAATGAGAAATTTGTGCATCTCTTCGAAAAGTTTTACCAAACCAAGTCCAAGTCTAACTACTTGTCCAGTTAACTTGAACAACTTTTTAAAAATTTTAAAAAAAATCTAATTTTAAAATTTTCAAATTTTAAATATGCGTTCAAAAAATCTATTTTCATAAGAAAAAAATGCAAAGTCATTCTTCCCCTCTTCTAATGCGACATCGCTGCTCCTCTCCTCCTATGTGATTAGCCTCCTCCTCATTGCATCGCCGTTCTCAACGAAATCCTCTCACACCGCATTGCTTACACGTATTGACATCCAAGCTTTTTTCGCGAAGTCACAATTTGTGTACTCCCTGATATCCAGCATGTGGTGTCATTGACCCGAACCACCGTCGCACATATTGTCTTGCATTGTCGTGGTGCTGCCCACAAGAATCGTCTAACTACCGCAGCAATGACGCAGAACGCAACGGCCTAACCACTCTTCCATATCTCCTCCACAAACGAACGCATGCATGCGCATATTTTGTTGCCGATTGCAGACGGATATCTAAATAAACGTGAGATGTTTCTTTTATTAAAATTCAGATGTTTCTTTTTGTTTAACTACAATAGAGGGCACATCAAAAAAAGTCTAATAACACAAAAAATCATCCCACATTCTTATCCAAATCTAATCCTAGTTTTACTTTTCATTTTCACACATAGTAAAATTCAAAAAACAACCACACACCTACTCTTCTTCCTTTTTCACTTCCACTCACACTGCCACTCTGATTCACGCAGTTGTGCTGTCGCCTTCCAACCGGTGCCGATGAATCTTTGATTTTAAGCGTATATAATTTTTTTTAAAAATATCCTAACGTTTAATTTCAATTAATTTTATTTGTAAAATTTTGAAAATTTTTGGTATTTCTTTGATTTTTTATTTATTTTATTTATCTTTTGAGATATTTTTGTAATTGAAAACGATTAATACTTGCGTGGTTTGAGAAAAAAGTAAAAATTATAAAATAAGTTTTTTTAATGCTTTTTATAAATTACAAAAATTATATCATAAATAACTATTAATTAAGTTTTCAAAATTTATGTTAGATAAATAATTAAATTTAATCCTAATATAAACTAACTTATTTTCACCAATAATAATATGACATATAACAAGTGGTATCTTATTCTTTAAAATTAAGAGAATTGAATAAAATTAATTATAAAAATAAAATATTGACTTAAAATATATATTAATTAATATTAATAAAAAAATATTATTTTATAATTATTTTTAATCTTGGTTAATAATAAGATGGAGGCCCAATTCAAAGCCTTCGCTAAAATAAGAACAACCCTCAATTCAAAGGCCTCTTTATTATTATTAAGATCCTGTTTGATTTGTGTATGTTATAAGGTGTTTGACCAACCCCATATATAGTTTTGGAAAGTACCACTTTAGAGTTACCAGTAGAAAAATTATTTTTAGTGGTTATTTAATTTATATTTAATGATAATAAAAAATAATCACAAATATATGTATTGATAATTAAACATTAATTATCTTATGATTTATCACTAAAAATTTTTAGCAATAACTATATAATTGTTAAATATTTTTTAATAGTTGTAAAAATTATATAATTATCATTATAATATATAATAATAACGATGAATATATAATTATCAAAAAAATAAGTCAAATAAAATAGATCATGATCGTTATATTATTGACACTAAAAATTTATAACTAAATGTGATAGATTTTTTTATTGAAGTGCGTTTAGACTGTTATTACAAATAAGAAAGGTTAACACTTATACCTATTAAAGTAAAATTTTTGGTAAGCAAACCCATAGTTAGTATGAAAAAGTTACATATACCTACATTTAGAGCTATGTAAAGAAAAAGTATAAGGACCAGCACTTTTAATAAAAAAAAAAAGAGAAAAAATATAATTAAACATGCAGAACAGCTAAGTCCAAAGTTAACAATGAATCGCTCACCGGCAGGACATGACATAACTAAAGGTAAATAACATCACCGGCGAGATAAGAATGTAGCCGATGATCCCTTCTAGCATTACAATAAAAATTATTATAATTGAAAAGTAAAAGATCCTAATGTTGATCACCGATATAGCAATGAAATCATAGGCTATCCCCGGTATCCTTGGCACTAGCGGTGTTTGTAGAATTGAGAGAGAATGATGAAGTAGTAGAGTCCACCTGGTGGATCCAATGCTGTCTGATAGGTGCTGGTTATAATAAGACATGCTATTTCTAATACGACGTATATGCCATATCTTTCTCAGAAATACTAGTACTGCTTTCATTAAGTTGGGATGACGACCGCTTAGCTCCCTCTAGTATTCTTTCAATCTCTGGATGAGAATTAGCTAGGTCTAATGCTGTTTGGTTCGAAGAATTCTCGGCATTTTTGTCCATCTTTTTACTTCCAATCAATAACATAATAGCCTGGGTATTAGAGGTCCAATAAACATATCAGTCATATATGAATCAATTTTTAATTATAGATAAAAACAAACAAACAATGCTAGATGATTAATAAAATTTATTATTTTTAATCAACACTTATTAAGGTTCTAAACCTAAGCATTAAATTTTAAATTAACTATAAATTCTAGTAGCATAAAAATAAAATATGTTGGTCCTGGTACATTTCTCAAAATAAATTTTTTATAAACACAGTAGTGGAATCTTAAGACATTATTGTTTAGCATAGGTATACTCTATGCAAGCATATATACCTGTATATTACGGCAGATTGTTGCAAGATGCAAAATGTTGTTCAGGATGGAGCGTTCTAAATCGTCTGCACCTTTGAAGGTGTTTTCTTTGAGCCAGTCAACCATTTCTTGAATGGCACTCAGGGCAATGTGGAGTGTAGTTTCCTTTCTTACATTCACATCCTTGATAGAATCGGGGCATATATCGAGGAAATGAGTTAGAAGATGCAAAGGAGTGAGGCGTTCCTTCCCTTTGACTCGGACTAGGTCTTTATTAATTTCTACAAGGCGATCAACCAGACTGTAATGATTGTTATGCAAAGCAACGTGGATGGGCTTGAAACCAAATGAAGGTTTCAATCCCAAAATCTCGATGTGCCCCGCAGAAGCAGCAATATGCAAGGGAGTGTTCACAAATGGAATTGCATCGACTTCCTCCAGAATGCTTGGATTCTGCTGAATTGCTCGGTAGAGCATGTTCATATTTGTTGAAGTTACATCTTGTTTCAACATTACATTAACTTCCTCCTGAATGCTTCGATCCTGTTGAATTGCTCGGGAGAGCATGCTTATATTTCCAAAAGTTACAATTTTCCTCATTGCATTGACTACCTCTGGAATGTTCGGAAGTTGTAGCCAGTTCATACATTGCATAGACTACATGCAAAATGCTTGGATTCTGTTGAATTGCTTGGTAGAACAAGTTTATGTCTCTAGAAGTTGCAACTCGTTCCAGCATTGCGTTGACTTCCTCTAGGATGCTTGGATTCTGTTGAATTGCTAGGTAGAGCATGTTCATATTTTTAAAAGTTGCAGCTTGTTCCAACATTGCATTGATTTCTCCCAGAATGATTGGATTATACTTAATTGCTGGGTGGAGCTTATTTCCAGAAATTGCAGCTTGTTCCAACATTGCATCGATTCCTTCCAAAATGCTTGAATCTTGTTGAATTGCTTGGTAGATAGCTAAATAAATATTAAGAAGAAGAAGAAGATGATGAATAATTTAACTATGGGTGGAGCCACCTGCATCAATTAAAGGCACTACAACCACAGTTTTAACGGTTGGCATGAGGACTCGGTCTACAATTTTTGGTGGTATTATCATTCTTCGAGCATGGAATTCCATTCTTCCCTATTGCACCGTTTCCTATCACCTTATTCTTTGATTCAAATATCTCCATGTTCCTCTCTGAATCCATCTCAAATTCCTTCTTTGCTTCCATGCATTTCCCTATTGTTCCATTGTATGATGACCTAGGTATAATCTTTGTCATCATGCGCATTTCGGCTACCGTCGCCGTCATGGTGACCATGCAAGTCACGATAAGAGCTAAGTGAAGTGAGTAGTTTTTGTTGGCCATTATATTATTATTGATTTATTAGTAGAAATAAAGATTAAGAATATTGTTAATTAAGTGTGACAAAATTACCACGCCTAATACCAGTATTTATAATGAAATATTGATGTATAAATCGCATATCAAAATCTTATTATTAATTTGAGATACATTTTTTTTGTTATGAATATATATGTATAAAGATCACAACTCACCAAAGATGAGATAATCGCGATTATCTTAATTAAATTTTAGGAAGTTAAATTCAAGTTATTCCTTAATTCACATATTTTATAGTAGATTAAAATTAATCTTGATATATATAATTGTAATATATATATAGCAGAATATGCGTATGTATTTTATTGATGATGTACATATGGTGAAAACTGTAAGATCCAGAAATTTTAAAAAAATCTTATTAAGAATTAATTTTGATTTATTTATTCATTACATACCTTAACCTCAGAAATTATTTTATTAAGGATAATTAAAGCAAATTTTGATTAATTGAGTTTAAAGTAATTTAAGGTTTTATTTGATTTTATAATTATCGAATTATTTTCTATATTTAAATAATAAAGTTTAGCAAATTGATAGTTAAATGATACTTTTAAGTAATTTTAAGGGATTAAATTGGATTTCAAATTAATACGATATACTCTAATTTTATTAAAATTATCATCAAATTCCAATTTAATCCCAAATTCTCAAATCAAACTCTAACTAAACAAAATCCTAATTTTTCTACCTTAATAAGATAACGGATACCAAAATTGTTTTCTTTTATATATTTATATAAATTTTAACTAAATAAATATCTAATATAAATATTATATGCTATGTGTATTAAACAAAAAGACTACTAACCTTTAAACTGTTAAAGAGAAAATAAAGATTAATAAACTATTAAACCATGATTCACTATGCATGCTTCTTTTGAATACCAATTCTCTTCTTTGACCTCATCATTAATTTTCTTTCTTTTCCTTGCTTATTGTTACCAGCCGCCACTAACCCCTTTTTCCCAAAACTCAATTACTATCAGCTTCAGAAAAAAAATTAAAGAAAGAAAAAAAAAAAGAGGAAAGAAAGGGAAGAGAGGGGAAGGGAGATGCAGGAAAGGGAGAAGGGGGAAGGAGAGGAAGGCGGCGTGGTGGGTGTATCACCGCCACCGCCACCGCCGCTATTGGCAAGGGAGAAGGAGATCTGAGAGGAAGAGGGTGCCGGGATGAGGGAGCTATAACAGAAAGAGAGATCCGCGAGAAGAGGAGGAAGAAGACCACACCTAACCACGTTCAGTCCGCCGACGCGCCGCCACTGCACAGCGTTGCCGCCATACCTTTGTTACTATCGAACGCCGTCAAGCACGAAGGGAGCCAGACACCGCTTCTCTGAATCCTCTATTGGTAAGCTCTAACCTTGCCTCAGCTTCTTTATTCGTTAAATTCTCCATTCCCATGAGAGTTATTGCTGAGGCTGTTTGTGATAGGGACCGCCGTTCTTACCACCGCTGATGAAGCCCATCGGAGTTGCTCGAAGGTTATTGCCACTCTATTTGGTTCTATTGGAAGATGCACTGTTGCGGGCGTGGTTGCCGAAAACTGCCGCCAGAACCGGTGCCTTCTTGGTAAACTCTAGCCCTGTTCTGGTTTTCCTTCATTGCCGGTCAAAATCCTGGTTACTATAAGAGTTGTTGCCGAAGTTGTTTATGCCAGGGATTGTTTATCGCGAGTTGCTCTGTTGTATGTCGCCGTCGGAGCCACCATTCCACTGCTGTCGTCTTTGCTCGGAGCAGTTTGTTGTAGCAAGTATTGTTGTCGTTGCGGCTGCTCGGTTAGTCGCTCTTCTTTAGTACGGTAAGCTATTCCTTATTTCAATTTCGAACTTTGTCAGTCGTTGTTCCACTATATATTAAGATTCTGCGACGGCTCCTATTTTAGTATTTAGTATGTAAAGTAGTCGTAATACTTCTTGCTATCAGAGTAGCGCAGCCGAAAGTGTGACTTCTGATAGTGAAGGTGTTACAAAAACATTGTCAACCGAATTATCTTAATTACTTAGACAACAAGAAACAATTATTATTTGAAGAATAATGGATAAACATTATCCACAATATATTCTAGGACAATTACTCTAAAATGATAATTAAAAACTAAAATGATAATTATTTTGATTTTATATTATATCTCACCATCATGTATTTGTCTGTCGTTGTTCTATTTTCGGAGTAAACTTTTAAATTTGTGCCAACAAATTTTAGATCTCACATTTTAGTTTTTAATAAATTTAAAAAGAAATACTTTTTTTTTATTTCCATCATTTGTTCAACGAACAAAACGTCATTCACAATTTAAAAATTTTAAGAAAAAGTATATGGTATCAATATATTATTTGTCAATTTATTATCAATAATAATTAATATTAAAGACTTCTTTACTAAAAGACACATATAAAGAAATATATCTATGAAAACATTTTTATTAGACACAGTCATAAAAAAAATATTTTTATTAGACATATTTACAAAAATATTTTTATTAAACACAATACTAAACAAAAGTTGACAAATTTTAGTAGAATTCTTGTTGGTTATATATAATGGGATTGAATTTTTAATTAGCCTCTGACTATTTATGTAATCGATCTAAGTGACTCCTGTAAACAATAATCTGATGCATTAGGGGTTGCTTAAACTAGTAATAGGAGCCGCCTGGACCAACAACAAAGACCGCTAAACCATTTATTTTAATAGTTGGAATCAATTAAAAATTTTTAAGTTGTGAAGAGATACTTTGATGTTCTTGGAGTAAATAGCAAGATTGCAAAAATTGAAATGGTCAATGAATCAGTCGAGCAACTAGTTTAATAGTTTAATGATCTAATCGGATTGAACTGTAATTAAGTTGCGAAAATCAAACCGGTCAATAAATTAATAGAGTGACTGGTTCAATGATTGAGAAGTTGAACTGTAATTAAATTGATTTAATTAAATATAAAATAAAATTTAAAATTATTTAATATATAATTTTAAATTTTTTAATTCAATAATTTTTAAAATTTTACAATTTTACCTAATGATTTAAAAAATTAAACAATCAACAACAAGACTAACTCAAAAAATTAACTCAAAATGAATTCTTTAATATTATTGAATGTTTTAACAATTTTCTAAGAAATCAAAATGATACAATGGTTTGTTTTCTTTTTAGATCTCCATATGGTTATGGTCCAATCCGATATTCATCCAATCCATCTATTTGCCTATTTTAACCCATCAATTACCATACATTTTTTCTATACCAACAATTCAAGAACAAATTAAAACAAGAAGCAGGCAACAAATTACTATAATAGAGAGGATGGAAGTTTACAAAAAGAAGATGTCTAACCTTAACCAACTCAATAGCAAATAGCTTTGACTATTAAACAATTTATTAAAACAAAGAACTATTAAATAGTAGGAGTGTAAGTTATCAAATCAAATCGAAATTGACTATAAAATCAAATCAAAATTTTTAACAATCGAATGAAAAATTGAAAAACTATTTTTTTTATTTTTTTCGAATTAAACCGATCGGTTCGATTTAGTTTTCAGTTGGCTTGGCAGAAACCAAATCGAACAGTAATACTTCTTTTTACTAGTTTACCCTTTAACCTAGTAACAAAATCTCCAAATCCCTAACTCTAATTCCATTTTAGCTTTTACGCAGCCACAAGCCTACAACTCACATCCATCTTCCTCTTCCATGCCTGAGAGAATGAGAGCCTGAGAGAGCCAGAGAGCGT
>NC_029790.2:110062247-110064745 GCF_000816755.2 Arachis ipaensis | reverse complement strand
CGCAAGTCGTCCATCGTCGCTCTTAAGGACATCGTCACAACTGCAGCAGTCATCTCTGTCCCAGATGTAGCAGAGAGCTGGAGAGCGTTGTCGTCTAGTCCACAACGTCGTCCAGTCCGCGGCGTCGTCCAGTCTGCGCCGTCATCCAATTCGTGTCATCATCCAATCTGTGTTGTCGCAGCCCCTAAACTGAGCACTTCTTCTCCGTTGCCGAGTAGCACTCTCTGTCGCCGAGCAGTTCCTCTTCGTCACCAAATAGTTCTCTCTGTCACCGAGCAACAACCTTAGTCCGAGCCCTCTCCTGCAACTTACAATGTCTTCTTCTGAGGTTAGTAACTTAGTCGGGTTAAGTACGATTTTGGTCCCTAAGGTATAAGCCAAAAATATTTTTCGTTTCCAACCTTTTTTTGCATACAAAATCATCCCTAAGGTTTAAAACCAAGTTTTAAAATTGTTCTTTTTACTTAAATATTAAAATTTTGGACCAAATTACCCATAACAAAAAATTATAAAATAAAAAAAGAAAAGAAAAAATAAGATAGAGAGTGTTTCTGCTCCTGCAAAGGGGAAAGTGAAGAAGGAGAAGAGGGAAGGGAAGAAGAAGAAGAAACTATTCACGATCCACCTTTGCATCTACTTTCGCTGCCACCTCCGTACGATTTTGGTCCTAAGGTAAGAACGATTTTAAAACCAAGTTAAACCTTGAGGACGATTTTATATACAAAAAAAAGTTAAGGACAAAAAAAATTTTGGCCTATACCCTAGAGACCAAAATCGTATTTAATCCTAACTTAGTATATTCACAATTTTTTGCATAAATTTTGTTGTTGCTGCTGGTCTGTTGAAAAAAACAATTTTTTTGAACGTTATAAGTTGATAATGGTAAAATCTTCGACCTCGTTATGGCTATAATTTTATTGTTGTTGCTGGTCTGTTTGAAACTTTTCAATTTTTTTAAATGTTATAAGTTGATAATGGTAGAATTTTCGACCTCATTGATTTCTTTGTTTTGTTTTTGTAGAAATTGCACCAATCGGAGAAGATGATGATGAAGTTGGTGTGGATTCAGACTAAGCATGGTGTCTGTTTTGGTTTTTATTTAGCTTTAAAGTGGCTGTTTCAGTTTTTATTTAATTTTAAAGTGTGTTTGTTTTTGTTGTTTGTTAGACATTTTTGACATTTTTAATTGTCTTTATTTTTATGTTTAATTATTGGAACAGGTTGAAATTGTATTGAATTTGGATGTGATATACTATTGTTATTTTAGTTTATAGACTGTTTTAAACTTCATTTATGGTGATTAAAATTCTGATTATTAACTTTTAAAAAATAAAAAAATTGATCGAATCAAACCGTTGTTAGTTCGGTTCAATTTGGTTCAGTTCGATTGTCCTACAAATAGCAAATCGAATGGTTGATATTGTAAAAGAATTGAATAGGTCGGTTCGGTTAATTTTCTGCCTAAAACTGAACCAAAAACCTAACCGATTAAACCCTTATTAAACATTACTGTGACATAAAATGAATTTCATTCATAAACACCAGTACAAAGATAAATAATACAGATGTGTTGCTTCAACTATATAATTAAGACTGCATTCTCAGTTTAAGTTAATCTGTTCAAAATTTTAACTGACATTAAACCAAAAACTGGCTCTAAAGTGTCTTCTCATCAGGTCCATGAACTTTGTTTGCTCCATCATCAGTCACTTCTTCATTACCTGTGTCATCATTATCTCCTGCACTGAAATGTTCATTGTACTGCTCATGTGTCCCATTGCTTTGGACCAACGAAAAGTAATTATAGAAATTAAATTAAAATTGAAGATCAGATATAATTTTTAATTTCCTCACTCACCTAAAACTAATTGCCCCATTCCTTATCCAAGTAAGCACAAAAAAGAATATATATACAACAACAATCATAAAAATTAACACAAAAAAAAAACGCAACTGAAGAAGTAGTAGATGAGTGCTTGTCAGAAAAGAGAAGACGGGAGAATAGTAGAGTCGTTCGCGTGGAACGGAGGTAACGGTGAAGAGAAGACGGTCGAGCAAACACATTTGCGTCGGCGAGGAGACGACCTCCAAGCAGACCTTCGTAACGACAAGGAGAAGAGGGACGAGCAGCATACCTTCTAGCACTTGAAGAGGAGATGACGGGGTTGGGGCGATGGCTACAGCTGCTGGCTGCGCTGGAAGACCTTAGGATTGGATTTTTCATTTTTAAGGGGATCAAAACGACCATGTTTTCATGGGGATCAAAGAACCGGTCCTTTAAAAAATAGGGCCGGTTTAGCCAGGTCATCGGTTTAATCGGTTCTTTGACCGATTTTTTACAAGTCGGTTTTAGACGTTAATCGGATAGGTTCTCGATCAACCTAGTCGAATCGATCAATCCGGTCCGATTTTTAGAACTTTAATAAATAGTCAAGAACCAAAAAGGACATTTAATCATATTTTTTTATTATATTAAAAGTTTCAAGAATTACTTCCAT
>NC_029790.2:110058775-110062238 GCF_000816755.2 Arachis ipaensis | reverse complement strand
CAATCGAGGGATGTAAAAAATAAAATTTTTTAATAATAATTTAAAAAAGAAAGTTTACATAAAATCAGACTTAGGATATCCTTGTTCTTCCAAAAAAAATTTGCCTTTTTTGTATGACACTTTAAATTCTATATCATAAATCCTAAACTCTTAATTAAACACTCTCTTTGACAATAGTTTGAGAAGTTTAGCACTATTATTTGCAACATCGAATTACCTGTAATCCCATAAATATGCTCTATTTATTTGTAAGAATAACTAAAATGTTGTTCTTTTGCTATTATATGTTGATGACATGATCATTACTGGAGATAATAATGTTACTGATATTATTGATCTTAAAGCCTTCCTCAACTACTATTTTAAGATAAAAGATCTCGAATCCGTCAGTTGTTTTAGAGTCATAAAATTATATCATCTGATGAAAGTACTTGTCTTAAGCAAAATATGCTTCTAATCTTTTTGTTTGAACAGAGATTATAGACAATCACAAAAAAATTTATTCCTTTTGAGTCTAATACTCGTTTTACTCCTATAAATGGTGTGGTTACGAATAATTTCACTCTCTCTATAGACAATTAGTCAAAAATCTTGTCTAATAATTACATGACCAAACATTATCTATCATATTTATGTTGTTAATCAAATTTTATTCTCTCATACTTTGTATTCATTTGTCATTGTATATTTTATATTTTAATATTTATTTTATATAAATAATTAATTTGGCATATGGTTTTTTATACACATAACATGGTTACTGTAACACCCTACCATATACCATACAATGCTTAAGTCATAATTCAGAGATGATTAGTATCATCAATTCTGACTGGAGCCACTGGAAGCGTCAAATCTTCCCTTAACTGAACCGATTCAGGTTCTAACACATGGCTAGCATCAGGAGTGTACTTCCGAAGCTGTGACACGTGAAACACATCGTGCAGGTTCGAAAGATGAGGTGGTAGAGCCATCCGATACGCCACCGGCCCAATCCTCTCCAGGATCTGAAATGGACCAATGTATCGAGGATTCAACTTCTTCGCTTTAATCGCCCTACCTACTCCTGTGGTTGGAGTAACCTTCAGGAAAACATGATCTCCTGCCTCAAATTCCAAGGGCTTCCGCCTCTGATCGGCATAACTCTTCTGGCGACTCTGCGCCGTAAGCATCCTATCTCGGATTTTCTTGACTTGTTCAGTGGTCTCAGCTATCATTTCTGGCCCCAACAAGCATTTCTCTCCAGCTTCATACCAACATAGCGGAGATTGACATTTCCTCCCATACAATGCCTCATACGGAGCCATTCCGATGCTCGCATGGTAACTATTATTGTATGCAAACTCCACTAACGGCATATACCGATCCCAACTCGCCGGTTGGTCCAAAACACAAGCTCTCAACATATCCTCTAGTGTTTGCAATTCGGAGAAAGTCCTAATCTCCATTGGCCCCACTGAACCGAAAATATCACTCCGGAGTCCTTCTTCGTACTTAACACACTTCCATTCCTCATATTCTACCAGAGTCCCTTGACACATACGAGAGAATCTGAACAGCTCCTCAAACTTGTCAGTATACTCAGATACGGACATAGTACCCTGCTTCAGCTGCAACAATTCGAGTTCCTTGGCCGTCCTAGCAGAAGTCGGAAAGTACTTCTTATAGAACTCCTCTTGGAAGACACCCCAGGTGATATAATCATCACCCTGCTGCAGGAGACGTCGAATACCTTGCCACCAATGCAACGCTTCACCAGTGAGCAAATAGGTAGCGAACTCCACACGCTGCCCTTCAGGTACCACCCAAAAACATGGCTCCGCCGTAACACGGCAATAATCTAACCATCCGGCTCACGGTTAAATCCATAACCAGCCAATTCATTAACAATTACGGCCCTTCGGCCCATGGCACAACAAGCACTTCCACCGCCATCCTCCGCATCTCACATAATCATCCTTGATCCTCAATGATCATTCATTTTTCCCCTTGCTTCACTTGCAAGTTACCACATTCACTAGCCCTTTTCCTCATGCTAGGCATATCATAAGGATTCAAGACATAAGTGGTGAGATCGGAGGCTTAGAAGTATGAAATTTGGCTTTTAAAACTCAAAAATCAACTTTGGGATGAAAACAGGTCCACGCGTACGCGCACTCCACGCGCACGCGTGGATGGCCTTAAAACTCATCGACGCGCAAGCGTCATACGCGCGAACGCGTGGGTTGAAAAATATCCAAACGGCGTGCACGCGTCAGCCACGCGTACGCGTGGGTACTCTTGCGCCCCAGGTACAAAACTGGCACAACTTTGGCACAACTCTCGGAAAAATGGCTGGGCATTGGGTGCAGCACATTCGGCGCGCCCGCGCACATCACGCGCACGCGTGGATGGCGCTTCCTGAAAGAAGACCGGTTTGGCCCGTTCGGTCCAATCTTGATCCGATTTTTATAAAATTGGTACCGAAATTCTCGTCTCAATCTCCTCTATCACATTTAGCCATAAAAATAACATTTTTGGCTTTCTAGAATAAATTCTCATTTATGGGTTAATTAGCCATTAATTAATCGGGTCTTACAGTTACAGATTAAATTTTCTTGCAAAACTTCAACCAAACAATATAATACAATAATATAACATCAACAACATTCTCCTTATTATTCACATAATTAACCTTTATTGTTTGTGCCTCTAATTATGAAAATAAGAATGAGCATGAGCCATGAAACTTTTGCTCATATCCGCAAGGTAACTTGCTACAACCAATATGACAATGATAACAAGCATGAATTTGAGTGCAACCTCTCTGGTCGTTTCAGGTGGTAACTCCTGATCAATAACATCATCTTTATTATTATAGTACCCTTTTTTTGTGTCACTAAAATTATTAATATCATAACTATCTTCTGCTTTGGATGTGGCTTCACTAACTTTATCTTCTTCTTCAAAGGTAACTTTCTCTTTACCTTTTTCTTTCTTTTTCTTCATGGCGGGATCAAATTCTTCTTCTTCTTCTTCTTCTCGATAAGATTGAGGGATTTTCTTTGGCATTACTACGGTGAGAATGTTTTGCATGAAACTGCCATGAATGGCATCTTCGTTGCAAAAGGGTGGGAGTTTAATCTCTTTCTTGAAACGCTTCCATTTGGTTCCATCCAATAAGGGACGCTCCCCACTTATAATCATCATTCGAAGATGGTTTATCTGAATTCTTATTTGTTCTCTTTTAAAACCTGAAATTAAATACAAATTAAAATGCATGTGTTAAAGAATTAAGAGATAATAAAAAATTAGTTCAATTCAAAAAATTTAAAGATATTATGTTTAGTATTTATTAATTATTATTAAAATAATTATATAATTTTAAATATAATAAATATATAATTATAAATATTATATATATATATATATATATAATTATAAATATTAAATTATATAAAATATTATTATGTTATTATCTTCT
>NC_029790.2:110057206-110058372 GCF_000816755.2 Arachis ipaensis | reverse complement strand
TAACAATTAACTCATAAGAGAGTATGGTTGAAAAACTTTTTTTTTTTTTTATGGAAGATATGAATACTCGAACCCGCAACTTCTTAATTGAGTATGGAGAGATTATGCCATTTGAACTATTGCTTCTTGGCATGGTTGAAAAACTATTAACACGAAAAAAGAGTGTTAATTTTATTAAGAAAGGAATTTTAACTCTTTCAAATATAAATTTATAGTTTGAAAGAACTAAGTGCATTAGTGAAATGAATTTTATTTTATTCTATTTTACTATTTTTATCCTTCTTTCATCATAGCTCACCATTTACAATATTCAACCATGGCATATAAATTAATAGATAAACATCTATTATCTATTATAACATAAGTAAAGGAGAACCCAAAATAATTTTTATAGTGAATAAATGACATATAAATTTTTATGTTTCATATAAGCTTGTTATGTAATTTATAACAATAACATAAAAAAATATTTATTTTAGACTTATATTTATAGTATCATAGATACTAACATTTATAAAATCAATTTAGCATTAATCTCATAATTTTACATATTAAATTATGTAACTTTACAAAAAAGCAGAAAAAATTAATTCATATCAATGGTTTAATTCTAAATTGCGTATTTTATTTGGAGAATAAATTTTATTTTATGAAAATCAATCTATTTATTTAAATATATATAAAAAGAAATCAAATAATGATACAATGGAACACTTGACATATTAGATAATTTCTAATATTGTCACATAAACATTTTAGTGATATTATTATTTTATAATTTTTCTATCATTGTATTACTTTTTAATCTTCGTTCTTAGGTAGTATTTTGCCTTACTTTTTAAGTTTTTAATTTTTTATTTTTTATGTAGGTTATTTTATACTTTTAATAGTAATATTATTTTTCTTTAATAGATATAAATTAGTTAATAAAATATAATTCATTCTCTCTTTCTAGTTTCACTTATATTCATGTTTACTATATAAATCAATTACTAATGTTTTGCACAATTATTTAAAAACTTTTGTTGATGATCACTTTTTTTTATTTTAGTTTTCTAAATAATTTACTATAATGTATGAAATTCTTACAATGTTTTTAAGTTTTCTTTTACTATTTTTGATCTAATTGTGTTTATCAATTATATATTGTGTTTGCTACTTATATA
>NC_029790.2:110039457-110057107 GCF_000816755.2 Arachis ipaensis | reverse complement strand
GCAACGCGCGGATTTAAATATAGTTATACCTCGTTAGAGATTCATTAGAGCTCTCATAATCAACATCAAGCAAAGTGTAGATATATAAACACAATTTTTAGGTAATAAGGTTAAAAAAACACAAAACACAAAAACCCAGTGCTAACTGGTGAAAGAAATTAAATCATGAACAAATAGAAGCAGTTGAGTCAAGAATTGATGAATAGGCATACTTGTACGATTGATTAAATTGAAGTTTTGACAATAATTATTATAATTGTATTTAGTTTTTATCTTTTTCAATTCATTATTTTTAATTTGGTTGGTTTGTAGAGATTCTAGGTTCTCATTTACCATTCTGTTGGATGGAGTTGAGATCTTTCGTCAAAAGAAGAAAAAAAATTAAAGGAAGCAAACATGGTAGAAATAAAGGGAGAAGAAAAAGAGTTGAGACAGGCCAAGGGAATATTTGGAAAACCAAGTTTTTAATAATTGATATAATTTTTATATTTCAATTTTGAATGTTAAAGATTTAACATTGGGATTGTAAATCAGTTTTATTATGGTTTAATTTAGTTTGGATATTAATGTAAGAATTAGAATAATACTCAAACAAAAATTATCGAAAATCATACTTTTATTATGTTCGAAACCAAGTAAAAGATTTTTTTTTTACAAAATTCAATTTTCAAAGTGTTTCAAATACACAAAATTAAATAAATTTAATGAAAAACGATAGTACTATGTTGACATAATGACATGGGATATAAACATTTTATTATTGGCCTTATTTGTGTATGTAATAATTTATTCTTTAAAAACAATTGTTGCCTAATTTTGCAAAAAATTAAACTTATTTTGATTGATTGGTTGATAGAATAAAACATCTTACAGTCATCGTATAATCAAATTCCTAAAATTTATACCAGAACTAATAATTAAATTTGGTTATATAGATTCAACAAGTCATTTAATTTTCAAAAGACATGGACACATTGAAATTAAAGAAAAAGAGCATTAGATATGGAACATAATTACATGCCTGGAAGATGAAGTTCAATGGTGTCACGGGCCTCATCTATACGCAATTTGCAGACAGGATCAAAATCCTCATAAACCCGATTAGTTGTATGTGTAAGCTTGGATTCCATCGGACGGGAGATATATTGATATTTTTATTATTCTTGTTTGGATTGAGACTCTAAATGAATGAATTTCTTTCTTTTAATTTCATATGATATGATATGGGGAAATTTAATATTAGATTAGTCTACTTGAACAATGGGAAAAGAACTTTGAAGCTAAGGTTGCTTCAGTTTCTTGTTTAGTCATAGTCGTGGACTGGAATATAATTATTCCTTGTTAACCTTTACAAGTAATATTTGTTTTGTTTTGTTTAGGTCTTTCATTGTTTTGAATATACCTTGCCTTGAATTGCTTCGTGTGCAAATATATTATAATGAGAATTTAGGAATGGAAATATCAAATATAGAATGAATCATTTGTTTTTGTTCTATCCAAGAGAAACAAGGCATATATGCATTCGAGGAGTGATAGGGCCTACAACTTGTGTTTTGTAACCATCAATTGACTATCAATAGTGTTTTTAATGGTGTGTGATTATATCCAATAGTGAGAGATCACTCACTTTTTTTTTGATAGTTAAGTGCTGGCCACAAAACACAAAAATTACTGTCCCCCTAGACTTTCTCTATATGATTCTATAGAAGGAACAGCAATATCATATATAGCTAGTTAGACAATTATATTTAGAGTACAACTTACATCGAATTAGTTTTTGACAAATTTTGTATCAAATAAATTTTTTTGGTGTCTAAACATGGAAAGAAACAAAGCAAACACTATCCTATATCCGAGCGAATGATTTGCTGGAGATCAGCACAAGGCTCAAACCAAATAACATGATTAGAGTTACTCTTGGCACCATATCTAGCCATCCAATCCGCAGCTCTATTTGCTTCTCGGGACACCCACTCAACGTGAACAAGCCAAGGACGAGATAAAAGCTCATGAATCTTGTGAACCAAATATGTTACTTTAGATGAATACCCACTTGTAAGCTCATGCATGATGGGCAGAATGTCAAGGCAATCCGTTTCACATATAATATCCCTCAAACCGCAATTTCAAGCTAAAACCAGCCCCCTCCAAGCAGCAAATAATTCACATCTGATGATAGACCAGGAGGGAATGCTTCCAGAGCAGCCCGAGATCCAATCTCCCTTAGAATCTCTAATAATACACCCAAATCTCGCTAAATTTGAATTCTGATACAAGCTTGCATCACAATTAACTTTAAAACTGTTGCCTACCGGTGGTTTCCAACACAGGCAATTTCGGAGAGACCTAAAGACATTGTTTCGATTCCTGTAAACCTGTAAGTCCTTGGCGGTAATTCTGGCCAAGGCAATAACCGTGTGGTCTGTCCAAGGGTTGTCAGTATTGAATATGTCATTGCACCTATATCTCCATACCCACCAAAGTCCTGCACCAAAAGACGCCTCATTGTTAGCCAAGGCCTTCCGAAACCACTCTTCAAGAGCAGTACCAGCTGTCGAGTCCAGGATACTAGGATCCAACATATGCCAAATTTCCTTTGATCGTTCACAGTCTCTAAGGCAATGCTCCATAGTCTCCTGCGCCTTGTTACATCTCTTACACATATCTGAAGAAGCTAAATACCGCTTGAATCGAAAGGTCTCAGTTGGTAGAGCATCATGTAAGCCAAGCAACATAGTAAATTTGAACTTCTCCGGAATGTCTGTATTCCACAATCAGTTTCAGTTACTATTGGCATTCCAATTTAATGTTTTCTCTAATAACCATCTATAACCCTCCCTTGTACTATACTTTTTTGTTGTTGCAGGCCACCACTCCCACTGTGGCTCCAACTCAGTCAAACTAGGATATCCCAGACCACAAATAAACTGCTTAATCTCATGCAGAATAGGTGTGGTAAGACTATCAACCTCCCAAGACACCCTTTTCCACAAGTCAGCCACTATGAAATCTGATTCAGAAATATGTACATAAGGAACAAGGTTGCAAAGCTTGCCAAAAGGAGTCCACTCATCATACCAAACTGATCTGTGGACATCCCCAATATTTCAATGAAGCCCTTCCTTGAGATGCTCATAGGCACTAACAATGTTCTTCCAGGTAGCCGATGAAGAATTTCTACTATTTTTGTTCATACCAAATTGATTCCTGAGATATTTATGCTTCAAAACCTGCACCCACAACTTCTCACTATTATTTAGACAATCCCATACCAACTTTTCCAGAAGCGCCATGTTAGCACAGGTAGTATCCCTAATACCCAATCCTTCTGCTCTTTTAGGAGTTATGGCGACCTCCCACCTGACTAGAGGTAGACCTTTGCCGGTCGCTTGGCCTTTCCACAAGAACTATCTCATCAAGGAATCAATTTTACTACATGCATACTTCGGGAGAAGAGAAATTTGCATTTCATAAACCAGGATAGAGGCCATAACCGATTTAACAAGACAAAGCCTCCCTACCTTATTCAATAGGCATCCTTTCTAACTGCAGAGCTTCCTCGAAATTTTTTCAATAACCTCCTGAGCCGTCTTTTTGGAAGCTCTGGCATGACCGATGTTAATTCCCAGGTATTTACCCAAATCATTGCAGAATTGGATGTTAGAGACCCTTGAGAGAACCTCTTTTCTCCTCTCCGACACCCTCTTGGAACACTGGGCCTTTGACTTATGAAGATTTACCTTCAAACCTGACGCTCTAGAAAACAAGTCCAGACAATGCATAACCTCTATTACTTGAGCTTTCGATGTCTTACAGAAAAGCAAAAGATCATCTGCAAACATCAAATGAGAGAGTCGTGGTCCGTTCCTAGAAACTGCTACCGGGTTCCACAAACCTTGGGAAACTCTATGAGAGATAAAGCAGGCAAGCATTTCCATACAGAGTACAAATAGATAAGGAGACATGGAATCTCCTTGCCTCAACCCTCTCTTTGGATTGAAATTTTGGAACCTGTTCCCATTCCATAAAACTGCCAATGAAGAGGAAGTCACACAATTCAATATAAGATTAATGGTAGCCTTTGGAAACCCAAACCGAACCAAAGTAGCTTCCAAAAAATGCCAGTCTACCCTGTCATAAGCTTTTTCTAAATCAATCTTGAATGCCATGGTCCCTTTTCGAGACTTAGTGTTCCTCATGAAGTGCATAATCTCTTGAGCAATGATAATATTCTCCGTGCTTCCTCTTCCTAGAATGAACCCTCTTTGCAAAGGACCAATGATCTCCGACAGGAAAGGTCTGAACCTGTTAACTACAACCTTTGTGACAATTTTATAAATTACATTACATAAGCTAATAGGCCAAAACTCACGTAAGGAAGAGGGAACTTCCACTTTAGGAATTAGAACAACGAGAGTATCGAAAATAGTCGCATTCATTGGCTCACCCTCAAAGGCTCGCTTGACCAGTCCACACACATCATTGCTAAGAGAGTCCCAGAACTCTTTGTAGAAAACTGCTTGAAATCCATCTGGCCATGGGGCTTTAAACGAACTCATGGTCATCACAGCTCTTTTAACCTCTTCAGACGTTACTGGTTCCACTAGTTTTTGACAAGTCTCAGTACTAAGAGATGGGCAAGGAAATTGCCCCATGGCGTCCAGGTCGATATCCTCCCTTGTAGAAAAGAGTTTTTGAAAGAAAGAATTTTTTTGCCATTTCTAGAGTCGAAGTCTCCGTGGCCCAAGACCCATACTCCAAAAACAACCCATGAATTTTGTTCGTCTTTCGCCTGATAACCGTCTACAGATGAAAAATTTTTGTATTTCTGTCTTCACATCTCACCCATTGTTCTCTAGATTTTTGATACCACAACAGCTCTTCTTGAAGAAGGACAACATTCAGTTCCTGATGCAAAACTTGCTCTTTGATCCTAAGCTGTTGATCCTCCTGACTCTCCAAAGTAATCTGAACGTCATTCAAAAGCCTCTCCAGCACCCTTTTCTTAACAAAAATATTGCTAAAAACCTTTTTATTGAAGCTAGTTGCATCTTTTTGAACCTCTAACAAATATTTGATCACATCCGGAGCTCCTTTATTCCAAGCTGTATGAACAACATTCCTAAAAAAGGATGAGTCATCCATGCAGCCTGGAATCTGAATGGACGATAGCCCTTGGTAGCCCTCTCTGCCATCTTGCACCTAGTGAACAACGGGCAATGATCAGAGTGAAGGCACGCCAGCACCTCAGTATAAGCCTCCGGAAACATCAGTCGCCAGTCTTGGTTGATAACTGCTCTATCAAGCTTCTTAGCCACCTGCACCCCACCTTTCACCTTCCTGTACCAAGTGAATCTTCTCCCAATAGCCCCATATCAAACAGCCCACAATCCTCCAATGTTTTCGTAAATTTTTCTGCTCTGGCAAGTCTAAACTGCCCCCTCTAACTTCACTCTGCAACAGCACATCATTAAAGTCCCCTAATACAATCTAAGGTCCGTGGATCATATTAGCAATCCTTGTGAAGTCACCCCACAGTTCTTTACGTCGATGTATATGTGGATTAGCATACACTGCACTGCAGTAACTAGAAGAATTTCCCATAGTGATTTCAAAACTGATACATTGATCAACTACATCCAATACTCTCACAGAAATATTTGAATTAGAACATAGAACCCAGATACCCCCACTATGACCATTAGCCTCAACAATACCAACACCCTTGTAACCTAGATTATTCCAAAAAGATTTCATCCTCTCGAAAGGAATATGGGTTTAAACGGCCTATGCACGTGAAAGCTTCAATGCTCAGTCCAAGCACACACCAAGTGGGCCCTGGAAGTAGATTTCTGCACTATCTACACTTAGTTATTCATTTTCTGTAATCCCTAGTAACTAGTTTAGTATAAATAGCACTTTTTACTATTGTATTAGGGGATTATGATATTATCATCCTTGGACTTTGAGGCTGGCCACACGGCCATGCCTAAACCTTTCTCTCTTATGTATTTTCAACGGTGGAGTTTCTACACCTCATAGATTAAGGTGTGGAGCTCTGCTGTTCTTCATGAATTAATGCAAGTACTATTGTTTCTCTTTCAATTCATGCTTAATTATTCTCCAAGATATACTATCGTACTTAATTCAGTTAAGTCAGAATGAAGGGGTGACCCGTGACAATCACCCACTATCTTCGTTACTCGCTTAGCCAAGATCCATGTGCCTAACAACCACAAGCGGTCTACATGATGTTCAACGTAGTCATTGGACGACAGTCGGAGTATATTCTCTTGGGTCTCTAATCCACGATTCGCATCGTCTCTCCTGACAACAGAGCATCCGAATCCGTGAGGTTAGAACCTTCGTGGTATAGGCTAGAACCAATTGGCAGCATTCCTGAGATCCGGAAAGTCTAAACCTTGTCTGTGGTATTTCGAGTAGGATCTGGAAGGGATGACTGTGACGAGCTTCAAACTCGCGAATGTTGGGTGCAGTGACAGTGTGCAAAAGGATAGAGAGATCCTATTCCGACGCTAGTGAGAACCGACAGATGATTAGCCGTGCGGTAGCTGTACCTGGTGTTTTTCATCCGAGACGAGAAATCCAACAGTTGATTAGCCGTGCAGAGACCGTACCTGGTATTTTTCATCCGAGAGGATCATACAGCTTGCCATGGAAGGGACCACGCATGATTGGACGAAGACAGTAGGAAAATAGAGGTTCAGAATCAACAAAGCATCTCCAAACGCTTATCTGAAATTCCCACAAATGAATTACATAAGTATCTTTATTTTATTTTATGTTTTATTTATCTTTTAATTATCAAAACCCCATAACCATTTGAATCCACCTGACTGAGATTTACAAGATGACTATAGCTTGCTTCAAGCCGACAATCTCTGTGGGGTCGACCCTTACTCACGTAAGGTATTACTTGGACGACCCAGTGCACTTGCTGGTTAGTTGTGCAGAGTTGTGAAAAGTGTAATCACAATTTCGTGCACCAATATATCATGAATTTGAGTTAAAGTTAAGGTTTTAGGATTGTGAATCATTTATAATTATGCATGGATATTGGCTGTATATATGTTGCTCTCTATTCTATGTTAATGAAAAAATATGTTAAGAATATGTCTCAATTGCTTGTCACTTGGTATTTTTTTTGAGAACTTAATTGTCGTAGTGATAGCTAATTGCAAGAATAATGGGATTGAGTTTACAAAGTTGAGTGGAATTAGTTTTTCTGTTAAAAATTTCCTTTGATTAAACTCCATGTTAGTGTTAGTTGATTAGGTTGTTGTTTGATTAGGTTAGCCTAGTTCAATTAGGTGGTTAGGTAGTCAATTGATTTTGTAGTGGATTTAGGTTTGAACTTTGATGTTTATTCTATCTGAAATTGGTTTTCCTGTGCTGGTAATGACTTGTCCTATTCTAATTTAGTTTCCTGCTACTGCTTCATTGATCTACCCTGTGCTAAATTAGTTTACTTGGTGCTGTTGATTAGGTTTAAACTGTTATTGATCCTATGTTGCTGTTTCATTGATTTACTTTTGTGCTAAACTGGTTTATATAATGCTGCTGCATAGTATTATTGCTGCCTTATTCTTGTGTTGGCTGTTGCTGGAATGAACAAATTCTGAATTATTTGTGCAATAGTGATAACTTTGATGAATTTCTAAGTCTAAGCTATCACTACTGCTGCATTCTTGCAATAGCTTCTATTTGAAGTGAATGATGGTTGTGAATAACTCTTGAGTGTTGCTGTGGATGAATGTTTCCTTTCTTTTGCTGCATATGTATTACATCATCAAAAGTATTTTTGCAAGATATCTAACATGTTTATTTCTTTTACGTGCAGGAAGACATGATGTGATGAAGAAAATATGTTCCATACAAATATCACATGGGATGGGTCTTACAATGACCTTAGTTATGTAAATGTAATATTTTGATGTGTTATGTACTTTTTGAGGTATTACATGTAATTGGAAAAATTACACTCTATTTTGATTTGTGTTGTTTAGACTAAAAATTAAACATATCTATCTTATAATGAAATTTTTATGATTTAGATTTCTTGAATTTCTTATTTTTAGATTTATTTTATGATTATTATCATTTTGGGATGTGATTATAATTTAAAAAAATTGAATCTCATAAACAACAACAGGCTATAGTCACCGTTTTAAAAAAAACGTGACCATAGATAAGGCTATGGTCACGGTTTTAAGGAGGGGTGACCATAGAGGCTATGACCACGGCGAAAAACCGTGACCATAGATAGGGCTATGGTCACAGTTTTAAGGAGGGTGACCATAGAGGCTATGGCCACAGTGAAAAACCGTGACCATAGATAGGCTATGGTCACGGTTTTAAGGAGGGGGTGACCATAGAGACTATGGCCACGGTGAAAACCGTGACCATAGATAGGGCTATGGTCACGGTTTTAGGTGGGGTGACCATAGAGTCTATGGCCACGGTAAAAACCGTGACCATAGATAGGGCTATGGTCATGGTTTTAAGGAAGGGTGACCATAGAGGCTATGGCCACAGTGAAAACCATGACCATAGCCTTATCTATGGTCACGGTTTTAAGGAGGGGTGACCATAGAGGCTAAACCGTGACCATAGATAAGGCTATGGTCACGGTAAAAAAACGTGGCCTAAAGTGTCAGATTTTGAAAATTGAAACCGTAACCATAAAAACCGTGACCATAGATAAAAAAAACCATGACCATAGACCTATGACCACGAGAGAATAGGCCACGGTAAAAAACCGTGACTATAAGTCCAAAACCGTGACCATAGATCTATGGTCACCCTTTTTACTAGCTATAGTCACGGTTTTTTACCGTGACCATAGGCTTTTTTTTTTTTGTAGTGTGAATTGAATTTCAATGTTTGAAATAAAAAATTACAATAGTTTAAATTAAATTCTATAATTTTTTTTAAAATCAATTCCAACTAAATAGGTCTCGTTTAAAATTTTATTCCATCAAAATTTTACTTAAAATATAAAATATCTTAAATGTCTATGTGACTTAATTACTTTTTTTTATCTATTTATTTTTTTTTCAAGGCCTCTTACCTCTCACACTACAAGGGAGGTGTAAAATGGCGGCGGTTTTTTTCTTGATTAGCGGCGGTTTACGCAAAATCAAATGCCGGCGGCTAATTGGACCGCTATGGATATGGACGTCGGGATTGGATTTGGCGGCGGTTTCCAGCAACCGCTGGTATAACCGCCGCTAAATCAAAATTTTGCGGCACACGAATAGAGAACCACCGCCAAACCAGACTGACACGATTTGTTTCATATTTACCGGCGGTTTTCGAACTGCCGCAATTTATCTCGATATGTCCAAGTTGCCACATGTTTAGCGGCGGTTTTAAACCGCCGCTAATTTAAGAAAAAAAAAAGAAATTTGGATTTTTCAAAAAAAAGCATAATTTTTTTAAAATATTATTGAATCAATTTTTATTCTTTTTAGATTTTTTATTATTTTAAGAGTGAATATTTTCAACCTTAAAATCTAAACTTTTAGCAAAAAAAAAATTGAAATATAAGCAAAACAAAATAATATATTCATAAAAATACGAAGAAAATAAATCTCTTTCAAAGAGTTGCTCAGTCTAATTCAATAAAATGTTTGCTTCAATCCAAAATATCTCCAATCCTAATATTCTATTTTTCACTATATTATTCCACGAAACTCATCCCTGCAGCGATGTCTAGTGGCAGCTCCTCACCTTGCCGTTGAAACAGATAAATTAGAGCACTCTCCATCGCCTTCATCTTTTTCTTCTCTGCTGCTGCCTCATCCTCCATCGCCTTCCTCTTCAACTTCTTGCCTTCCAGCTCTGCCTGCAGTTCAAGCAGCTTCCTCTGGATCTCTGGAGATTAAGCACTATACAGCCAAGCTCATATATGCAATTCCTCTTTTATGGTTTTTACCTTTAAAAAAAAAAGTTAACATGTCTAGTGAGACATACATATATGCACAATATAGATGTAATAAGAAAAATCAATTCCCAAATCCAAATCCAATAAATCCAAATCGATATAGACACAATATTTTAAATAAAATTGAAGTGGATTGGGAAGTAAAAGTGAAACCAATACTATGCAAATTGTAACAAAATTATATTAAATTTACTATATATATCGATCTAAATTGGCATGTATTTAATATTTATAGTCCAATTGTATATCCATATATACGAATGTAGGAGGAGTGTCTCATAAATTGCTCTCTGCTTTAATTGTTGTCGTAAGTAACCAATATAACTTACTAAATCGTTAGATCAACGATGATTTATTTTTGTCTTACTAGTTTGTACCCAATAACAGTTTAACTTCATATACACCCTCATAGTAAATTATTAGACACTTGCAATGATTTACATGTAAGTTTTGAGTTTACTTCGTCAACAATAAATTAGAAAAGAAGACACAAATGCATATATTTTTCAATCAAGATATTCATGTAGAATTGATTTTCAACTAATTTATGTCTGATAAATCCAACAAGTAACTAATAAGATGAAAATGCATTCAGGATATTTCATCAGTATATAGGTTCCTATAAGATTGAGAACATGTAAGGATTAGTTTGATAAATTTACCTTTGTGGATTTGAACATGATTTGTGCAGGGTAGTTAAGGAAAGCCAGAGACCCCTTTGTTAGGCCATGAGAACCCATAAGAACAATTGAAAGCTTCACATAAGTTTTTCATGGATTCACCATTTGCTTGCTTGTGAAGCCTTGAAGGTAAATCAGGAAAAGGTAAACAAACCCTTGAATAAATGTGAAGTACCAATCATAGCTGAAAATTAATAAACCACCAAATCATTAGTCACAAATTAATATCACTAACAAATAAAAATAGTACTAATTAATTCATCGTATATCTTGCTGAGTATATATATATTAGTCTTACTCCTAAATCCTAATCTATCTATCTGTCTATCTATCTTGGTCAACCTATATATAATTGTTGCTGCACATTTTAATCAGCACGAATCCCTTCAGTCAAGTTTATTATAGGAGCCAAACTGTGACCAACCTTGCTACAATCAAGTCTATATATTCTAATAACTTGGGGATATGCATTTATCAAAAAAGCATACCTTCACTGAGGATTAAGATTTGGATTAAATGAAGAACACTTTGACAATAAGAAAGAAAGAAAAAATAATTTTATTACCTGTACATTAGACTGCGAAGTTTGAAATATGTTTCATCATCATAGAATAGGTGACAATAGGACAACCTCCCATCCCTTCCAGCACGGCCTATCTCCTAAAAAAGCCAATCCAAATATTCAAAAAGACCTATGAAAGAACATTTTGCTATATTTTTACTAGTTTAAAAAAAATCATATACCTGCACATACTCCTCCAGACTTTTAGGCAGACTATAATGAATTACCTGAACATAAATATGACATGGGTTTCCAGAATGATTTAGTTTGACATATAAGATATTTATATAGGAATGTGAATATTCATAGAAATTGATGTAGAAAAGCATAATATGTTAATAAGCCTTACAACTCCAACATCACTTTTATCCAGTCACATACCAAATGCCACAGTTGCAACAACCTTCATAAAAAGTCACAAGGAGTCAGTTGGCAAATAAATTTGTGTCTGAAGCACCAACAGGAGAAAACATGATGAAAATATTATAGAACAATGAATTTAAGCACCACAAAATTGACAAAACTAGAAATTAGAACAAAACTTTTTATCTTACCACTCTGATCTTGTTGGAGGTAAACAACTCTTGGACATAGTTGCGTTCCTTTAAACTCATACCACCATGATAACACTATTTTAATCCAAGTCAAGCATCAGATTTATAATTCAATAGCAAGGCTTAACAGAATTATCTAACTTGCCTATTTTTCAGCAAAGACACCAATAAATGAAAATTGTCCCTTAGTTGTGCCTTTTGAATAAGATTTGTGCAAGGAATATCTAGAGCAGACATGATGGCATCTAAAGTTGTGTTTGTAGCAGTTGCTGTCATTGCAAGAATAGTACCTATGTTAAGCCTTTTACGGAGCAAAGATGCTCTAAGCCTCATGAATGATGGTTGGAAATTGTGAGACCTGTAGAAACGTTAATCACAAGATCAACAGGGAAGCAGATCAAAGTGGAAACATTAATATGAACAAAATACATCCGAACCTCTCACCATTCAGAAATACAGTGTGCTTCGTCAACAACAAGTGAGATGCCTAACATACCAGAAATAACAGACAGAAACTCCTCATTTAGGAAGTGCTCTGGGGAAACAAAAAGCACCTATATGAATTAGAATTGCAAACATTAGCCATATGTAACAACTAACAAGTACTACCATCACCAGTAAATAAAACTGGCATGCAAATCTATCATCTGCAATGGCCTAAAAACAAAAGTAACCACTCTGCAAGAGTTCAACTTTTTTCTTCACTATCAAAACCAAACCAAAGTAGCATTCAGTTGCAGAAACTCACCTTCATTGCACCTTGTCTAAGCTGGTTCAGTGTTTCAGCTGCTTCCTCAGATGTCTACAATTGTTTAACAACGAACCAAACAAAAAGATTAAATAACCACGTCCCATACATCCATCAGAATAAGTAAATTACATCAGATGAAATACCTGACTGCTGCTTAAACAACCTTTTCATATACAAGGTTAAGACAGCAGAACAATAGATGAAAATTCCAAGCTCAGACGCAGAACATAGATGCTATTAGCATACAAAGAGCATAATGGAGATCAACATGAACACCTTAGCGTTTCTTTATATGATTTATACACGCACCTAAGTCCCTCTTTTTTAATAATTCCAATTCCAAAAATGGGAAGCACAATCCATGACCAATTGAACATTCCTCTAATAATGATAATGACCCTTTTTATTTTTATATATTTTACCTCATTTAGAGTGTTAATAACTAGTTTACTACTATTTCGAATTAAAATTTGACTTAATGAGAATGTTAATAACTTAGAAGTTCTGATCCTGATATATGGTAGATAGCTAGTCATTAGTACTGAAGTTAAGTCATTTCTAACTTTATGGAAGAACTCTAATAAAGCAACGCATAAAAGCTATCGATCCACATGATTCAGCTGAAATTAAGCTGAGCTGAACCTTAAGGCTCTCAATTGATAATGTAAGTGTGTAACAGATTCTCAGAAAAAGGATGGTTGGGAACCTTATTTCAAACAGTTTCATCCATAACATTATGTCAAAAACAGACTTGAACATTATTGAAACTAAATCAATCAAATAACTTTTTTCATTTATTTATTCTAACTATCAATTTTAATACAAATCACACAATAAATAAATAAAGTAGTACCTTCAAATCCCTAATTCTAAATAGCAACAATTAACCCCAATTAATAGAAGATATAGATAAATTCTGAATCAAAGTAACCTGAATCAAAATTTTGAACCAAGAATGAAAACAAGAAAGAAAGATCAATGTGGAAGAACGAACCAGTAACAGGAGAGAGGCCACGATAGTTCAGATTGGCGCACGGGGAAGGAGGGTGTAAGGGTTTCATGCACGATCGAGGAGATGGGAAACTTCGACGCCGGTAAGAGAAGGACGGAGGGCAGCCGCGCGACTCCACAACCACACAAAGGCGCAGGGTGAATCGAAGATTAGGGATTTCAGGCACCGTGGATGAGGGAGTATGGATTTCAGGCACTGTGCAGGAGAGTCGAAAGCTTGACGCTGGAAAGAGGAGGATGGATCAACGACGCACGGTGGAGCAGTAGTGCCAGGGTTTCATGCGCTACCAATCTCACTTTGCGGGTTTATGCAAGATTGGGGAAAATATTAGTTATAAGATAAAAAAAAAGTCAAAATAAAAATTGAATTATGATAAAGATCCAAATTAGTGGCATTTCAAATGCAGTCGCCACCGATGGTGCGGCACATGAAGAATTGGTACTTTTGCTGACATGTTTTGTGGCGGTAAGCTGAGCGGCCGGCAATTTTTTGCCGTTATGCTCCGTGTCTCTTGTAGTGTCAACACACGCGGTCTTCCTCAGCACCTCCACTCTCCTTCCCTTCACTGCTTCGTCTCACTATTCTTCTCTTTTAACTTGATTTATTGTAGAAGACAAAACAAATAGACATAAAGTACGTATATGTTAACGTCTCAACCGTATGCATACCGTATGTTGTTCTTCTCTCAAGTGAATTTTGCTTCCACATAATGCAAAATTATACGCTGCTCCAATCAACTAGAAAATTTTAAAGCTATTAATTAGTGTGCTATAATTTTTAGTAAAATTGATAAACATTTGTGTTTAATGTAGTGTACATATATATATGTGTGTGTTTATTCAATTATATATACTCTGCTTATGTTTATTCAATAGAACAAAAACAAAATATTAGAAAACCAAAGCAAAAAAGGGTTTGGTTCAGTTTGGATGGCAAGATATTTTCTTGGTTTGCTTATTTGAATGAATTGGTATTAGTTTATATCATGTTTTCAAAGTACATATCAAAGAATATAACGACCAGACAGAGGTGAATGGAAAAAAGGCAACAAGGAAAGAGGCGGCGAACAACAAAAGTTGAGACTCTCAGACAAAAACAAAATGAAAAAATACAGGTAAATAATATAAATGTTAAATAACAGTTTAAAAAAAATTAAATTAATTATTAAAATTAAATATTTAATTTATTAAAATAATCAATTTTAAATTTAAATTATTAAGATTAGACATTTTTTTTTAATATTCTACTATATCACGTTTTCATTTCATTTCAATCCTATTTTTCTTCCTCCATTTACACGTCGTTTATCCAGACGGTCCTTCCTTTGCCGCTCACTCCGACACACCTCCACCTCTGCCAGTCAACCCAATGCACCTCTCCCTCAACAAAATTTGTCTATATTCATTTTTTTATTGAGTGCCACAGCCTTTGTAGGGTTAATTACATATGAAGTTTCAATGATAAGACATTTCTATACGGCCGATATCACTTAAACACGTACATTTCACAAATAGTTCATCATAATAAATAAATTCTAAATCCTAAATTCTATAATATGTTTACAAATACATTTTATTTATCTATATAATATTTCTCATTATTACTAGAAAAATAGCTTCCTAAATAATCGAACATTATACGATCATCCTCAAACACCTAGTAAATTTTAACGAGATATTTTGAATGGTTTCTTTGGCATTGATCGAGCAAAGTGGGAGAAGCTAGTAGTCCGTGAAGCATAACGAAGCTTAGAGGAAGGTGCAGGTGCAAGAGGTATAGAAGATGAAGGTGTTCCAGGAGTCCGTGGAGCTTGTGCGATTGGGGTAGGTATTATTTGAGGTGCATAAGGAGATTCAGTTGAAGGGGTTATAGGAGTCCATGGTGCATAAGGAGGTTCAGCTGAAGGCGTTATAGGAGTCCATGGTGCAGGTGGTGTAGCTATTGAAGGTGCATAAGGAGGCTCGACCGAAGGTGTAATAGGAGTCCATGGTGCAGATGGTGCATAAGGAGGTTCAGACGGAGGCATTATAGGAGTCAATGGTGCAGGTGGCGTAACTATTGAAGGCGTTATAGGAGTCCATGGTGCAGGTGGTGTATAAGGAGGATGAGCGGAAGGTGTTATAGGAGTCCATGGTGCATAAGGAGGCTGAGTCCATGGTGCAGGAGAAGGTAATGGAGGAGACCATGCTGGCCACACATATATAGCAAGCTTTTGTCCCAATTTACAATGATTACCAATACTTGAAATGTACCATCTTGCCCCTGTGCCTCCAAATATAATCTCATCTTCTCCACTACTCAATGTTATTGCATTAGGAGAAACTGAACAAGTTATAAACTCATCTGGATTCACTCTCACCACGTTGTCCCACCCGGGAACATACTTGAACACTATAAACATATATATTAAATTGTACATTAACATAACTATATCATTTTTAATATGAGAAAATGATATTTTTCTCTTCATTACTCAAATAAAAATGTCAAAAAAATTATTTTTATTAAAATTAAACTGGACATNNNNGAACCAAATAATTATCACTAATTTATATATATAATTATAATGATTATTCAATGATATTTTCGTAAAATAGATTAAAGTATATATTATTCTAATCTGATAAAAAAAAGAGCGTATATCTTATAAATAAAATAGAAGGGAAGAGATTGGGGTGTCATGAACGTTATTTTGTTTTTAATATTGATTTCTTTATTCATTTTAATTTGGATATCATTTTAAATAAATTGATAATTAAATAAACTTACTTCTCTAAATATAATTTACATCTCTAAGAGTTAAGACTATGAATTGAATGAGTTTAATTACCAATCCGGTCCCCAACATAGAAATTCTTGTCTGCAGCCCAAGCTTGGTAATCAAATAATGTTCTCCAACCATAGTCATCTCCAACTATGTATTCTTCGACAGCTATGGTTGAGAAGATGGTAGAAAATGCAACAAGGATTATTATTAGAGTACGAGAAAGAGCCATGCTTAATAAACCTAATTAAGCACTTTCTCTAAGTATGCGATTATATTGAGATTGACAGAATGGACATAAATAAGAGTTTCCGGAGAAGTTTACAAGGGTTGTAAGGTATACGTGTTGCGTGTGTCGTAAACAACTAAGGACGGCCTCACATAAATTTGATACCCAATTTTAACAAGTATTAATACAAGTGGAAACTCAAATGCAGTTAACTTTACGTGAAGTTGATAACTGAGAATTGTTAGATAAAAATTTAGTCAAATTATTTAAATTATTTAATGGCTTTCACTTATCAACTTCACGTAAAGTTGACTGCACCTGAGTTTTTACCTTAATATAATATTAACAATAATACACCCACTCGTATTAATATATAGTTTTTTATTTTAAATTATTTATTTCTATCATTATGTAATTAAAGAAATACAGAAGCGTATGTATATTTTTATTTTTAGTATTTTTTTTTAAATTTAAACTTTCACTGACTCTTAGTCCAAGAAACTAGAAAGCAAACAAAACCTCTGTTTTGTAGCAATGTTTGCTACATATTTATAGGTTTCTCGGTTTTATGGGTTTTTTTTTTTTGTAAAAGTTTAATTTTTGGTTTATTCGAATTTGATTTGCAGGTTTATTATTGTTTGATTAGGGATTTTGTTAGATTTGATCAGTACAGATTATATATTTTATAGTAAATTTTAGAAATTTGATTTGTAAATTTGTTACCGTTTCATTTTTAGATTTATTGATTTTTCATAAGAAATTTTGTTGGGATTTTTATTTTTATTTTTTATTTAATTTAAAAAATATTTGAAGAGCATATGTTGTTCGTGTATTAAAAAAATTAATTAAGCTTTAATGAATGTTATTCTAATAAATCTTACCTATTTTTTTTTTTATAAATGTCAAAATTGTATCAGCTGTAAAGATATACACCTAATTGTAACATTAATATATAGTATTAGGAGACTTGGTGATAACGAACTGAGAATTATGTTCAATATTTAATTGTTGTCTTTTTGTGGTGTAACAAGGATACGCCACGTTTAAAGAAGAAAAATTGTAAAGAAAGGAAATACATTTTTTTTTTGGGTAAAATATCATTTTGTATATAATATTTATGTTTTATTAAAA
>NC_029790.2:110024844-110039432 GCF_000816755.2 Arachis ipaensis | reverse complement strand
ACTAGTAAAAAAGTATCCTTACCTTTTTTTTTCGTTAAATAGTCTTTCATTTTAATTCAAAATAATTTTAAAAGTTTTAAACTTTTTGATCCCACAGTTTTAAACCATAAAATCAAAATGATTCTTATTTTATCATTAAGTTAATACTATAATGAAAATTTTATATGGATTATGATTCATATTCGAATACTTCGGTCTGCAACATCATATCTCGAAACTAACTTTCAAATATAAAAAATATTTCCTAAATAACAAAACCGTTATAAGTGTAAAAACCGGCATAACCGCTTTAGTAAAAATAATAATTTTTAAGTGCTCGAAGTAGATTCAAAATTTTTAATTTGAAAATAAAAAGGTAAAATTTGATTTAGTAAAATTTTTTGAGTTGGAAAATATAACCTTTTTGAAAAGTTTTTGTTAAAAAATGCGTACTGGTGCCTAAGCTGGCAGTACCGGCTCTAGTCTGTCTAATATCGCGTATTTTGAAAAATAAGATTTTGAAAATTGATTTATTATTTTGAAAGGATAAAAAATAATTTAGAATTAAAAACTGGACATTAATCTTAAAGATTTTGGTCCAAAATGAGCCAAACGGACTAAAAACACTTAGCGTGTTGGACCGGGCTCAAGTGGGCTCAAGTCCAACATATATATGGCTTAACTAATGAGCTTTGAGCTCATTTTCCATCACAAAGAGAGAAAGAGGCGCGGTTTGAGAGAAGAGAGGAGAAAAGGTGATGTTACTATTTATCATCACTTTTCGGGAGCCATATCTTGAACTACGGAGCTTCGATAGCCGTTTGTGGCCACGCGAAACTCTCGTCGAGCTCTTCATTTCTATTTAAGAAAATTTGGTAAAAATCTAAGCTCACACTCCAATTTCCTGTCCTAACATTTTTTCATTTTTGGGTTTGGTCTTTGAGTAGATTTTGTGATTTTGTTTGTTTAGGAGTGATCTAACATTGAAGTATTATTGGGTTTTGCTCCTAATGTCCTTATGGGTAAGGTAAGTCTCTTCAAACTCTTGTGGTTTGATGTTTTGGTTAGGCATAGTGTTGATTCTTAGTATGTTATATGTGTATAGCTTGATAGTTGGTGAGTTTTGGAAGTGGTGTTGGTGCTTGAGGCTTGTTGATCTTGTTGGAATCAAGCTTTGGGTGTTTGTGCATATTGGGAATCGGCCAAGGTATGATTTCGGTTTTCTTTATGCAATATGTAATGCTTCTGGATACTTAGTTTAGTTGACCTTAAGAGAGGATTGAATGTTGGGTGTATGTTTAATTATATATAAATTTGATGTTTGATGATAAGTTATATGGAGGTGGATGATAAATGTTGTGATTTATTATTGTTGATGAGGGTTTGATGATATTGATGATGAGTGGGAGGTTGATAAGGGGTATGAGGGTTATTGGTGTTAATGATATATTATGATGTTGGTTGATATTGATAGATGTGTATGTTGATTGTGGTAATATGAATGTTGACAATGATTGCTAATGTTGAGGTTAATTGATGAGGAGTATGAATATTGATTTTGATGACAATTGGTGAAGGTTGTGAGTTTTATGAGGATAATGTGAGGAATAAACATTTAGATGGATTTTGTTAATGTTAGATATTATTTGGTGATGGTTATTGAAATTGATGAGGACTTGTAGTAGTTGTTGATGTTGTTTTGGTATTGTTTGGGTTATGATTAGTTTGGTTTTGAATTAGGAGTTTTGGTAAAATTGAGGTTTAGAGATTTTTGGTTAAAAATGGACTTTTGGTGAACTTTGACAGATTATATCTTGAGCTACGGTTTTTGAAATTGAATGAATTTTATATCAAACTAAAGATAATTCAAAGATCTTTAAAATGATATAGATTTTGTAGAAATCAGAATTTTGTAGAGAAAGATATGATCATCGAAAGTTAGTGCCAGAAATCTGAAATTCTGTGATGTTGCAGAATTGTGATTTCTGGTTTGTGTGCGCACGCACACACTGGTGCGCACACACACCTTACGAATTTTGCAAGTTGTGCGTACACACAGCCCCGTGCCCACGCATACGTTGGAAGGTGCTTTCTATTGAGGGCATTCGCACGCCTTGTGCGAGCAAACAGAATTGGAAAATTTTACTCCTGTGCATACGCACACCTCTATGCGTACACACACATCTTGAAAATTCTCCTGGGCGTGCGCACGCACACCTCTGTGCGTACGCATACTGTCCTGTTTTTTAATGAAAACCTTGTTTTTAACTGTTTTACCTTTCAGGCAAGCTTGCAAACTTCTGTAACACTTGTTTAAAACCTTTTTTCCAGTTTTGAGGTCTTGAATCAAAGGAGAAAATAATAAAGGAATAAATATGGGTATTGTTAGTTATGAGTTTAGAGCCGGTGACATAGGTTTGGAATGTTTGTATAATTTTCTAGCTTGAATTGGTGAATGTTGGGTTGTGAAGTTTATGGTTGAAGAGATCATTGAGAAAAGAGAATGCTTATGATGAATTTGAAAAGTGAAAACCAGTGATGGGATGGTTATGATGAATTGAGAACTTGGAAAGGAATGATGAAATTATTAGATTATATGGGAGTGTACGGAGCCTGTATCTCCGGCGTGGCAGATTTTTCTGCTGCATGACTAATTGTTGTTGAGAGTGTGTGGAGCCTATATCTCCGGCGTGGCAGATTTTTCTGCTGCATGATTAGTTGTTGTTAAGGGTGTGCATGGCCTATATCCCTGGCGTAGCAGATTTTTCTGCTGCATGAGTAGTTGTTGTTGTTTCCTTCTTTGCTGCATGAAGTGTGCGGGGCCTATATCGCTGGCTTAGTAGACTCCCTACTGCATGAGTGTGCAGGGCACTATATCTCTGGCGTGGCAGAAAAGGCTACATCTGGAAGGATGTGTCGGGTTGGTATTTACGGACTGACAAGTGATATCACGAGCCAATAGGACAAGCATTCATCATATGCATCTCTTATGTGTTTGTTTGCTTTGATTTCTTAAGTTTGTCTAATTGTATAATATGCCTACTTGCTTCTTGAATTAATTGTGATATATGAATACTACCTGTGTTTTACTTGATTGCATTATCTGTGATTGCCTGATGCTGAGAAGGTTAGGTAGGCGGTGGCGATGAGATCGCATGGAGGGTAGGTTGGTGAAGGTTGTGGGACAGCGGTGACTAATTTTAGTTAGAAATCCCCTAAGATTAGAAAACCCTGTATATTGTTTATGGTATTTATTTATTTATTTATTTTTTATAAGCGTGGATATCTGTATCAGTTTGAAGTTCTAGGATTGCCTTTGGCGTCCCGGAACCTTACATCTAGCATATTGGGTACTGTTACCATATTGAGAACCTCCGATTCTCATACCATATGTTGTTGTTGATTTTTCAGATGCAGGTCATAATTCACCTCGGTGAAATTGCGGACATGGTGACAGAGCGGAGTATGGTTTCTTCTTGGTTTATTTCTATTTTATTTTGTTGTAGTATTTTCTCTCACCCTTTCTGTTTTAGACTTTATGGCCTTAGAGGCTTACATGAGAGATAAGTTGTATAAGCTGTTTTAACTCAAAGACTCTGTATTTTCTGTTTGTAACTAGTCGGCCTAAACTCCGCAGGCTACGACTAGAGTTATTTTTTTATTACACTTATGTATATCTGTCTTGACTATTACTATATTAAGTTTCATGTTGTACCTTGTGCCTTTACGCTTTTAGTTATCGAGTGTGGACGCCTCGCGCTTGTAAATCCGCTTTATTGATTTTGAATTTTATTCTTTCATCGGGCTCCTAGTGTTATTATCTCCTTCTATATTTATTAATGTATAAGCTTTAGAACTGTCGTGACACTTTGTTATTCTTTAGGATATCTGTTTGATGTGCATAGCATGCTTGTTTGTGAGTGCCTTTGGGGACAATTGAAGCCATGAGCTTGAGATATTGAGACTGATCACCTTGATATCGATTGTTTGGTGTGGAAAGGAAACCTGAATGGCAACTCGCGGACGAGGTTAATCACGTTAATGGAGAGGTAGTGAGGATGACTAACTTAGCCAATGCGTTACGAGCTCAACATGTTCCGAAAAATCTGTTCGTGGAGTTTGCGGCATATTGGTTGATGGGTGCGGCTTAGCACTAGTGGCAACGGAAGTAACGACGGATGCTTTTGTGGTTTTTAACTATGATTTTCAATTTCTAACTCGTATGGTCTTGAATCTTGTTGAAAAGGTTTTAAAGCTACGGTTTTTGAAAGGTTTAATTACTCTATTGGTCCCTATAGTTTCGGAAAATTTTCAATTAGGTCCCTATACTTTTTTTCCTTTTAATTGGGTCCCTATACGTTATTTTTTTTCAATAAAATCCCTACCGTGACAAAAACGTCTAAAATAACAGAATATTCTCTTAAAAAAATAAATATTCTCTCTTTTAGGATAGCAGGACACTCTTATATTTTTAAAATTCTAAAAAAACCCTTTTCACTTCGACACTCACATATCCTTAGCCCTAACCTCTTCATCGAGCTCTCTCCCCGGATTTGCCGCACGGTGCCCTCTCGCCGCGCCTCCTCCTCTCGGCGTCCCCGTCGTGCCTCGTCCCTTGTATTCCACTCATCCCTTGTATTTTGCTGCGCCTCTGTCCCTCTCTCCCTCGCCGCGTCTCGCCTACGTGCCTCAGTGCTTCCCTCGCCTCGTCGTGCCGTGCCTCCGCACCTCCGCTCCGTCCCTCGCGCTTGGTTTCGCTGCCTCGCACCTGCTCCCGGGGCTTCCATTTCAGACAGAGCCCAGGACTAGGATTGAATAGTGTGGCTATTGACAAAATTGCATCAATATGACTCTAAGATTGAATAGAATGTCTAATAGATGATCATCAGATAGACACTACCTATCTAATAATATCTCTCTTCTTTAGTTTCTTGCATGTTCTAGGAAATGGGTATGTACTTCTTAGCATGTGTGCGTTATGACATAGATATTTTAAACTAAGGTTAGGGGTCTGGAAATTGTTTTGTGTTGAATCTATTACGAATAACTTGTTTGACAAAACTAAAGTTAGGTTGCTTGGATTGCTGGTGAAGATGTTTTTGGGTCATAAATCTTGGTATCAATAAAATTATAGAAGTGAAAAAAGGTGGCTTTTTCATTTGGTAAAACTACGGTTGACAAACTATCATGAAGCAGGGATTTATGCCTTTGCTATGTGGTTATTTTTCATTACCTAAATTTGTTAAAAAGAAAAAGAATTTGATGCAAAAATGATCATTTAATCATTTTCTATTATATGATTTTGTTGCAGTCGAGTCTTCATTCATGGAGGCCTTAGAGGGGAATTGACCCAAGTAATCAGAATTTTTTTTTATCCTGAATTTTATAGAATCATTCTATTTGATCAGGTTAGGTTTTGAACTGCTTTTAGCTAAAGAATGCTCCACCCTTTTGAATAATGAAATTTATTCTCTGTCAGCGGGGTACAATTGACGACATTGAAAAGCTACGAGAATACTTGGATAAGTTGCAAGAAGTGGTTATGGTGGATTTGTTCAAGACAACATTTTGGAAGTTCCTTATTTTGACTATAGTTGTTCATACACTTTGGTTTTATCAACATGCAGAGGACTTTGAGGATTTAACACAAATGATCAAATTATTGTTTTAATTTGTAGTGAAAATAAGTTATTTTATATTTTTTGCGTTTGTTGTTAATTAAGTTAGAAAAATGTGTGGACTGACTCTCTGCACTTCTTTAGCCGTTTCCAAGATTTCATGTGTTGAAAGAATTTTATCAATATAAATTTTGAGTATTTGGTATGATCTTTAATTTGTTGTGTCATTTTAAGTATCGATCACCATTACCAGCTGACTAAGTGAAGGCATCAAGTGATTTTGATTATGGAGGTAGGTTCATAAGAGATGGTAAGGAAACATGTCTGAATTTTTCTTTAAAAACTGTTAGGAAGGGTATGTGAATTGAATAGGTTGACAGAATGTTTATTCTATGAACATATTTGGTATGGTTGTTACATTTTCTTTTAGGTATTGGTTTTATTGTAGCTGATTATGAGGATGGAGGCTGGGATCGCAACATGGGAAATGCTAGGGGTGAAGGGACAGAGTAAGAGGATGTGATTTTTGTGGATACAACCAAGATGTCTCCTCAAGGATGTACTACAAGATGCCGTCTTTTATTCAAATGTCTTTTTTCTATATAGATGAGATTAGACAGAATTATATATCTTGCAGTGTTGATTATTTTGAGGATTTTCAGAAAATACTTGATAGTTTATAATGTAATGAACATAAAAAATATCTATATTTATGATATTGTAACAATGATGTAATGAACATAAAAAATAGAATTACTTTAAGTAATATAGTTTATGTTTGTAATTATTTTGTTTTCTATTAAGTGATATTAATACTAATTGTGGTCATATTATTATCAATCGATATTATGCAAGGAAATTTTTTTATCAAGGTTGCATGTACAATGCATTTCAATTTGACATTATTAGATGTGAATATTAAAGATTATTTTAACTTATTTATTGAAATGGAGTATATGATTCCGTGCAAATGCACGGGGATTCGACTAGTATAAATAAGCAAAGGAATGATAGTGACAAAATAAAATGGATTATAAGAATATTTTTCATGTCTTAGAATCATTGAATAGGGATTATAGGAATATCTTTTATTGGATATTTATAGTTTCACTGAATTTTCAATTAAGTCCCTATATTTTTTTGCTTTTCAATTAGGTCCCTAAGGGTATAAAAGTAATTTCACAATTCACTAACATTTTTTTGACGTTTAACATTAATAGGGACTAAATTGAAAAAAATAACGTATAGGGACCCAATTAAAAGGAAAAAAAAGTATAGGAACCTAATTGAAAATTTCGCGAAATTATAGGGACCAACAGAGTAATTAAACCTTTTTGAAATTGACAGATCATATCTTGAGCTACAATTTTTGAAATTGAATGAATTTTATATCAAACTAAAGATAATTCAAAGAGCTTTAAAATGATATATATTTTCTAGAAATCAGAATTTTGTAGAGAAAGATATGATCGTCGGATGTTGGTGTCAGAAATCTGAAATTCTGTGATGTTGCAGAATTGTGATTTCTGGTTTGTGTGCGCACGCACACCTTACGAATTTTGCAAGTTGTGCGTACGCACATCCCTGTGCACACGCACATGTTAGAAGGTGCATTCTGTTGAGGGCATTTGCACACCTTGTGCGAGCGAACAGAATTAGAAAATTTTACTCTTGTGCGTACGCACACCTCTATGCGTATGCACACATCTTAAAAATCCTCCTGGACGTGCGCACGCACACCCTTGTGCATACGGACACTGCCCTGTTTTTCAATGAAAACCTTGTTTTTAACTGTTTTACCTTCCAGGCAAGCTTGCAAACTTCCGTAACACTTGTTTAAAACCTTTTTGTCAGTTTTAAGGCCGTGAATCAAGGGAGAAAATAATAAAGGAATAAATAGGGCTATTGTTAGTTATGAGTTTAGAGCCGGTGACATAGGTTTGGAATGTTTGTGTAATTTTCTAACTTGAATTGGTGAATGTTAGGTTGTGAAGTTTATGGTTGAAGAGATCATTGAGAAAAGAGAATGCTTATGATGAATTTGAAAAGTGGAAACCAGTGATGGGATGGTTATGATGAATTGAGAACTTGAAAAGGAATGATGAAATTATTGGATTATATGGGAGTGTGCGGAGCCTATATCTCCGGCGTGGCAGATTTTTCTGCTGCATGACTAATTGTTGTTGAGAGTGTGTGGAGCCTATATCTCCGGCGTGGTAGATTTTTCTGCTGCATGATTAGTTGTGGCCGAGCTTTTGGCGACCAAACAAAACAATGACAATGAGAAGGACGACCACAAAAATGTCAACGACAATAATCCTAACGAAGAACACCATTCTGAGTCAAACATGAAGATGGGCGGAATGCCCCCATAAAACAGAAAGGCAGAGAACCAGTTCCTTTTCTGAAGAAATAATGAATTTTGAAGTGCCAAAAAAATTTATGCTTCCAACAACATTGACGCCCTATAAGGGGGGATTGGAGACCCTAAAGTGCACGTCACTAAATTTGAATCCATGATGTTTCTTAACAGTGCTTCTGACCCTATCTTATGTCGATCTTTTCCTACTTTTTTGGACGGAGCTACTTTACTTTGGTTTTTCTAATTTGCCTGCAGGTTCAAATTCAAGTTTCGACGAATTCATCGATCTCTTTATAAACAACTTCGCAGGATCCAAAATCTACGTGCAGGACTCAGACTACCTCAGCACAATTAAACAAGGACAACACGAAAGTTTGAAGGAGTACATGACACGGTTTGCAACAGCAACCATGGAAATTCCAAATCTCAATCCGGAGGTACATTTGCATGCCTTGAAAAATGGTCTCCGCACTGGGAAATTTCAAGAAGTAATAGCAATAGCAAAACTGAAAACATTAGCCGAATTCATAGACAAAGCAACAGGACAAATTGAGATTGGGGAGTTAAGAGAGGCCAGGAGGATAGAAAAACCACCATCCTCCAAGCTCCACTTCTTCATGATTTCTCACTCTTGCATGCTTCTTTCTCTGCTTTTCCAATCCATCCTTGATTTCTAAACTTGAAATCACTTAACAAAGATATCAAGGCATCGAATGGAATTTAAGAGAATTAAAATTAACATTTTTGAAGCGTAAAAAGCATTTTTTTATATTTAGGTACAATTTAGAGGGAAATCACAAAAGTATGCTATTCAAGTGAATAAATGTGAGTTTATATGATGAAATCCACTCAATTCAAGGCAAAATTTATCATCAAATATTAATTCATCAATTCTCTCACACTTAAACAATAGCATGTCCTCATGCTAATAAAAAAGGAGAATGGTAAAAAGGAAGACAACTTATTAAATGAAACTACCTATATGCATCAACTACATTAATCAATGCTATAATATCCTATTGATTTGGCAAAAACAAACAAATAAATTTTCAAACAAGCATATAGACATATAGGGCTAGAACAAGGAATATTGCAATGCAATCACAATCCAAAGAATTGATTGGAGTTTCATAATAAAGCAACTTGCAAGATAACACAAAATAAGAAGTGGGTGTATATAATTGAGTAATCGAACCCCTCACTGGATGTGTATACACTCTAGTCGCTCAGTGTTTAGGGTTCAATCACTTAATTCTCCTCTAATCATACTTTCTAGTATTTGCTCTTCATCTAACAATCAACAAGTATTGGATGCATGAATACAAGTATCATGAGGTCTTTAGAGGATTGTAATGGAGTTAGGTTTAAAGTAGGATTAATATGATCAAGTACAGTGGACTAAAAGATTAAATCTTTGATTAGCTTAAGTACCCACCTAACCTATATCGACCTACTTACTAGAATGCTATCTAATTACCCATTACTCTCTTTTTACACACATTCATAAATTGGTTCTCATTCAAGTCACATATGCATTCCTTATTCATATTTCTTTCTTTGGGGCAACCTTTGTCCTCTTTTTGTCATTATTTTTTCATTTCATCATTTTTTTTATTTTTTTCTTTTTCCATGACAAATGCATATGGTTAAAGCAAATTGGCACACGAATGTGCACCAATTTCCCAAAATTTTCAATGAATACCCAAAATAAGCTTTTTATTCGCTACCAAAGTTTTCCAAAGATTTCTCCCACACTTAAATGACACACACACCTCAACATAAGCTAATCAAAGATTCAATTCAAGGAATTCTATGGTTTTACGCTTAAGGTTTTGATGTGGTAACAATTAAAACAAAAAGGAAATTACAAAGCTCAAAAGTGGTTTACAATGGTAGATATAAGGGTAGGGCCATATGGGTTAGTGAGTTTTAATTCAAAGATGGCCTCAATCATGCTAAATGCATTCAAAACATCAAACATCAGAAATAAAGAATTAAGCAAATCTAATATCACAATCATAGAAGGAGCATAGCACACACAAGAATAAGGTTGTGGTTAAAATGTGCAACCACCCATTAAAAGCTCAATTCTCACTTGCTGTCTTGTCCTAGCTCTTTCTATGTTCCACAAAACAACTCAAGCAAGTTTTAAAATAATTTTCCGAATCAAATCAATGAAACGTCCTAAAAGAGATTTCTTGAAAATTTTTGTTGTTTTCACCAAAATTATTTCCTATGTATGCATGTATGTATAATGTGTTGGATGCAATTTCAAAAATTTCTAGTTCTTTTCCTAATTTTCACTATCTTTTTATTATTTTTCTCATTTCAGCATTCATTTTTCATCATTTTTTTAAGAAATACACCCCACACTTAGATGATAAATACACCTTAACCCAAACTAATCAAAGATGCAATTCAAGGACATTAATGGTTTTTTGCTCGAGGCTTTGTAATGTGCTAAAAATTAGAACAAAAGGAAATTATAAGGCTCAAAAGTGGTTCACAATGGTAGATATAAGGGTGAGGCTATATGGTTGAATAAGCTTTAAATTCAAACAATGGCCTTATTCATTCTAAATGCATCCAAACATCAAATATTGGACATAAAGAATCAAGCAAATCTAATATTATAATCATAGAAAGAGCATAGCACTCTAGAATAAAAATTTATGGTTATAATATGCAACCACACATTAAAGGCTCAAATCTCACTTGTTTCTTTTTTCTATCTCTTTTCTATATTCCACAAAATAATTCAAGCAAGTTTAAAAAGGATTTTATGAATCAAATCAATGGAACGCCCTAAAAAGAGATTTTCTTGAAAATTTGTGTTATTTTTACCAAATTTATTTTCTATGCATGTATGTGGTGCGCGAAATTGAACTCCGCACAACTGAACCGGCAAGTGCACCGAGTCGTCCAAGTAATACCTTAGGTGAGTGAGGGTCGAATCCTACAGAGATTGTTGGATTAAGCAAGCAATGGCTATCTTGTAAATCTTAGTTAGGCGATTAGAAAAGATGATTGTTTATTTGAAAGCATAAATAAAATAACAAATGTGAAATACCAGATTGATGTGAAAACGGTGATAGAGATTCAGTTAAGGCTTCCGAGATGCGTATTCTTTCTGGATTAACTTTTCTTACTGTCTACTTCAATAACGAATGATTCATTCAATGACAGCCGTAATTAACTAACTTATGTAGCATCCTCATCAAGTTAGTCTTTTCTAAACCATAACAGTCCACCATATCCGAGCAACTCATGTAGCATCCTCATCAAGTTAACTCATGGCTTCCCACTATAGCTGAAGGTGAAGCTCTAAGCAATCCACTCCCCTTCGCGATCCTACTCAAAACACCACAGACAAGGTCGGATCTTCTGGATCAGGGAACGTTGCTTCTCAGAATCTACTTTAACGCCACAGAGACCTCAGTAACCCACGGTCAATGGAATTTTATGTCACTTATCCAAAGTCACCCAGGCACGCTCTTGGAATCTGCAATGCACTCTCTAGTTGTGGTTCAATGCTATCCGGGTCAGGACTCACACGGAACCCATGTAGAACAAAGATGATCATCACGGATCATCCTCAATTCATGAGATGAAGAATGAAAATTCACAAGAGAATGGAATCAAACCTGTATTGAAATAGAAATAATAATATTATTAATCCATGAGAATCAGCAGAGCTTCTAACCCTAACTTAGGAGGTTTAGTAGCTCATAGCTTACAGAAAGTGATGTAAAATGTAGTGATGGAAGAAGATGAGGCAGAAGATCCTAAACATGGGTGATCTTCTCCTTTAAATACTAATCTAATAACTAGAGATGACAGAAATAGGATAGACTAGACTAAAGGTGCGAAAGTCCACTCTTGGGCCCACTTTGGTTGAGTATTTGGGCTGAGCTTGGCGTCCATCTTGAGGAATGGGTGTTGAATGCCCATTGGGGGGGGGATGATTGGCACTGCCTTGTGTCTCTTGGTGGCGTTGAACGCCAGGAATGGGGTGGAATGTGGCGTTCAACGCTGGCTTAGGTTCCTTTGAGGCGTTGAACGCGAGAAAGAGGGTAGTCCTTGGCGTTCAATGCCCAATATGGGCAGGCTTCTTCGAAGAAAAGTATAGACCATTATATATTGCTAGAAATCTCTGAAAGTTAGCTTTCTAACGCCATTGAGAAAGCGTCATTTGGACCTCTGTAGCTCCAAAAATGATCGTTTGAGTGCATGGAGGTCTGAATCTGACAGCATCTGCTACGCTTTCCTTGCCTCTGAATTGGACTTTGCCAAAACTCCTCAATTCCAGCCAGATATTAATTGAAATCATCAGAAAACACAACAACTCAAAGTAGAATCCAAAAATGTGAATTTAGCACTAAAACCTATGAAAATATAATAAAACTTAACCAAAATATAACTAAAATAATATGAAAAATGATGCCAAAAAGCGTATAAAATATCCGCTCATCAAAACACCAAACTTAAATTGTTGCTTGTCCCCAAGCAACCAAAAATAAAGTAAGATTAGAAAGAAGAGAATGATACAATAAATCTCAGAATTTTCGATAAAGCTCAGTTCCAATTGATGAGCGGGGCTAGTAACCATTTACTTCTGAACAGTTTTAACATCTCACTATCCTTTGAAGCTCAGAAGTGTTGGTGTCTTTAGGAATTCAGAATCCGGATGATATTATTGACTCTCTTAGTTTAGTTCTTTTTTATTCTTGAACACAGCTTCTTTTAGAGTCTGGCCGTGACCCTAAGCGTTTTGTTTTCCCGTATTACCACCGGATACATAAACGCCACGAACACTTAACTGGTGAACCCCTTAGGATTGTGATTCATCTTTGCTAGAATCCCCAGCTAGTGGTGTCCAGAGTTCTTAGGCACACTCTTTTGCTTTTGGGATCATGACTTTAACTGCTCAGTCTCAAGCTTTTCACTTGACACCTTCACAACACTACAAGCATTTAGTTAGGGGAAGCAGTTCATTTGAACTTTTTAGGCCAAGATTTTGTTTCTTTTAGACCCTCCTAACCATTGATGCTCAAAGCCTTGGATCCTTGCTCTTGCCTTTTGGTTTAAAGGGCTATTGGCTTTTCTTTTTCTTTTTTCTCTCTTTTTTTTCGCAATTCTTTCTCTTTTTCTTTCTTTTTTTTTTTTTTGCTGCTTTTTCTTGCTTCAAGAATCAATATTTGGATTTTTCAGATTACCAATAATACTTCACCTTTTCCATCATTCTTTCAAGAGCCAACATTCTTAACTCCAATATCAAATAATTCATGCATTCAGAAAGATAAAAATAATGCCACCACATCAAATAATTGGACTATTATTATTATGTAACTCAAGTTCATGCATCTTACTTCTCTTTTTCACATAAAATTTTTTTTTAAGCATGGTGAGAGATACATGGGATATTTCATAGCTTTAAGTCATAAACAAAGATGATCATGCACTAGAAACAGGAAACAGACAATGAAATGCAATGAAAAACAGAAAAATAACATAAAAATAACATAAGTAAGGGGGTAATGGAACGTGACCACCTTAGTGACGGCGGCTATTGCTTCCTCTAGTGAATCCAATGGAGCGTTTAAGCTCCTCTATGTCTCATCCTTGTCTCTGTTGCTCCTCCCTCAAAGCTCTTTGATCTTCTCTTATTTCATGGAGGATGGTGGACTGTTCCTGGTACTCCATCCTCAGCTGATCCATGTTGGAACTCAATTCTCCTAGAGAAGTGTTTAATCGGTCCCAATAGTCTCCAGGAGGAAAATGCATTCCTTGAGGCATCTCAGGAATTTCTGGAGGTGGCTGCACAGGCCTTTGTGCAGACTCTCTTACATGCTCCATCCTTCTTTTAGTGATGGGCTTGTCCTCCTCAATGGGGATGTCTCCTTCTATGACAATTCCAGCTGAATTGTATAAGTGACAGATAAGATGTGGGAACGCCAACCTTATCTGGGTGGAGGGCTTTTCAGCCACCTTGTATAACTCTTGAGGTATCACCTCATGTACCTCCACCTCATCCCAAGCATTATGCAATGAATCATGATGGCTCGATCAATAGTCACTTCGGACCGGTTGCTAGTAGAATGTCATAATACATAGACTGTCTCCTGCTGTCTCCTGGAACACAAACTACTGCTGTCTCCTGCTGCACATTAAAAATGAGAAAAGGAATATATGCATATGCATATGCTCATTGGTGCGCAGAAATTGTGATTACACTTTGATTATGTAAAATTCATTGCTCTTTCTTTCCCTGGTGATGGCGCCAAAAATATGATGCCAATACCATGGTTCACAACTTCGCACAACTAACCAGCAAGTGCACTGGGTCGTCCAAGTAATACCTTACGTGAGTAAGGGTCGAATCCCACGGAGATTGTTGGTATGAAGCAAGCTATGGTCACCTTGTAAATCTCAGTCAAGCGGATATAAAATAGTAATGGAGTTTTCGAAAATAATTAATAAAATAGGGATAGAAATACTTATGTAAATTATTGGTGAGAATTTCAGATAAGCGAATAGAGATGCTTTCATTCCTCTGAACCTCTGCTTTCCTGCTATCTTCATTCAATCAGTCTTACTCCTTTCCATGGCTGGCTTTATGTGATACATCA
>NC_029790.2:110021176-110024599 GCF_000816755.2 Arachis ipaensis | reverse complement strand
GATCTTTGAGGAACAGCAGAGCTCCACACCTTAATCTATGGAGTGTAGAAACTCTACCATTGAAAATACATAAGTGATAATGGAGTTCATTGGTCTCGGCCCCAGAGGGGAACCGGAGTAACCAAGACTACTATGATCCGAAGATAAAACTCAGGATGTCTAATACAATAGTGAAATGTCCTATTTATAATAAACTAGCTACTAGGGTTTACAAAAGTAAGTAATTGATGCATAAATCCACTTTCGGGGCCCACTTGGTGTGTGCTTGGGCTGAGCTTTGAGTGTTGCACGTGTAGAGGTCCTTCTTGAAGTTGAACGCCAGCTTTTGTGCCATTTTGGGCGTTCAACTCTGGTTTTGGCTCCTTTTCTGGCGTTGGGCGCAGAATTGGGCAGAGAGCTGGCGTTGAACGCCAGTTTGCGTCGTCTATTCTTGGCCAAAGTATGGACTATTATATATTGCTGGAAAGCCTTGGATGTCTACTTTCCAACGCAATTAGAAGCGCGCCATTTCAAGTTCTGTGGCTCCAGAAAATCCACTTTGAGTGCAGGGAGGTCAGAATCCAACAGCATCAGCAGTCTTTCTTCAACCTCTGAATCTGATTTTTGCTCAAGTCCCTCAATTTCAGCCAGAAAATACCTGAAATCACAGAAAAACACACAAACTCATAGTAAAGTCCAGAAATGTGAATTTAACATAAAAACTAATGAAAACATCCCTAAAAGTAACTAAATCCTACTAAAAATATACTAAAAACAATGCCAAAAAGCGTATAAATTATCCGCTCATCACAACACCAAACTTAAATTGTTGCTTGTCCCCAAGCAACGGAAAATAAAATAGGATAAAAAGAAGAGAATATACTATAAATTCCAAACTATCAATGAAACATAGCTCCAATCAGATGAGCGGGACTTGTAACTTTTTGCCTTTTGAATAGTTTTGCCTTGCTTTTTGGTTTTAAGGGTTATTGGCTTTTTGCTCTTGCCTCTTGGTTTTAAGAGCTTTGGCTTTTTCTGCTTGCTTTTTCTTTTTCTTTCTTTTTTTTTTCGCCTATTTTTTTTTCTGCAAGCTTTGTTCATTGCTGCTTTTTCTTGCTTCAAGAATCATTTTTATGATTTTTCAGATTATCAAATAACATGTCTCCTAGTCATCATTCTTTCAAGAGCCAACATATTTAACATTCTTAAACAACAACTTCAAAAGACATATGCACTGTTCAAGCATACATTCAGAAAATAAGAAGCATTGTCACCACATCAATATAATTAAACTAAGTTCAAGGATAAATTCGAAACTCATGTACTTCTTGTTCTTTTGAATTAAAATATTTTTCATTTAAGAGAGGTGATGGATTCATAGGACATTCATAACTTTAAGACAAAGTTACTAACTACTAATGATCATGTAATGAAGACACAAACATAGATAAGCACATAACATTGAAAATGAAAAACAGAAGAAATAAGAGCAAGGAATGAATCCACCTTAGTGATGGTGGCGTTTCCTTCTTGAGGAACCAATGATGTCCTTGAGCTCTTCTATGTCTCTTCCTTGTCTTTGTTGCTCCTCCCTCATTACTTTTTGATCTTCTCTTATTTCATGAAGCATGATGGAGTGCTGTTGATGTTTCACCCTTAGTTGTCCCATGTTGGAACTCAATTCTCCTAGGGAGGTGTTGATTTGCTCCCAATAGTTTTGTTGAGGAAAGTGCATTTGAGGCATCTCCGGGATCTCATGGTGATGAGCTTCATACGCCTCTTGAGCTCCATGAATGGGCTCTCTTGCTTGCTCCATCTTTTTCTTAGTGATGGGCTTGTCCTCTTTAATGAGGATATCTCCCTCTATGTCAATCCCAGCTGAATTGCATAGGTGGCAAATAAGGTGAGGAAAGGCTAACCTTGCCATAGTGGAAGACTTGTCAGCCACCTTGTAGAGTTCTTGAGGTATAATCTCATGAACTTCCACCTCTTCTCCAATCATGATGCTATGGATCATAATGGCCCGGTGAATAGTAACTTCAGACCGGTTGCTAGTGGGAATGATTGAGCATTGAATGAACTCCAACCATCCTCTAGCTACAGGCTTGAGGTCCAATCTTCTTAGTTGAACCGGCTTGCCCTTGGGGATAGTTCTTTGGATCCGGGTTCTTACTTTGATCATGGTTCTTGGTGATCCATGCATTAGCATAGAACTCTTGAACCATTAGGATGCCGACTTGTTGGATGGGATTTGTTAGAACTTCCCAACCTCTTCTTTGAATTTCATGTCGGATCTCCGGATACTCATTTCTTTTGAGTTTGAAAGGGACCTCAGGGATCACCTTCTTCTTGGCCACAACATCATAGAAGTGGTCTTGATGGGCTTTGGAGATGAACCTTTCCATCTCCCATGACTCGGAGGTGGAAGCTTTTGTCTTCCCTTTCCCTTTTCTAGAGGATTCTCCGGTCTTAGGTGCCATCAATGGTAATGGAAAAACAAAAAAGCTTATGCTTTACCACACCAAACTTAGAATATTGCTCGCCCTCGAGCAATAAAAGAAAGAATAGAGGAAGAAAAAGGAGAAAATATGGAGAAGAGGGGTGAAGTGTGTTTTGGCCAAGTAGATAGGAGAAGGTTGTGTTGTGTGAAAATGAAGAAGAATGGAGGGCTATATATAGGGGAGGGAGGGGGAAAGGTTTCGACCATATGGGTGGGTTTGGGTGGAAAATTGGTTTTGAATTTTGAAGGTAGGTGGGGTTTATGAGGTAGGTTTATGGGGAAGAGTGGATGGATGTGAGTGGTGAAGAGGTGATGGGGAAGAGAGATTGAGGTGATTGGTGAAGGGTTTTTGGGGAAGAGTGTTTATGGGATTTTGTGAAAGAGGGGTGAGAAAATGTGAGTGAAGGTAGTGGGGATCCTGTGGGATCCACAGATCCTGAGATGATCCTGTGGGGTCCACAAATCCTGAGATGATCCTGTGGGGTCCACAGATCCTGAGGTGTTTAAGGATTTACAACCTTGCACCACATTAGGCATGTAAAATGCCCTTGCACACAACTCTGGGCGTTCAGCGCCAGGTTGGTGCCCATTTTGGGCATTCAACGCCCATTTGTTGGCCATTTCTGGCGTTGAACGCCAGAACCATGCCTGTTCTGGGCGTTCAGCGCCTAGACACTGCCCATTTTGGGCGTTCAGCGCCAGAACCATGCTCTGTTCTGGCGTTGAACGCCAAGCAGGTGCTTCCTCTAGGGTGTGATTTTTCTTCTGCTGTTTTTGATTGCGTTTTCAATTTTTATTTTTATTTTGTGACTCCACATGATCATGAACCTATAAAGACATATAACTAAGAAAAATATAGTTAGATAAATAAAAATTGGGTTGCCTCCCAACAAGCGCTTCTTTAATGTCAATAGCTTGACAGTGGGCTCTCATGGATCATGGAA
>NC_029790.2:110015223-110020758 GCF_000816755.2 Arachis ipaensis | reverse complement strand
GAAAGCCTTGACCAGCTTATCCCAAGAGTTCAGGCTATCTCTAGGTTGAGAGTCCAACCACACTCTAGCTCTGTCTCTTACAGCAAAAGGGAAAAGCATGAGCCTGTAGACTTCAGGATCTACTCCATTAGTCTTAACAGTATCACATATCTGCAAGAATTCAGTTAAGAACTGAAAAGGATCTTCAGATAGAAGTCCATGAAACTTGCAGTTCTGCTGCATCAGAGAGACTAATTGAGGTTTCAGCTCAAAGTTGTTTGCTCCAATGGCAGGAATGGAGATGCTTCTTCCATGTAAATTGGAATTAGGTGCAGTAAAGTCGCCAAGCATCCTCCTTGCATTATTATTATTTTCGGCTGCCATCTCCTCTTCCTGTTCGAAAATTTCTGAAAGGTTATCTCTGGATTGTTGTAATTTAGCTTCTCTTAGTTTCCTTTTCAGAGTCCTTTCAGGTTCTGGATCTGCTTCAACAAGAATATTCTTGTCTTTGCTCCTGCTCATATGAAAAAGAGATAACAGAAAAATAATAATAATAGGGGTCCTTTTTACCACAGTATAGAGGTCCCAGTGTGAGTAGAAGAAAAGAAGAAGAAGATATTCGAACACAGATGGAAGAGAGGGTTCGAATTTGGGTGAGATGAAGTATTAGTAGATGAATAAATAAATAGAATAAGATGAGAGAGGGAGAGGATTTTCGAAAATAATTTTTGAAAGAGGGTTAGTAATTTTCGAAAATTAATTTTGAAAAGGGTTAGTAGTTTTTCGAAAATTCAAATAAAAAAATAAAATAATTAGTTTAATTAAAAAGAAATTTTGAAAAAGAGGGAGATATTTTCGAAAATTAGAGAGAGAGAGAGTTAGTTAGGTAGTTTTGAAAAAGATAAGAAACAAACAAAAAGTTAGTTAGTTAGTTGAAACAAATTTTTAAAAGATAAGAAGTTAGGAAGTTAGAAGAGATATTTTGAAATCAATTTTTTTGAAAAAGGTGAGATAAGAAGATATTTTTTAAAAGATATGATAGAAATTACTTTTTGAAAAAATTTAAATTTTTAAAATCACAATTAATGACTTGATTCACAAGAAATCACAAGATATGATTCTAGAACTTAAAGTTTGAATCTTTCTTAACAAGCAAGTAACAAACTTGAAATTTTTGAATCAAAACATTAATTGTTATTGTTATTTTCAAAAATTTGATATAAAAATAAGAAAAAGATTTTTGAAAAATATTTTTGGAATTTTCGAAAATAACTAAGAAATTTGAAAAAGATTTGATTTTTGAAAAAGATTTTGAAAAAGATAAGATTTTTAAATTGAAAATTTGATTTGACTCATAAAAACAACTAGATTTTAAAAATTTTTAAAAAAGTCAAATCTAATTTTCGAAATTATGAGAGAAAAGAGGGAAAGATATTTTTTTTATTTTTGAATTTTTATGATGAGAGAGAAAAACAAGAAAATGATGCAATGCATGAGAATTTCAGATCAAAACATGTGATGCATGCAAGAATGCTATGAATGTCAAGATGAACACCAAGAACACTATGAAGATCAGATGAACATCAAGAACTTATTTTTGAAAAATTTTTAATGCAAAGGAAACATGCAAGACACCAAACTTAGAATTCTTTAATGCTTAGACACTAAGAATTCAAGAATGCATATGAAAAACAAGAAAAGACACAAAATATGCAAATGCAAAGATCAAACAAGAAGACTTACCAAGAACAACTTGAAGATCATGAAGAACACTATGAATGCATGAGAATTTTCGAAAAATGCAAGATGCACATGCAATTGACACCAAACTTATAACATGACTCAAGACTCAAACAAGAAACACAAAATATTTTTTATTTTTATGATTTTATAATTTTTTTGGATTTTTTTTTCGAAAATTAATTTGAAAAAGGAAAATAAGGATTTCAAAATTTTTAATATGAATTCCAGGAATCTTGCCATGTTAGTCTAAAGCTTCAGTCCAGGAATTAGACATGGCTCACTAGCCAGCCAAGCTTTCAATGAAAGCTCCGGTCCAAAACACTAGACATGGCCAATGGCCAGCCAAGCTTCAGCAAGATATCAGAATATACTGCTCATTACTTATCAAATATGTAACTTGCCTCTATGCTGATGGTTTGGAAGCCTCAGTCCAAAAGAATTTAGACATGGCTTTACAGCCAGCCAGGCTTCACATGCTTCATGAAACACTAGAATTCATTCTTAAAAATTCTGAATAATTTTTCGAAAACAATAGAAAACATTTTTGTTTTAAAAATATTTTTATATTTTTTTTCGAAAACAAAAGAAAAATTTTTGAAAGATTTTTGAAAAATTTTTGAAAACAAAACAAAAAGAAAATTACCTNCATTCAATTCTAATGTAGAACGGAAGTGGTTGTCAGGCACGCGTTCATAGGGAATGATGATGATTGTCACGTTCATCACATTCAGGTTGAAGTGCGAATGAATATCTTGGAAGCGAAATAAGATGAATTGAATAGAAAACAATAGTACTTTGCATTGATCTTTGAGGAACAGCAGAGCTCCACACCTTAATCTATGGAGTGTAGAAACTCTACCGTTGAAAATACATAAGTGATAATGGAGTTCATTGGTCTCGGCCCCAGAGGGAAACCGGAGTAACCAAGACTACTATGATCCGAAGATAAAACTCAGGATGTCTAATACAATAGTGAAATGTCCTATTTATAATAAACTAGCTACTAGGGTTTACAAAAGTAAGTAATTGATGCATAAATCCACTTCCGGAGCCCACTTGGTGTGTGCTTGGGCTGAGCTTTGAGTGTTGCACGTGTAGAGGTCCTTCTTGGAGTTGAACGCCAGCTTTTGTGCCATTTTGGGCATTCAACTCTGGTTTTGGCTCCTTTTCTGGCACTGGACGCCAGAATTGGGCAGAGAGCTGGCGTTGAACGCCAGTTTGCATCGTTTATTCTTGGACAAAGTATGAACTATTATATATTTCTGGAAAGCCCTGGATGTCTACTTTCCAACGCAATTGGAAGCGCGCCATTTCGAGTTCTGTGGCTCCAGAAAATCTACTTTGAGTGCAGGGAGGTCAGAATACAACAGCATCAGCAGTCCTTCTTCAACCTCTGAATCTGATTTTTGCTCAAGTCCCTCAATTTCAGCCAGAAAATACCTGAAATCACAGAAAAACACACAAACTCATATTAAAGTCCAGAAATGTGAATTTAACATAAAAACTAATGAAAGCATCCCTAAAAGTAACTAGATCCTACTAAAAACATACTAAAAACAATGCCAAAAAGCGTATAAATTATCCGCTCATCACTCATCTGACCCTACTTTTCGAACCCAAACAAATACATACTCTATCTATATATAGCTTAGCTGGCAGAGAAGCCTCTGTAATTCATACTTAGTTACCTTATTTGAGAAATAGCCAGGCTTAATTGAAGGCCATTCTTGTTTTCATTAAATAAAAAAAAAGCTGAATTTATATGCTTATCAAGCTCTCCAATGAGTACATATCTCTTCCCCTGTTTTCTTTTGTGTTCCACTTCAGCTTTTCCCCTTAACAAAGCAAAATTCTTTTACATTACCTTGCTTAACAGGAATTGATTTTTATTTCCTGGAACAGAAATGGGAAAAACACTTCATGTTCTTTCTTTCTTTAATTTTTTTGGGTGGCGGTTATACTATTTCTAATTCTAATATGTTATACATGTATGAATCTGAAATTCTGCTGAATGTGCAGTAATAGCAAGTATTCAATAGTGCAGTAATAACTTTAAGAATGCAGCAGTCACCAAAAAACTTTAAGAATGCAGCTTAATCATCAGTTATAGTTACATTAAGCCTGATCCAGGGCATTCCCATACTTAATCTAAATACCAATTAACTATACGCAACACTGTATAAGACACGGACCATTTAGGAAAAAAATCCTTTGGAAAAATATAACTAGTTGCAATCCTACCTCTTTGGTTATGTGAAAGGAAAGAGGGAGACCCAATTCACTCATCTGTTTGTTAAGTTCAAAATCCTCATGTTCAAGAAGATCACTCCAATCTGCAAAATACAAAGGGAAAAATAAAAGATATATAATGATTAAATAAACTCTCCTGGCACTAGAATGCCAATTAATCTACCATGATTAAGGTGTAATCGTTTGTTATCTAATAACTCTCATTTTCATTAAAACAAACACGTAGTCTTCAAACTAAGAGACACGGTTTTATTTTCAAAAGAAAGATTAAAAAAAAAGAATCACTTGGCAGGAACAAGGTTCGAGTTGTCATTTTCATTGTCATTATCATTACCATTGCCATGAACTTCAGCCGATTTCTAATATCACAATATATATATATATATATATATAAGATAACCTAGTTAAGTGATGAATTGAAACGAAATTAAAAGGAAAAAGGATTACTGTAATTCATAGATCAGATCAAGCACACAGATTGGAAAACCTAGCTAGGAATATATGTCACAGAAAACATGAATATTTGAATACATGGACACAATAGTTGTTGAAAAGATAAACTGTGTGGCAAAAAGAGCTATGCGACGACGGTGATGAAGGAAGAAGACGCGACCGAGAGCGGTGGAGAGGGCTCTACGATGATGGCGACGAAAGGAGCAATGTGATGAGAGTGGCGTCGGAAGAGATCATGCGATGCGAGCGGCGGAGTGAGCTCATGCGATGCGAGCGACGTCGGCAGCGGCGGAGAGAAGAAGTAGCTTGTTGACAGAGAGAGGAAGAAGCTCATTTGATTTGGGGACAATGCTTAGATTTAACTCAATTTTTTCGACCGAATATTTTAAATTATAGACAGATTTTATGTCTGTAATAATTTAACAAAACGCATTGTTTTTATTCATTTAAATACAAACGGATTTTCCGTCGATAACTATTTCTCACGGAAAAAATAATTTTTTCGATAGAATTATTGACGGATTCTCTTTTCTGTCTGTAATTTATGCTAATTTATTTTCCTTCGTTTCCGACAGAAATTTTTTCGCAAAATCTGTCTATATTTCTGTGAAATAAAATCTATTGAAAATATCCGTTTATAATAAATAATTTTCTAGTAGTGTACCTAGTACGAGTGAGACAAATTAAAATGCATAACTTCAAATAGAATAAAATAAATAACGAGAATTTTATCCAAATCGGTCCATAAGGTTGTTAAAAAATCTCAAACAGTCCGTTCGAATCATTTATGTTAATTATTTCTAAATTAATAAATTTTAAGTGCTAAAATTTTTTGTCTAATTATCTCACTTTTAATTGCTCTTTTTTTTTTTCACTTATGAGTATTTTATTATATTCATTAACTAATTAACATCTTAGGAGTTTATTAGGTATATACATAATGGTATTTATAATGCAAAGACCCGTTAGAATTAGTTGTTATTATTATAGTTTCTATATCACATTAATGTAGGTATCATAGTTTAATAATTAAATAATTTTATTTTGTATGACATTTTAATGTTAAGATAAAATTATCTTTTAATATATATTTTTTCATTTTTTGTATTC
>NC_029790.2:110007530-110015121 GCF_000816755.2 Arachis ipaensis | reverse complement strand
GTTTTATGTATTTTGAATCCTATGAGACTAAAGTGTTCAATTTAAAAAAAGTTCAAGCACTATTTTTTATAATTACTCACTACTAGAAAACTAGTTATTACAGACGGATATTTCTGACGGATTTTATCCCACTGAAATACAGACGAAATTTCAGAGGGATTTTTTTGTCGGAAAACAAAAAAATAGATTAGCATAAATTACAGACAAAAAAAATCCGTCTATAATTCTGTCGGAAAAATTAATTTTTTTCCGTAAAAAATAGTTACAGACGGAAAATCCGTCTGTAATTAAATAGACAAAATGCTTGGTTTTATTAAATTATTACAGACGGATTTTCCGTCTGTAATTTAAATTATTCTGTCGAAAGAGGTGAAAATAAGGGTATGAAAATCACGTTCTCCTCGATGCCATCTTCATTTTACAAAACACTCCATCCTTCATCCACGCCGCTTCTCACCGATTCGCTCCTAATCCTTCATCATCGGCGCCTTTCGCCCCTTCACCGCCGTTCCCAAAGCTCCATCACACCCCTTCCCCAATCTCTCTCTTTCAGTTTCGATGCTGATGAATTTCGCTACCTTCTTCACGCCGTTTTCTGTCGCTGCTCGCTAAAGCTCGTCAGCGTCGTCGCCGCCGCTTCTACCTCTTCTTCTCGTCACCGTTGGTTCAGGTAGGTTCCGTCATTCCTTCAGATTACATTGATTTTCTTGCAATTGTATCTGTTCTGTTCTCAAAACAAATTTAGGGTTTTATTACAGTGACAGATATGGCAAGCTTTCTGTGAACGAACTCCCTTCATTCTTCTCTTATTTGTTTCCTCCCTATGACTGTGTAACCCTTTCTAGTCTCTGCCATTTTTTTTTCTATTGAATTGAAATTTTGGATTGAACTAACCTGTGTATTAATCCTTGGTTTATATATTCCAGTGATTTGGTTGTAGCTTCTCCTGTGGAGGATTACTTTTTATACATTGATGATCTGAAAAATCCTGATAAGGTTAGAATTTTGTTCAAATTACTTTTCTACTTTATCTCCAAAGAAAGAAACTCTTTTGACTCGATTCCTTTCCTCGTCATTGTTAATGGTAGGAAGAAGCTGAGAAAATTACACAACCATATTTAGATGCTCTTGGTGAAGACTATTCTGTTTGTTGCCTAGGTAATGAATGAATCACAGTTAGTGTTAGCCTACTGGTTATTGAAATTATGCAGTTTTATTTGTAATTATACCTGAATCCTTTTAAATTTTACTGTAGGAACTGCTTTTTTTCCTTTGCAAAGCTGCATGAACCATTCCTGTAGTTCTAATGCCAAAGCCTTCAAGAGAGACGAGGTACGTTTCGAACTGAGTCAATCGGTACCTGGTTTAATTTGATTCTACAAAGATATGACTATCTTTGTAGTCCTAATCTTTTTGTATGCAGGATAGGGATGGCCAAGCAACCATAATCGCAGTAAGGCCGATTCGAAAAGGAAAAGAGGTTGGTTTGTGAAAAATGTTTTGTTATTATGACTAAGCATTATTGTGTATGTCAGCCAAAGAAAAAAAATATCTAAGATAAGGTTCAAGACACTCCCCTAACACTATCCCTCGTACTAGTCTCGTTTATGATGCAGGTACCCTTCTTCATTACTTTGTTTTTGGGGGAAAGCTGCTTTTTTTATGGATTTCAATTATCATCTGCTCCCTCCTATCAAAAAACATGGATCCTTTTTTCTTCTTTCTAACTATGCTTTATTGCTTTCCCAGTACCCTTTCCCCCATCCCATTCTGCTACTGCATAAACAAAATTAAACACTTCCATTCAACTACAGACTGCTCCAATTTTCTCATTCTTTCTTTTAAGGTTTGCCGAATTTCATGATTTTTCTATCATTATAAATTTACTCTCAGTAAGTTAGCCAATTTTGTGTTTCCTTTTTTCCTTCAGTTTTTATGTACTATGTTGGTTCTATTTACATTATATCAGATCCAAAAACCAAGCTAAATGCAATTGTCAATGTATAATCAATCATGTTCAATAAAGTGGTTAAAATTTGAAGAAGGAATGCTTCACATTTCTTTGCATTGTTGCAGCAACTGAGACAAGATACCTGAATGCTAGCAATCGAGAACTATGCCCTCCGAATGAAGCTAGAGTATCTTCTGATAATCCTGATCCCCCACCTCAGGAGAATAAGGCTCCTTGCTCACTTCTTAAATTTACATTTCAAGAACTTAAAGCTGCAACCGGAAATTTCAGACCGGATAGTATTCTTGGGGAGGGTGGTTTTGGTTATGTTTTGGCGCCATTGATGAGGTTTTGATGAAGACAAAAGTGAAGGCAGAGGAGATAGGGATAATTGTAACAAATTGTAGCTTGTTGAACACAACACCCTCTTTGAGTTCAATGGTTGTGAACCATTATAGGCTTAAGGATGACATTTTGAGTTATAATCTAAGTGGCATGGGTTGTAGTGCTGGACTTGTAGCCATTGATCTCGCTAAAAGACTCTTACAGGTACATCAATTTCAACATATATACTTGTAAAATATACTCTCTTTCTTCTTCTTCTTATTATTATTTTTTAATTAACAGTTTATTTTCATATTTATAATACTATATTGAGAGAAAAAAAATATATTGTGTATATTAAAATTAATTATTATATATTTTATATTAATATTTAATTTTAATAATTAATTTTAATGTATATTTATCAACTAACAGCTAACATGGTTGACTAACAAATTAGAAACTACAAATAAAAAATGAGGTTTAGTTTTTTTAATTTGCTATGCATGGACTACTAATAGGCTTAACTTGGCTACAGGTTTCATAATAAAGTCAACTATATAAATAATATGATGGTGAATTTTATCTTTGTTGTGGTATTTAAATTGTCTAATTTATTTTTTAAAATAAAAAATAAAATATTTAAAATAAAAAATAAATTATTTAAAATTTATTAAATATTAAAAACTTGAAGCCAGATAGTCTTCAGGGCCATAGAGAATGGGTGGTTAGTAAATATCTGCCTTTGGGTTAGTAGATTGAATTCATAAAGAATTGCTTAGGACATGCTGGTTCATTAGGATAATGTAAAAGCCACCACTGACTTTGCTCAAAGGTACTTCTATTGCCATCTATGGCTGCCTTCAATTGCCCCTCTTTCTTTCTTTCTTTCCATTTTTTTCCCTTGTCTTTCCTTCCGAATTACATTGTCCATTTGATGCTTAACTGTGCAGACTAGACAGAACTATCACAGAGGACACTGAAAGACCTCATTTAGCATATTACAACACCAGGTGCTGTCAACCTTTACTTCATGCACTTATGTAAAACTTTATATATCAGCAAAGTAAAATACAAACACACATCATTACCTTATTTTGAAACAAACCTTGATTTTTTTAGCTGAGTAGGAACTCTTATTCAAGTAAAACAAACCTGAGATTCGTACCCAGATTAATGCTTTGAAAATCTGGGCTAATGTACACTGTTCCTTTCCATGTTATTTCAGCAGTTGCAATAGTCAATATGCCTGGCAAACCCTTATCACTTATGATGCCTGCATACGCCTGTGCCTGCAAGCATGGGCAAGAGGCTGCACTGAGGCACCGGAGTTTTTGAAAGATGAGTGCCTGGCTCTTCAAAGTGCCTTTGGGTGGGTTCCATTTCATTTTAAAATTTACGCTTCAGTGCCTTCATCTTTCGCCCTCAATCATTTATCTTGTCCCTTGAATTCTATAGATTGCATGACTTCTTGTTGCAACCTCGAGGTGTAAAAGTAAAACCAACTGAAGGCATAAATGCAAGGAATTCAGAACAAACATTTCCCCTGAAGATGAAGAAGGTTGTAGGCAAAATAAGAGTGGAAGGTAATTATACATCTAAGCAGAATCATATAGCTCACTTATCCAGTTATGCGTTCATGATATTGATCCTCTTCCAACATTGCAATTCAGAATCATATCACCTGATGTGCTATATGAATAAATGCAGTGAGGAAACTTCGCATTATACCAAGACGCAAACTTCAAATACTAGTTCACAGAGAGGTTCAATCTACATACAAGCTGGGAGGGAATACGTCCGACATGTTTCATCATTCGTGAAAAGTGGCATAAATTCTATGAAGTCAGCCTCATCCTCAATGGGATTAGAAGGTTAGTACTTCTTCTGGAAGATTTCTATAACTATTTCTATAACTATTCTAAAAACGTTAGACAGATGCTGTGTGCATACCCACACCAAACCTTTTTTACAACTTAGCTTCTCCTCAAACCATGATGTTTAATTTCTCCCTAGGACTATTTTCTGTCTAGGTTCAATGAACATGACACCTTTTTCTTTTTTCATATTTTCTAACTTTATGGTTATATAAGACCAATGCTCTTTTTTCTTTTCTCAGTGAGGAAAGGAGCTGAATTAGATCTTGAAGGGACAAGTGCCAACCCACTTTGTTTCTGAACTCATGAAGACATGAACTTGGCTATGTTTTAGCCTTCATCATCTGCTTCATTCTCTGAGTGAGTTCATTGGTATATGCTTCTTTAATTATTTCTTCTTATTCATGTTGTTGATTCATTCCATATATAATTTTATTATGGATTATGTATTCTCTTCTTTTCGGTTCTTATTTTGTCATCTAAATAAAAAGCAGGTTGTTAGACTTTGATATGAACTGAAAATACTTAATCATTTCTAATATTTTAAAATTTTGGGATTCTGGTCTATAAGAATGTAGATGAATATAATTATGTTGTATAAAGTCATAAACTAAAAGGATCTGATAGATGCCAATTAAGTTGTTTCATAATCAGTAATAGAAAATTTGAAATGTAGAAAACAGAATACTAATGTTTTTATGCTCATTTTCTATATGGAAAGGAAGCAAAATCTGCAAACTAATGTTTATTTTGTTTGAAATCAATCATCATAGAACTCTGTCTTCACTCTTCAAAATTTGCAACAATCTCTTTTTACAACATGCAAGATTATTAACAAGTTCGCGAGTTGTGTCATATGATTGAAGTTTATCTAAGCTGCGTCTCTGAAGGCTTCTTCTCTGCATGCTACCTCTCCCAGTAACTTTATCTAAGATAAGGTTCAAGCAAACTCAGATCAGGCTATGGTTTGGAATCAGCTCAAAGCAGGATCCTTCCAGTAAGTTTCGAGTTTCTTTTAGTTTTGCTTCCTGCTTTCTTGTTGCGACTACATTTGAGTTGAGTTGAATGGTATGTTCTTGACAGGTTCAATGAAGACTAACAGGGATATGAAGTTTCTGTATTTCATTTATTTTTGTATTCATAATGTGTTATACCTGATATAAAAATTTAGGCAATATTCTTTGTGTGAGTTGTTATACTGGTTACATGCTTTATTATTTTTTCACTGCTTGCTAAAGTTTCAAGTCTTTTTTCTTATGTAGATACCACCCTCCTCCTCCCTTCTTATGTGATGTGATGAGAGAATAAAGATTAATGTACCTCCAGATACCATGTAGTAGTGCTTTGTGTTTGTTGAAGAGAAGGTTATATATATAGATATTAGATTAGATAGGAACAATGAAAAGGTACATGCTTTTACAATAAACATGTCACCATAAACATGCTTCTTCTTCTTCTTCTTCTTCTTCTTCTTCTTTTCAGGATGTATAGTGTGGCCCTGGAATTGGATTCGCATCAGATCATGCTTCTGCTTCTGTGGATTGTGTGGTGGCAAGGTAGAATACTTCTTCAAGAAGGAACCTTGATGCTGTTGAGAGAGCAACACATAGGGAAGAGGTATTCTTCTTTCTCCATCATCATTTTCTACTTCAATTCTTACTGTTTTCTTTTTTTTTTATTTAATTGATTCATTTATGTTGTTTTTTCTTCAGACATTGCATTTTCATGTTCATATAATTGTTGTGAATTAAGGCCTCTTCTCTTTCTCAACTCAATGACAGTTCTTGATTGCTTAATTGATCAAAGACTTGTATAAAGTATCCAGTCACTGAATTGAATCTGAGAAATCTATGAAAGAGTTCCAAATTGTTGCAGGCAGATACTTGAAATTTAATCAAAAGTAACTGCAATGGTAACAATTCCTTTTTGGTTCTTTTTTCTAATAATTGCAGTGTAGATCAGATATAGTAAGGTAGACATCCTCTACTCAGAAAGTGGGAAGCAGCGAATAATTTTGATGGACCAAGAATCTCAAGAAGCAAGTATATTGCCATCATCACTAAGAAGTTCAAGAAAGAATGAAGCTATCCATAAATTAGGATATTAAATCTTGATGAGTCCACTAGTAATTATTTGTCATCTAATGTATTTAGATTGTATTATTGTATGGAAATAATATAAAGAAAGCGTTTTGTACTCACTGGTGTGTTTTTATATTTATACCATCAATAAAAATTTGTATTTATTAAATTTATATTTATTTTGTATGAAAATAAGTTTATTTTGTAATTAGAAAAATAAAAAAAATTCTATTTTATCTTACTGACGGATTTACAGACGGATTTTCTGTCTGTAATTAGAGTGTAAGATGATTTTCCAAAGTTCAAATTACAGATGGAAAATCTGTCGGAAAATCCGTCTGTAATTACAGACGGAAAATCCGTCAGAAAATCCGTCTGTAATTACAGACGAAAAACCCGTCGGAAAATCCGTCGGAAAGTTCGTCGCCTTTGGGAAATGGATAGAAAATTTACAGAGGGAAAATCCGTCGGTAACTGGTAAAAATCCGTCTGTAATTTTCCGACGGAAAAAAATCCGTCGGTAAATAATTTCCGACGGGGCTTTTACAGAGGGACAAAATCCGTTGGTAATTTCGTCGGTAACCAAAAATCTGTCTGTAATAAAGACTAAATCCGTCTGTAAATCTGTCTGTATTAATCAATTTTCTAGTTGTGACTTAATAAATAAAGATTATAACTGCAAATAAGAAGAAAGATTTTACAGAAAAATTTTCCAAAAGTTTAGACACTTCATTTTTTTTGGTTAAGAATTATGAGTCATTCATTTTTTAAAAAATGTGAAAAAGTATATTCCAAACAAAACGTCATCATTTTATTCTCAATAATGTTATTAAAATATGAAAAATACAAAATAATCAACTATTGTAAGCTTTTAACACGAGATAAAATTGTTAAACCTTATAAAAGTACTTTGGTAAATAATTTATTTTGTACCAAAGAAAATATTAAGACATAACTCAGTCTTATACATTTTATATTAAACACAATACAAAAATTTATTAAGTCTCTATCTTTTACTCTCTATCTCTTAGTCTCAATCTCTCCTCCATATATTACCATATGTTCATTGGTTCTTAAGGCTAATGGTTTTTATAATATGTTATTCTTAGTTTTCTATGTTGAACGAAAAAGAAATACTTTTTTCTGCAAACAAATAATTTGTGATTATTCTGACGTTATTTTGTATGCTTAAATTTGGTGCAAAATTGATTTATAAAAGAGTGATGGGTATATTTATAAAATTTATAAAGTATTAGTTTGACTAAAACGTATTTTTCTTTGTAGGCTTTGTTGGAAAATATAATTTTAGTAGAGTTATCGATAGAATTTATAAATTTATAATTTTTTTACTTTAATAG
>NC_029790.2:110001493-110007361 GCF_000816755.2 Arachis ipaensis | reverse complement strand
GATTTATCTTCAAACAAATTGTAATTTCAGGAGAATGATTTCTATGTTTTATGAATATATACCTTGTTTTTATATATATATATATGTTCAAAATTTTGGCACGAAATATAATCTCTAAGCAAATAATGGATATATTTGACAATTTTATAGTTTGTTATATCAATTGGAAGTTATTTGTTATAGGTTAGGTTACTCTGTTCATCGTTATAATTTTACCAAATTAACAATTTGGTCCGTTTAATTTTTTTCTTTTCAATCGAAATCCTACACTATTTTTAATTTTTTAATTAGATCCTTTTTAGTGTAAAAAGTATTAGAGTTAACTGAATATTTATCTGTAAATTAAAAATATCCACAATTAAAAACCTAATTAGATCTTTGATTATATTTTTTGAGAGGAATATTCCATTAATTTTAACAATTTTGACATAAAAAAGACTTAATTATAAAAGCAAAATCAGTGTATGGACTCAATTGAAAAGAAAAAAAATATAAGACCCTAAATATAAATTTAGTGAAATTATAAGTACCAATAGAATAATAAAAACTTTTTTTATTTTCACGTGAGAGTAAAATTTTGTATGCAAGAATATCACACCAATTTTTTTAAAATATCAATTTTTTTTGTCCATTCGGGGCAGTCCCTTGTGAAGCTCCACGTTTTCCTTAGCTTGACTCTGTGACGGATCTACGGACTTGCTATAAGTTCGTATAACGCCTTCCTCTCAAGAGGACACCACACTGTATGTTGTTGTTATTCAGAATTTAATACATCCATCTATTTAACACGAGACAAAGGCACCCATCGAATCCCAAAATGTAAGACGTGTGTTATGCTTTATGTCGACCCTAGGCCACCACTCCACAAGCATTGCTGAGGTTGCCGCCATTCAGCATGTTGGGGGCTCATAGCTCAAGCAACACAACGTGAACGTTATTCATCGGATCTTTCAGGCAGTAGGACACAACAAAGGCTACCACAATGGCCAGATGAAACTCTGTGTCAGTTGTCTATTGCAGAGTACCAGCAAGGAGGTAAGTCTCTGTAACCTACACCAATGTGTTGTGTAATATTTTCCACCTCGTTTGGGATTGCATCGCATCCGATATCGATATTCTTTAAAGAGTTCAATGGATCTTGGCCATTTTTTTAACAGGACTATGCTTCATACCGGAGCGGCGGAGCTTAACAAGAGCAAAGTCGCCATATGGACAAGACGACTGACTTCTCCAAGGCTGCTTTGCAAGAAAATCAACCGCCCACCGCTAGTTTTCCAAGCACAGCCAAGAGAACTCACAGAGAGGGGAGTAGTCCAAAGGCTCCTGATATCGGTCCCCCCAGGACCTGGCACCCCAAAGATCCCTGCAACGGATAGATACTCTCTAGACCAAAACTTGGCCCGTGAGGATGCTGTCGCTTCTTTGATCACCAAGCTATTTGTTGGAAAAACTCAACAAAGGTTCAAATAAGACCCTATCTAACAGCGGAAGCACCAAAAATAATTTTTTCACAACCTGTGAAATTAAATGGGCAATACCAAAGATACTCCAAGCAGCAAATATAATGGCAGAAATTAAATAATCAGACACCATAATTTTAACGTGGAAAAACCCCCAAAAGAGGGACAAAAACCCACGGGACCTAGTCCAGAAAAATCTTCCACTATTAGAATAATGGGTACACAAATAGTTTTCCTAGTAGCACTAGGACATCTCAACAATCAACAAAATACATCATCAAAATTGATGGAATCAACATAAATCCTCCACAAAAGTGGGTATCTCAAATTAGGCAAAAGAGAAGACAATACAACTAGTAAGTTATATCCTAATGTTCATCTCTACACCAGGAATAACATACTAAAATTTTATAAGAAATGGAGTAAGTTTACCAATTCAATCGGATCAAAATGGCATTGCTCTTTTCCCTCCAAATTCTTCTTCTCTTCGGTGCAGTAACTCTCCTCACTTTCTCTGTATCTTTTGTTTCAAAAATGAGGGTTTTAAAATCTCTCTCTCACCTTACTGTGGCTTAGCCACTTTCTTTTATTATTTCCTTTTTTGTTTTTAATATGTGGGCTCCACTTAGTTGGGGACCCACCAATAAATCTCCCCCTCACCAACTCAAGTGGGGATAGGCTGCTCCACCAAGCCTGCCGTCTCTTTGCAAGAATCAAACTTCACTACAGGTAAACTCTTAGTCATCATATCTGAACCATTATCATCAGTATGGATCTTCTCAAGTGCATATGACTTCATCTCAAGCGCTTGATGTATCCAATGATACCTCACCTCTATGTGCTTTGATCTGGAATGAAACGTCAGATTCTTGCTGAGATGGATAGCACTTTGACTGTCACAAAATAACACAAACTTCTCTTGATTGATGCCTAAATCTTGTAGAAATTTCTTCATCCACAAGAGTTTCTTAGAAGCTTCAACAACAGCAATGTACTCTACCTCTATAGTAGACAAAGCAACACATTTCTGAAGTCGAGATTGCCACGACACAGCTCCCCCTGCAAAAGTCATCATATAACCAGAAGTAGACTTTCTTGAATCAAGATCCCTAGCCATATCCACATCTGTGTAACCATCCAACACAGGTTGGCCACTCCCAAAGCATAAACAAACTCTGGAAGTGCCATTAAGGTATCTGAGAATCCACTTCATTGCTTGCCAATGTTCCTTGCCAGGATTAGAGAGAAACCGACTAACAACTCCAACGGCATGAGCAATATCCGGTCTGGTGCAAACCATAGCATACATCAAACTGCCAACTATAGATGCATATGGAATCTTCTTCATTTCTGCTTTCTCTTTCTCACTTGTAGGACATTGCTGCAAACTCAGCTTGAAATGATTAGTAAGTAGAGTACTAACAGGTTTGGAATTACTCATGCTAAACCTCTCTAAAACCTTCTCAATGTACTTCTGCTGCGACAACCACAGTTTTCCATTCTTCCTGTCACGAGTGATACTCATGCCAAGGATTTTCTTTGCAGGACCTAAATCCTTCATAGCAAAGGATCTGTTCATGTCTTTCTTATGACTTTCAATCTTCTTAGTATCATGACCAACAATCAACATGTCATCAACATAAAGCAAGAGAATTATAAAATCACCATCAGAGAATTTCTTAACATACACACAATGATTAGAAGAAGTCTTACTATACCCATGACCTTTCATGAAGGAATCAAACTTCATGTACCACTGCTTTGGCGCCTGCTTCAGCCCATATGACCTCTTCTTCAACTTGCATACAAGGTGCTCCTTTCTTTTAACCTCGAAATCCTCTAGTTGCTCCATATAAATTTTTTTATCTATGTCACCGTGAAGGAATGCAGTCTTCACATCAAGCTGCTCAACCTCTAAATTCAAGCTAGCTGTCAATCCAAGCACAACTCGAATAGAGGACATCTTCACAATTAGAGAAAAAATCTCCTCAAAATCAATACCTTTCTTTTGCTCAAAGCCTTTCACAACTAATCGAGCTTTGTACCTTGGCTGTGAGACGTTTTCATCCACTTTCAATTTGAACACCCATTTATTCTTGAATGCTCTCTTACTCTTCGGGAACTTCACCAATTCAAAAGTATGATTCTCATGCAAGAATTTCATTTCTTCTTGCATGGCCTTCAACCAATCTTCCTTATGCTCATCAGACATAGCTTCCTGGTAGTTCTCTGGCTCTCCAGGCTCAGTGTTCATCACATACTCATGAAGAGAGTATTTCTGAGAAGGATGACGCTCTCTCGTAGATCTGCTCAATTCAGGCTCAACTGGTGGTTCAGGTAGAACTTCAACATCTGGTGGAACTTCTGTATCTGGCACCTCAGGTTGAGGTGTAGGTTCAGCATGCAAATCATCACCAACATTATCAACTTGTACATCTCCTCCATCAACAGGAGTTCTAGTGGAAGGACTAGGTTCATCATTAGCAGAACGTCTAACAGTTATTGGCTTATCTGTCTTCTCAAGATCTTTAATAGTTTGGTCTTCAAAAAAAATCATATCTCAGCGTCTAATTATCTTCTTGCTCACAGAATCCCATAATCTGTAACCAAAGTCTTCGTGACCATAACCCATGAAGATACACTGCTTTGAATTTCCATCAAGTTTAGACCTTTCATCTCTTGGAATGTGAACAAAAGCCCTATAGCCGAACACTCGCAAGTGACTATAGGAGATATCTTTCCCTCTCCAAACTTTCTCTAGAATATCACCATTAAGTGGAACTGAAGGAGAAAGGTTGATCAGATCTAATGCAATCCTCATCGCTTCACCCCAAAAGGATTTAGGCAACTTTGCATGAGAGAGCATACATCTGACTCTATCATTGATAGCGCGATTCATTCTCTCTGCAACTCCATTATGTTGAGGAGTCTTAGGAACCGTCTTCTCAAGCTTGATCCCATGTCCTTTACAATACTCTTCAAACAGACCTCTGTATTCACCACCATTATCTGCTCGAACACATTTCAATTTTCTTCTTGTTTCTCTTTCAACACTTGCATGAAAGTGTTTGAAGATATCGAGCACCTGGTCTTTAGATTTCAAAACAAAAACCCACACTTTTCGAGAATAATCATCAATAAAAGTAACAAAATATGATGCACTACCTAGTGTCTTAGCATTCATAGTGCAAACATCAGTGTGAACTAAATCTAGAACATGTGATCTCCTATGAGGTCCAGAACTATGAAATGATACTCTAGAATGCTTTCCAACAAAACAATGAGTACAAGTATTTAAAGTTGTACCTTTCACAAAAAGTGAGTGCTTCTTGGCTAAGACGCTTAGTCCTTTCTCGCTCAAGTGACCAAGATGTATATGCCACAAATCAGAAGAGGAATCATCAGCTACATTCACCTCTTCTTTGCACAACTTTGCTTGCAACCAGTAGAGAGTAGTGAGACTATTGTCTTCTTTAGCAACAATGAGAGCCCCTTTGGTAATCTTGCATTTTCCACTACAAAGGAAGTGCAATACCCCTCTTGATCCAATGCTTTCACTGAAATAAGATTGAACCGCATATTTGGCGCATGCCTAACATTCTTCAACTGCAACTTGCATTCCATGTTAGTTTCAAGCCATATATCACCCATACCAATGATATCACACACTCCTTTATCTCAAAATTTGATCTTGCCAAAATTTCCATCCGTATAGGAAGTGAAAAATTCACGTTTCGGAGTAACATGACATAAGGCACCAGAGTCCATAATCCAAGTAGAATCATCACAGACAAGATTCACATAATTTTTATCATATATGATAAGAACATCTTCATAAACAATAGCAGCAATTTCTTTATCACTATCTTTACCTTTGTCTTCGTTTATTCCTCTTGATTGTTCTCTTTTCAAAAACCTACAATACCTGGCCTCTTGATCTACCCCGGCTTGCCACAATGGTGACAAATGAACTCCTTTCTTAGCTTGTACTTTCCTCTTGACTTGCTTCGAATCTCTGATTTGTCGGAACTGTGAGGTTTTCTACTTTGATTTCTCCCCCGTTACTCTGAAATAAGTACTTCTGACTGGGAGGAGGCATTAGTCAAACCTCGCTCTTTTCTTCTGGCTTCTTCATTCAACATGCTCTCTTTAACCATTGCTAACGTCAACTTTCCATTTGGAGCTGAGTTAGTTAGTATCACAACCAGAACTTCCCAACTATCAGGCAAAGAGCTCAACAACAACAAGGCTTGCAACTCATCATTCAAAGTGATTTCATTATTTGTCAGTTGGTTCACCGTCTCCTAAAAAAAGCTCAAGTGCTCCGGTATTGATTTACCTTCAGTATACTTCATATTGACAAGCTTCTTGATCAAGAATGCTTTGTTTTGCACATTCTTCCTCTCAT
>NC_029790.2:109978456-110001348 GCF_000816755.2 Arachis ipaensis | reverse complement strand
TCAGCATTCGTTTCGGTGTCAACATGTGGATACACGCTAAGATCAAGCCATTGCCTAATCAAAGCAACTGCCTTCCAATTCAGCTTCTTCCATTCAGCATCGAATTTAGTACCTTTGGATTTATCCCCCTCCACAGGATCATACAAGTCCTTGCTATACAACATATCTTCCGTGAGGGTCTTTCAAATTGAATAATTTTGGGAATTCAATTTGACCATATTCGGTCCATGAGTATTTTCCTTCATTTAATCAGCACAGAGATAAACAACCAAAGCTTTGATACCACTTTGTTGGGAAAACTCAACAAAGATTTAAATAAGAACCTGTCTAATAGCAGAAGCACCAAAAATATTTTTTCACAACCTGTGCAATTAAATGGGCAATACCAAAGATACTCCAAGCAGCAAATATAATGGCAAAAATTAAATAATCAGACACCAGAATTTTAACGTGGAAAAACCCCCAAAAGAGGGACGAAAACCCATGGGACCTAGTCCAGGAAAATCTTCCACTATCAGAATAATAGGTACACAAACAGTCTTTCTAGTAGCACTAGAGCATCTCAACAATCAACAAAATACATCATCAAAATTGATGGAATCAACATAAACCCTCCACAAAAGTTGGTATCTCAAATCAGGCAAAAGAGAAGGGAATACAACTAACAAGTTATATTCTAATGTTCATCTTTACACCAGAAATAACATCTAAAATTTCATAAAAAATGGAACAAGTTTACCAGTTTAATTGGATCAAAATGGCATTGCTCTTTTCCCCCAAAATTCTTCTTGTGTTCGGTGCAGTAACTCTCCTCACTCTCTCTATTAAAATCTCTCTGTATCTTTTGTTTTAAAAAATGAGGATTTTAAAATTTCTCTGTATCTTTTATTTCAAAAAATGAAGGTTCTCTCTCACCTTACCGTGGCTTATGTCACGGTAAATTTTAGAAGGTTAGATTTAACAGTGTTTGTATAGTTTTCTGGAGTGTTAGAGAATACTCTAGATGGTTCCGGAATGTTCTAGAATATCCTAGAAGGTCCCGGAATACCCTAGAAGGTTCTAGAAGACTCTAGAAGGCCATAGAGTATTCTAGAAGAGTGTAGATGTATATAGAAGTATAAAGAATGGTATGGAATTATCTAGAAATATTTATAGAGTTGTGGTATGATAGATATTTGTAAAGAAGGTTCTGGATGATTAATCTGGATCGTTGATTAGATTTAATCCTAACCATCCATTGAGGAGGTGGATGGCTATAAATAGGGGTGAGAGTTAGAGTTTGGGTGTGTGTGAATCATTTATAACCACACTTGAGCAATAAAGTATTCTTCCACCAAAACTTCCTTTCTCTTGTGTTCTCTTGTATTCTTAGCTTTCTTGCTAAGTATTGAGGGTTAGGGTGACTTGGTCTTAGCTCAAGAGGTTGAGTAAGTCCTAGTGCCGGTACGGTAACGTTGGAGTGTGTCCAAGGCTGTGACAATTTGGTATTCGAGCAAGGTTCGAGAGGGAGCACAAGTGATTTGTGGGTATGGCTTCTAGTATCACCATGGAGCATATTGAGTCTCAAAGGGGAAGGAATGCTATTCCTTCTCAATGGGGAGGCAAAAAGGTTCGTTCTTCAAGTGAGCCTAGAGGTAAGGACTCTAACTTCCTAGAAGAGAGAGTTTTTGTGTTGGAGAATGTTCTATCCTCTATGGATGAGCGTTTCCAAAGGATAGAACATGATAAGGAGACCCTCGAGGCTCACGTGTTAGGAGAACTAGATGCTTTCAAAGAAAGCATGCTCCAAATCAAAGAGAAGCTTGAGAATTCCTTAAAGCTATTTGAGGAAGTTCGAGTTTGGTTCGAGGAGGCAAAATTTTGACCAACCATTATAAGGGAGACGACAAAGATTGATCTCCCCAAGCCAAAGGAGTTCAAGGGCGTAAGGGACGCTCGCGAGGTGGAGAACTTCCTATGGCAAATGGAGAGGTACTTCGAAGGCCAAGGGGTGGTCGAAGAAGTAATAAAGGTACGCACTGCAGCTCTCTACCTTTCTGATAATGCTACTTTGTGGTGGAGGAGAAAGTGCGTAGATATGGAAAAGGGTACTTGCAACATAGCCATATGGGAAGATTTCAAAAGGGAGTTGAAAAGGCAATTCTTCCCTGAGAATGTGGTTTATGAAGCAAGGAAGAAGTTAAGGGAGTTGAAGCACAAGAGTACGATTAGCAACTACGTAAAGGAGTTCACTACTCTCACGCTTCAAATCCCCAACTTAGCATCAGAGGATGCATTGTTCTTCTTCATTGATGGACTCCAACCTTGGGCAAAGCAAGAACTACAAAGAATGACACATGAATGCTGTGAAGGGCAAAGAGGCAAGCAATACAGAAAAGAAAGGCTTGATGTATGTCAAAGCCTTTATCAATGAAAAACCCGTCATGGCTATGATCGACACTGGTGCTACACACAATTTCATCACGCCTGATGAAGCAAAGAGGCTTGGGTTGAAGATCACCGAAAAGAATGGCTGGTTCAAACCCGTGAATACCAAGGGTGAACCCCTTAAGGGAGTAGCAAAAAGGGTTGAGATGACTCTTGGTTCTTGGAAAGGCCTTGTGGATTTCTCAGTAGCACCCATGGACGATTTTAAAATAGTCATCGGACTCGATTTGCAAAGGAAAGCAAATATAATACCTATGCCATACTATGACGTAGTATGCGTCATGGAGAAAGGGTCTCCATGCATGGTCCCTACAGTCTCTAAAGTTGGCGGACCACCGATACTGTCTGCCATGCAACTCAAGAAAGGGTTCAAGAAGGGAGAGACTACATATTTATCTCTATTACAAGAGGAGTCAACATCCGAAAGAGAAGACGTTCCTCCCAAAATCAAGGAAGTCCTTGAAGAAAATAAGGATGTGATGCCTCCCGAGTTGCCAAAACAACTACCATCTAGGAGGAAGGTGGACCACAAGATTGAATTAGAGTTAGGAGCAAAGCCGCCCGTCTCAACACCTTATAGGATGGCACCGCCAGAACTCGATGAGTTGAAGAAGCAACTCAAGGATTTGCTAGATGCTGGGTTCATCCGTCCATCAAAGGCACCTTATGGCGCACCAGTCTTGTTCCAAAAGAAGCATGATGGTTCATTGAGACTATGCATCGACTATCGAGCACTTAACAAGGTAACCATCAAGAACAAATACCCCATTCCTTTGATAGCCGATTTGTTTGATCAACTTGATAGAGCTAAGTGGTTCTCAAAGCTAGATTTGAGGTCAGGATATCACCAAGTGAGAATTGCTGATGGTGATGAACCTAAGACCACGTGTGTCACGAGGTATGGATCGTATGAGTGGTTGGTGATGCCTTTTGGCTTGACCAATGCTCCTGCGACCTTCTGTACCTTGATGAACAAGATTTTTCGACCTTACCTTGATCGGTTTGTAGTGGTCTACTTGGATGACATTGTTGTCTATAGCAATACTTTGGAGGAACATGTAGAACACTTAAGAACCGTGTTCAAGATCTTGCGAGAGAATAACCTATATGTGAAGAAGGAAAAGTGTTCCTTTGCAAGGGACGAAGTCCACTGAACTTGCCATCACTACTTGCTTTGTTCACACTTCATCGTCAAGACAGACAATGTAGCTACAAGCTACTTTCAAATTCAAAAGAAGTTAAGCCCCAAACAAGCTAGGTGGCAAGACTTCTTGGCTGAGTTTGTTTTCGAATTCGAATACAAGTCAGGCAAGACTAATGTGGCAGCAGATGCGCTGAGTCGCAAGGATGAGTTAGCGGCCATTTCTATGGTTGAAGGAGATATTATGCATATCATCAAGGAACGGTTGCATCACGATCCATTAGCCAAGAAGTTGGCGGAGTTGGCTAGAGAAGGTAAGACCAAAAGATTTTGGTTAGAAAACGACCTTCTCTACACTAAAGGGAGAAGACTATACGTCCCTAAATGGGAAAATCTAAGAAGAAAATTAGTGAGGGAATGCCACGACACCAAGTGGGCTGGTCACCAAGGTCAGCGAAGGACCTTGGCACTCATTGAATCTTCTTATTATTGGCCTCAAATGAGAGATGAAGTGGAGAGCTATGTGAAGACTTGTCTTGTGTGCCAACAAGATAAGATTGAAAACAAGACACCAAGCGGGTTGTTGGAACCTCTGCCTCCATCAGAGCGACCGTGGGAAAGTGTCTCTCTAGATTTCATCTTTGCCTTACCGAAGTCCGAGGGGTTTGGATCTATTCTCGTGGTAGTGGATCGATTTTCGAAGTATGCAACCTTTATACATGCCCCTACTGACTGCACTGCAGAGGAAGCAGCATGACTATTCTTCAAGAATGTGGTGAAGTACTGGGGATTGCCTAAGAGCATCATTAGTGATCGAGATCCACGCTTCACAGGACGACTATGGACAGAGCTGTTCAAACTCCTTGGGTCGGAGCTTCATTTCTCAACAAGCTTCCATCCTCAAACCGATGGGTAGACTGAGAGAGTGAATGCCTTACTTGAGTGTTACTTGAGGCATTTTGTAAGCGCTAATCAGAAGGATTGGACAAAACTCCTAAACATTGCTCAATTATCATACAATCTGCAAAGGAGTGAGTCTACAGGGAAGAGCCCATTCGAGATTGTGACTGGACAACAGCCGCTTACACCTCACTCTCTTTCTTCCTCTTACTCAAGGAAGAGCCCTGGAGCTTATCATATGATTAAGTCATGGGAAGAACAAGCAGATGTCACTCGTTCTTACCTCGACAAAGCTGACAAGAGGATGAAGAAATGGGCAGATAAGAAGAGGAGGCATGCAAGCTATCAAGTGGGAGACAAGGTAATGATCAAAATTTTTTCACAACAATTCAAAGCCTTTCGCAAGGTTCACAAGGGCTTAATCCGCAAATACGAAGGGCCATTTGAGATCATTGGACGTGTTGGGGAGGTTGCTTACAAAGTACAACTCCCTCCCTTTATGAAGATCCACCCGGTCTTCCATGTGAGTATGCTTAAACCATATCATGGAGACCAAGACGAACCGAGTAGAGGTGACTCAAGTCGCGCTCCGCCCGTGGTAATTAGATCCTTTGATAAAGAAATCGAAGACATCTTAGCTAATCGCATCGTGCGATGAAGAGGGGTGCCACCAAGTATCCAATACTTGATCAAGTGGAAAGGGCTCCCGATAACCGAAGCTAGCTAGGAAACTCGCGAAGATCTGTGACAATTCCAAGAACACCTAGAACGCTATCATGAACAGAACGCGACGAGGACGTCTGCGCATTAGGTGGGGGAGAATGTCACGGTAAATTTTAGAAGGTTAGATTTAACAGTGTTTGTATAGTTTTCTGGAGTGTTTGAGAATACTCTAGATGGTTTCGGAACATTCTAGAATGTCTTAGAAGGTCCCGGAATACCCTAGAAAGTTCTAGAAGACTCTGGAAGGCCATAGAGTATTCTAGAAGAGTGTAGATGTATATAGAAGTATAAAGAGTGGTATGGAATAATCTAGAAACATTTAGAAAGTTGTGGTAGATAGGATAGATATTTGTAAAGAAGGTTCTGGATGATTAATCTGGATCGTTGATTAGATTTAATCCTAACCATCCATTGAGGAGGTGGATGGCTATAAATAGGGGGTGAGAGTTAGAGTTTGGGTGTGTGTGAATCATTTGTAACCACACTTGAGCAATATAGTGTTCTTCCACCAAAGCTTCCTTTCTCTTGTGTTCTCTTGTATTCTTAGCTTTCTTGCTAAGTATTGAGGGTTAGGCTGACTTGGTCTTAGCTCAAGAGGTTGAGTAAGTTCGAGTGCCGGCACGGTAGCGTTGGAGTGTGTCCAAGGCCGTGATCTTGTATTCTTAGCTTTCTTGCTAAGTATTGAGGGTTAGGCTGACTTGGTCTTAGCTCAAGAGGTTGAGTAAGTTCGAGTGCCGGCACGGTAGCGTTGGAGTGTGTCCAAGGCCGTGATCTTGTATTCTTAGCTTTCTTGCTAAGTATTGAGGGTTAGGCTGACTTGGTCTTAGCTCAAGAGGTTGAGTAAGTTCGAGTGCCGGCACGGTAGCGTTGGAGTGTGTCCAAGGCCGTGATCTTGTATTCTTAGCTTTCTTGCTAAGTATTGAGGGTTAGGCTGACTTGGTCTTAGCTCAAGAGGTTGAGTAAGTTCGAGTGCCGGCACGGTAGCGTTGGAGTGTGTCCAAGGCCGTGATCTTGTATTCTTAGCTTTCTTGCTAAGTATTGAGGGTTAGGCTGACTTGGTCTTAGCTCAAGAGGTTGAGTAAGTTCGAGTGCCGGCACGGTAGCGTTGGAGTGTGTCCAAGGCCGTGACACTTAGCCACTTTCTTTTATTATTTTCTTTTTTTGTTTTTAATATGTGAGCCGCACTTAGTTGGAATCCACCAACACTATTGGACATCACCGGACAACACATCGACGACTACAACCATGATTTGCATGCTGACAGCACAGCGGTTATCCAACAGCTCCAGAGCGAAGTAGATAAGTTGAGGTCCCGTTATGAAAGGATGACCCAGGCTTACAACCATTATCGGCATCCCGTTCAACCTAAGTTATCATCGAATTTCGATTCCGACTCCTTTTTGACTGGGCGTAGGATTTTTGTGTAGGGATGCACAGACCCGGCCCGGCCCGAAGGCCCGGCCCGGTCCCGAACACTTTAGGGACTAATTTGGTGTGATTTCATCGGGTTTAGGGCCGGGTAAGGGTCTCAAAAATAGACCCGGTCATTATTTCGGGTCGGGTCCGAGCCATAGCTCGGGTCACCCGAAGTCGGCTCGGTGGCCCGATCATCATACACAATTAATATTTTGTGTTATTAGTGATGGATCATGACTATTCTTATGTGGAATTTAAGTATTGTAAACCTTAATATTTTGTGTTATTAGTCATTATAAGACTATAAGTTAAGGTTTTATATTTAGAATGCATAAGACTTTATACTAATGCATAATATTGTGTTATTTGTATTTATTTAAATATTTGGTATTATTAGACAATATTAGTATTGATTGTGATTTTGCTTTAGTATTGATTGTGGTTATGATTTAATTTTAAAGAAGGGTTGGTTCTTGTTATATTTTTCTAAGTGAATTTTACCATGTTAAATAATGGTTGGAGTCTTGAAAATTTGGATATTTTTACATGCTAGCTTACAAGAAAGTATCAACGTAATGTAATGTTAACGGCCCGGTTTTCACCCGGTTTTTACCCGGTATAATTGTGGCCTGAAAGTGTATTGGTTTCATCGGGTTTAGGGTCGGGTTTGGGTCTAATAAATAGACTTGGTGTATATTTCAAGTCGGGTCTGAGTCACATCAAACCCGACTTCACCCGACCCATGTGTACCCCTATTTTTGTGCTATGATCCAACATGCAAAGCCAGGTCTTGACCTCTTACGTGCTACTTGTTTGCTAATTAGATTTTTACTTTGTTTTTTTTTTTTTTCTCGAAGCTGAGTGTTGTCTAAGTTGCTACTTTTGTTTCTATGCCTACTTTTCATGAACCCAAATACCAACCACTACTACAAAATAATCCACATACATGTTATTCCAATTACTTAACCTTTGAATGGCATTACATGTGCCATAAAATCCTAAAATGGGTGTTTAATTAGCACGTGAAGATGTAGCTGCTCAACTCCATTTTTATTATTTTATTTTCAAAAATTAGTTTTTATATTCTCATTCTTATAACTATAAATTTGATAAAATAATTAAAAAGAATAAAAGATCAACTTGAAAAATTATTTCAAAACAGGAATAAAAATTTAAGGATCTATTTAACAGTTAGATTTATAAAATAAATAAATTTCAAAAAACCCAAGAGTAGAACGCAGTAAATAATATTTTAAATAAGCAAGGCATATATCGAAGTAAACCAAAAATATTAGATAAACAAGTTATTTGTGGTAACTAAAAGTTCACCCAAATCTTTTTTATCTATTTTTTATGTCCCTCTTCCTTTACAAAAGTTGCGCCTATTAATTATTAGACATAATCTAAATAAATTTAATTGTAAAAAATAATTCAGTCATGTAACATTATGGAAGATAAAATATCAATTTATGAAGTTTCTATTATAACAGATTAACAATCTGTTTTGTCGATTTTTAGCAAATCGATGGTGGTTTGATTCTAATGGTCTGGGAGCGAAACATAATCCTCTTTTGCAGGTACCAGTTTTCTATAAGTGCATCAAAGCTTCCTCGATTAGACGGGTATTAAAATAACAAGTAAATAAAAATTTGTAAAAAGAAAAAAGAAGTTAAAAACAATGATTCGAAAGGTAAATTGACTGAAATCGAAAAGTTTGCGTTGAAATTAAAAGAAAACAGTAAAGATGCCTTTGAATGGGTCAAAGGGCTTTTGACATGAAAATTAAAGGTATTGGAATATAACTTACATTCAAAACTTAAATTGTTGTTTGAAATATAAATTTGAAAAGAAAAGTAAAGTTTACAGAGAATGTAAATGGAATTTAAAAGCAATGGAAGGAACCCTACAAAAATTAAACTCGAATGCAGACTCAGAAATTTGCTGGGGATGTGAGTGTACTTGAGTGTATTTCTGAAACGAAGTTCCAACCTTTATTCCCTAAAACTTTCTAATATTTATAGTCTACTTATTGTAACCGATTATTGATTACAGGGTACTGTCTTGAATGCGCACTACTTGGTAACCGTTCCCACTCTTTTGTTAATGAAACGTTATCCATCAATTCCTCACGTGGTAAAAGCCTCCAACTTCTCCACTTACGTAACTGTTCGATCTGCTTTTCGAACCACTATTCGATTTCTTCTTTCGAATATCTGTCCAACTAAACCTGTTCGATTTAATAAAGCGTCTTGAAATCGAACCCGTGTTGAATACCTCCATCCAATGCCCGCGCGTGCATTTTTTCAACAACCGCTAATCACCTCAATCGACCTCTTCACTTTTTGAACTAACTTATCTTAGTCGAAAATATTTTTCAATTAACAAATTGCCCCCTTGGATTAATGTGTTTGTCTTCGATAGCATTATTTAGAAGATGAAACACTTAATCCAAATTCAAATTTCAATCTCTTAAATCAGTAATAATTACCATTTAACTTCCCCATTAATACTGATCCACTCGACACGTTTTTCGAGACATACGCTTTCTTTCTCCACCTCTTCGCCTTCTTCGGAAAGTTACCTCTTTTTGCATTCTTTCTGCAATAACGGGCACAACAACACTTCCTTTAAATTCGACATTGTCGCCCCTGTTCAATTTTTCTCGAACCCTTACTCTTTGAATTCCTTTTGCACTAATATTTCTTGCATAACCCTTAACCTTTCAAACTTCCTTTTTATCTGTTCTGCAATAGCCGCTTCCTCTTCTCACGCCGCTGCCCAAGACAAGGGTAAAGGTCCCCTGGTAGCACCACCAGCTCCACCAGCGCTTCATATACTGAATCAAGTCAACGATGAAGTTATTGGCGATCCCCAACTTCAAGTTGATGATAACAAAATTTTAATTCCTTTCACAGTGGACGGAGATGTGCATTGCTTCCTTGGTCCTGTCGAAACCCTGGAAAGGGCAAACAAAAAGCTACCTTTCTTCCCCAGTGCTCAAGGGGAGGATTTATTGATCAAACAAGCCGTGGACATCTCCTTCTTCATCAATCAAAAATCCTTTAGGAACAATCCAAAAATTAACCCTCGAGGAGCCGATTTTACAGCCTGGCTCCAATGCCTTGCTCCTTCAAAAAGTGCTGCTTGGGGAGCTCTGGGGATCCAGGAACTCCTAAGACTTTCCCACTTTTCACCTTCGACACTCCCTTGGATGATTGGGGCTGTGAATTGTTTCTGGAACAGGACAACTAACAATCTTTATCTCCCTTGTGGAATGATTGGTATGTCTCTTTTAGATGTGGCCGTTATTACAGGGCTTCCCATCAATCCTCTAGACTGCACTCCTGACATGCAACCCAAATGCCACTACAACATTGCCCCTACCAGTTCTTATAGTGATTTCATTGCTCATCACATGGGCAAAGAGGGCATTGCCATCACAGATGACGAGCATGTAGCCTTTCTATTCTATTGGCTAAATGCCATTATTTTCTATTCTCGAAGTGTCCAGATGTCAAAATTTTTCCTTCCTTTGGCTGCTCTGCTTCATGAAGGAAATACCCTTAATTTGGCCAAGCTTCTTCTAGGTCATATTTTCGAAGAGCTTGGGAAATTTGTACATTGTCTCCGAAACAATTGTCTGATCAGTACTGGTGGCCCCCTCTAGCTTCTCCAATTATGGCTTAATGCCATCTTCAAAAAGTTTATGATAAGGCCTGGAGGTGGCGCTACTGACAAGCAACACATCGAAGGCTTCCGACTAGCTGACTACAAGCTAAACTTCCCAGATACTCAATCGGATGAAGACCGATTTTGGGTAGTTTTTTTCTCTCTTTCACTCTTGTAAAGATTTTTATAATGAAAACCTCAATTTTGCCCCCTTTTTGCATCAAAATTGTGGTCTTGCGTGGCTTGATCGCTTGTTTTTTCCACATGATACTGAGAAAAATGAACTGGCTAATCGGAATTGGGCAAACTTGCTAGCTATTCAAGTAATCCCTACAGGGCTACCCCAGCACAAAAAAGAAAAATTCAAAGTAACCTTGTACGCCCCTCACTTCACAGCTAGGTAACTGGGATTCTCACAGGCCATTCCAACTCCTCTTCCTCGAAACAACAAACCATTTTGCCATATCACCCTGACTTCTCAAAGTGAACTTGATTTCCTCCTCTCAACAAATCAACAACAAAGGGAACATTTCAATTTCCTTGTTTATGATCGCAGCTCATACATCACCAAGTCTTGTCTCGAATGGTGGACTGCTTACTACTCTAGGTATAGTCGTACTTTAGAGGAAATTCAGCAATCTGCCATTCGAACAAACCCCCTGCCGAAAGTTCCCAAAAAAATCTCAAAAAAGAAAAGCTGACACCACAGCCTCTTCTCGACAACCACAACACAAAAGGCGAAGGACTCCCACCAGGACTTCCAGAAGAGTAACTAGTTTTACACATACTTATGTACTTCGAATTAGAATATTTTGAAAATCATATCTGCTTAACAATTCTTGATTTTGATTTTCCATCAGTTACGGTTGCAACCATCAAGTGAAAGCTCTGATGGAAGTGAGCAAACCATCCGGAACATTCTTGTTGCTTCCTCTCAATTAGAGGATATAGCTGATTCAGACCCTGGTGCTTAGTTAATTCGAAAACCAAGACTTATTCTGGTAACATCATCATTTCTATATATATTTCATTTGAATTCGAATAAATCTTAACTTATAACTGTGTACCTTTTATATCAGCGTACCACTGCTGCTCACTCAATCACATCCCCTGTGGCACCTGATCAACCACTTCTGCAACAACACCTGGATCTGGGACACTCCACGTCTCATGATTCAATTCAAGCTACAGAATCCGTCGAACCACTAGAGGTTGCTTTTCCTCGTCCCCCTGAAACACAGGTGACTGATTTGACGAAAGACCCTACACAGCATTCTCCAACACAAACTCAAATCCTTGGACCACCCTCACCCAACAATCAAGCTGCACTTTCTGCCAAAAACCAAGTGGCCCCAGACTCTGACTCTGTCTCTCGAGTTGCTGAGACTACCAATTCAGATTCGCCTTGATCCATAGTCTTAGAAACTCCCCAGGGATTCTCCAGTCCCCCTCAACAAGCTGAATTTCAAACTTCTCCCGGTCAAGAGTCTAGAGACTTGGGCACTTCTACCACACCTACAAGTGCGACATTGGCTAACCTGATCTCCGTCTTAAATCGAGTTATCCAAGAGGATGAAGTGCCTATTCCCGCACCAACACTCCCTAGACCATCTTCATCCAGTCCTCTATTTGAATTGGATATTGACACTCGATAACAGCTTCGGTCACTTCTTAAACTCTTAGATCATCCGCCTACTGCATAGATCAAGGATGCCCTTCTCAACTAGATTTTATCTGATCTTTTGAATTCTCCCTTTGAATTTTCGGCTTCTACTCCGTATTCTGTCATAATCCAACAATTCAAACAGCTTGCCAACAACAGTGTGGCTTTCTAGAATAAACTCCAAGAGATCAAAAACGAAGAGGCTAAGATCAAAACTGAAGTAGATGATTCTGCCTCTGCTCTTCAACCGAAAAAAGTTTCTCGTGAAGAGTTCGATCTGAGAATTTCTCACGCTATTTCTATTCAAGTTTTTTATGACAAGGAAGAGATAAAACTCGAAACAGAATTGGCCCAAATCAATGAAAAGCTTGCCAAAGTACGCGAGAGACGGGCTGAAATAGTCGTACCTATGACTACTGCCCAGCAAGAACAACAACAAATCATTCAAGAAATTGTTTCTATTGAGACCAAGCAAGAAGAATATAAGAAAAACCTTGACAAGGTCCAATTTGAAAAGTTCAAGCATGCTGAGGCACTTTGAACTTTGGACAACAACAGGGCAAAGCTACGCTCAGACCTGGCAAGACTCCTGACACCTCATTCCTCTTAGATTTCAGTATTGATTTCAGTATTTGTAATAATCTTGCTTTCTTTCGGACTTATGCATCCTGACTTCAATTCGGCAAACAAAAATATTGCTTTAAGTATTTCTCATTAATCGAGTCAAATATATTTCCCGATTCGATATCTTTAATCCGATATACATTTTCCGAATACAATCCTATCACTTGGAACGAACCTTCCCAAGTATGGGACCATTTACCAAGAAATTTCGATTTCTTTTCCATGGGCAAAATAACTTTTAAAACCAATTCACCTATAATAAAATACTTTTCTCTTATTCGACGATTATAACTTCGAGCAACACTCTCTTTTTGTCGAATCATACTCTCAAGTGCTAGGATTCGCTCCGAATCCAATTCATTCAACTCATCAAACATTACATTCTAGTAATCATCGACTGGAAAATCATTTTATTTTGATACTCTTAAAGTATTCAAATTAATCTCTAGTGGTAGCACTGTATCATGGCCATAAACCAATTTATAGGGTGAAGTATTTGTTGATCCCCTTGGTGAATTTCGATAAGCCCATAATTCTTGGCTTAAAGTTCCATGCCATGTTCGGGGTTTATTCCCGATATGCTTCTTGATCAAACTTATCAAAATTTTATTTACTGCCTCCACTTGCCCATTAGCTTGCGCATAATAAGGAGTTGAGGTAACCATATTGATATTCCTCGAGGCTGCAAAATTCTTAATTCGCTGACCAGTAAACATAGTCCTTTGATCAGTACTCAATGTCTGGGGAATTCCAAATCGATGGATTATATGTTCCTCAATGAAGTCTATTATTTCATTTTGACTAACTTCTATTAGGGGAACTGCTTCAACCCACTTTGTGAAGTAATCGATCGCTACCAAAATAAACTTATGTTGTTTCGATGAAGGAGGGTGAATTAACCCAATCAAATCCAAAGCCCAACCTCTAAATGGCCATGGCTTTATGATCGAATGCAACTCAGATGCTGGGATCTGTTGTATCGAACCATACTTTTGACACTCTTGACATGCCTTTGCATATTCAATACAGTCTTTTATCATAGATGGCCAATACACATGATTGCGATATAACACCCACTTCATCTTCTTTCCAGCCTGATGGGCACCACATATCCCACTATGGACTTCGCCCAAAGCAATACTTTGATCATCTAGGCCTAAACATCTCGACAAACTTCCATCGATTCCTTTCTTATATAATTCATCAACCATTAAGACAAAATTTATCGCCTGCAATTTTATCTTTCTTTCAACTGAAGTGTTGGGACTTTTCAAATACTCAGTAATAGGCTTTCTCCAATCATCATCTTCCCATTCATCCACACAAAAAGCCTCTCTTTCATTCGCTGGCACTAATATTTGATGAACACTAGACAATTTATTGAGTCTCTGGGCCGATTCTATATCTCGAAGCAATTTAGGCTAATTCATTAGCAATTTCATTATGAATCCTTGGGATGTGAACCAAAGAAACTTTTCGAAAGAAAGTTAACAACTCCCAAGTAGTTGTTAAATATTTTTGCAACTTCTCATTATTGCATTTAAACTCCTTTGATAACTGCTTCAGAACAAACTGAGAATCCCCTAATATCTGGACTTCCGACGCCCCTTTACTAATCAATATTTCGAGACCCAGAATCAAAGCTTCATATTCTGCCACATTATTCGAGCAAGGATACTTTAATTCAAACAAAAATTCAGAGGGAATCCCTTCTGGCGAGATAATAAGAATTCCAACCCCTGTACCATCTTTATGCTTCAATCCATCAAAATACAACTTCCAATAATCGACCTCAATGTCGACTACATTTGCCCCCTTGTCATTCAGATTATTTGAATATCGACAAGAAAATCTGCAATGACCTGACCCTTCACAGCTTTGGCCGGGACGTATTGTAAATCAAATTCGGTCAAGGCTAGCATCCATTTCCCTAAACTTCCTTGTAATATTGGGAAACTTAACATATATTTGATGATATCAGTTTGTGCTATAACTTTCACCGATTTATCCACCATATAACATTTTAATTTCATATAGGCATAGTATAAAGACAAACATAATTTCTCTATTGGAGAATACCTCATCTCGATGTCAGTTAAAACTCGACTAAGGTAATAAACAGCCCGTTCATGCCCATTTTCATCATCTTGGGCTAACATACACCCAATTGTGTTTATAGACGCCGCAATATACAATTTTAAGGGCTCATGTGAGCGAACGTTTGCCATAATCGGGGCCTTAGATAAATAAGCTTTAATCGAATCGAATGCTGACTGATGCTCATTCGTCCATTCGAACTCTGAGTCATTTTTTAGCTTCACTAAAGGTACAAATACTCGAGTTCGACCAGAAAGATTCGAAATAAATCTTCTAAGACAATTCACCTTTCCTAGGAAGGATTGTACTTCTTTTTTTGATTTGGGTGCAAATAACGCCAAAATTGCATCTGCCTTATTTTTATCGATTGCAATTCCTTTTTTATGAACTACAAAACCTAGGAAATTTCTAGCTAATACTCCAAAAGCACATTTTAAAGGGTTCATTTTTAATCCCTTCTTCCTCATGGTAACAAATGCTTTTCGTAAGTGATCAATATGTTGATTCACCGAAATCGATTTGACCATGACGTCATCGATATACACTTCCATAAATTTTCCAATAAACTCATGAAATATAGTATTCATTGCTCGTTGATAAGTAGCACCAGCATTTTTCAAACCAAAGGGCATAACTACCCATTCATAAGTACCTAACGCCCCAGGACAACGAAACGCAGTTTTGGACACATCGTCTTCTGCAATGAAAATATGATTATATCCTGAATAACCGTCCATAAAACTTAAGATTTCGTTTCCCGCTGCAGAATCGATCAACATATCTGCAATTGGCATAAAGTATTCATCCTTTGGAGTAGCATTAGTCAAATCTCGAAAATCAATGCATACTCTTAACTTCCAATTTTTCTTTATCACAGGAACAATATTCGAAACCCATTCCACATATCGTGCGATTCGAATAAATTTTGCTTTAATCAAGCATTCTATCTCTTCTTTAATCTTTTGATTAATTTCTGGAGCAAAACGACGAGGGGTTTGCTTTACAGGCCGAGCATTTGGTTTCAATGCTAATCGATGCTCTACAGGAGAACGATCGAAACCAGACATCTCATGATAATCCCAGGCAAAACAATCTTTAAACTCATGTAAAAGATGGAAAAGTTATGTTCGAAAAGGATCAACAAGATCCTTACAAATATATGTAATTCGAACATCATCAAGAGTCCCCAAATTAATTTCTTCCAAGGGATCTTGAGATTCAAACCCTTTGAAATGATCATCATCTTCTACTGAATATTTTTCAAAACCCAAAGGCTTTAGATCATAGATGCAATCAAAAGAAAAATCAACAGATTCATTGGGAATTGAATGTACTTGATCATTTATTAAACTAACATCAATTTTATTTTCAACACCATGTACTTCGACTACTACATCAGCAGTTCGGTGTGAAACATCATTTGGATTACAAAAATAAGAAAAACGAATGCCATGACAAAACTCGATTGAAGGCATCGAGTTACTACAATTACTTAAAGAACTTACATTCCTAAATGATTCCACTTCATCAGAGGAATCACTTTTATTTTCTACAAAAAGACAATTATTTAAATAATTTTTCAAAGTTACCAGGTAATTGGAAACTCCCTCAACCTGGTCCATAGGGCAACCGTGCAAGAGATCTTCAAGAGAGACAATCCCAACCAGTTGGAGCAAAAGCCAACTCTGGGTAGCGCAGCTTCACTGACAAGCCTTTCGAGGACAAGTAACAAGCTTCGCAATTATAAGAGTTCAGTGTCCTGTCAACATTCAAAGGCTTCAACTTAGGATTATACATTCTGAAATCAATATGCAGCTATTCGACATAAAGGTTCGAATCTGTTTTAATGACTTCAGGTTTGCCATCTTTCTTCCAAAGAAGAATACTTTGATGCACAGTAGAAGGTACAACCCCCACACCATGAATCCAATCTCGCCCTAACAAAGCATTATAACTTGCTTTTGATGAAACCACCACGAACACAGTATTTCGTTCGGGTGATCCAACCTTAACACTCAGAGCGACCAGACCTTTTGCTGGAGTCGAAGTCCCACTGAAGTCGGTTACAGCAATTTTGTGGGGACCAAATCATCAGGATGTTTTTCAACCTTCATCAACATCCTTTCCGGCAATAGACCAATTGCCACCCCACCATCAATTAGGACTTTATTTACTTTGATCCCACTCAAAGTTGCGGTTATATTGGAGTGAGCGGAGATGAGACATTTATTTTTCAGTAGGCCAGAGAAAATATCCTAGCTCATCTTCGATTCGGATGAAGGAAAAAGCTTCCTCATCCTCCATATCATAATCCTCCTCTGGGTCACCTTCATATTCTCCCAAATATTCAGTTGGAATGATCAAAATCGTTCCAATCATATCATCATCCCCTTCTTCAAAATATTCTTCGTCAACATCAACCTCTTTGCCCTTATCGACCCCTGAAGACTGGGCCACTGCTTTACCTTTTTCCATCTTTGCAGGAGATGAAATTTCCTTTGGACACGTCTCTCCATCAGAAGGAAAGATAATTTGGGAATGTACGGAAGGCGTTGCCCCCATGCTTACTTCTACTTTAGGCTTCTTATTTTGATTGAAGTTTCTTCTTCCTCCTCTACTGCTTGGATACCCTCTGGTTCGACCACGATAGTGGGAATATTGGTTTCGAGGAGGTCCCCGATGTCCCCACTGGGGATTGTGTCGATAAAGAGCATCCCGCTTCTAGAACTCTTGACAGTTCCAAATTCATTGAACACCTATTGCCTGAGATCGGCTCAAAGGTAAAACCACGTTCTGTTGAGGGGTCTTAGAACTCTGACCCTCCATATGCCTAACCGGCTGCCTTTGTTGAGCCTACTCTTCTCTATGAGTTAGCTCCTTCTTCATTCTCTCCTTTTTAAAGATTGCTGTGGCTTCATCATAAAAAACTGTGTTCCACCGTGGACACAGAGATACATCCCGGTCTTTAATCTTCTGCTGTACCAAGAAATCGAGCAAACCATCTCCTGCTCGAGGGTACACCGATCAAACTTGTGACTCAAAATCATCAAGATCCACATCAAAATTGTAAGACATGCCAACCATATTCACTCCAAAACACGGTTCAACAAAGCTGGCATCAGCATCGAAGGGATCGATATCAACCTTCATCTCTTTCTTACCATCGTCGAATTTCAAACATCCCTCCATAATAGCTTCCTGAATCAAATCCCTGAAACGAACACAACTGTTAGTCGAATGACTAGTTGCTTGGTGAAATTTACAATAAGGTTTCCCTTTCAAATCTTTTACCGAAAGTAAAGTTCTACCCTCAGCAGAATTAATTGTTTATCTTTAAGCAACACATAAAAAATCTGATCAGATTTTGAAATATCAAAACTATACTTTTTGCCACTTTTCAGTTTTGATTTGTTCAACTTTTCATTACTAGGAAGCTTTTTAAGTAAAGAGCAGACATATGGAGGGCCCTTCTTAAGTTCGGCCAAATCGACTTCTGCCTCGAAATCGAGTTCCTCTTCTGAGGACTCTATAGTTACATAAACAACTTTTTCTTTTCGAACAAAATGTTTACTCTTTGATTTTTGCTCACTCCTATATTTCTCCTTCTCCTTTTTCATGACTTCAGTCTGATGAACCTTTTCAGCCAAATGGGCTAAGTCGGGGATATGCACATTAAGCAACTTTCGGCGCATATAAAATCCTAGCCCCATAATGGCTATTTTCACAACTTCATTCTCGGGTAATGAAACATAGCATCTACTTCTAGCATTTTTGAAACGTATCATATAGTCATCAATGGTTTCACCATCTTCAGGTTTCAAAGCAACCAGATTAGTAACTGCCACATTCATTCCCCTCGATAAATTGAGCATGAAAAGTAGTTTCCAACTGATTCCATGTCGTTATCGAATTTGGCCTGAGATTCGAAAACTAAGTAAACGCATTCTTCGTTAATGAAGAAAGAAAAAACTTCATTTTCAAATTCTCATCATTGGCTAAATTCCCAATCTCAACCAAATATCGAGCGACATATTCAGTGGTTGACTCTCCAACTTCTCCTGCAAAATTTGTGATTATTTTTGGATTTTTCACCCCTCTTGGCACTTCATCCATTTGGTCAACTTGAGGAAAAGCAGACACAAAGTGAGGTCGATTCATAAAATCAACATTTAAACCGACTCGATTGAGCACTTCTTCCACAATCCTGGTGACTTGATAACATTCACCACCATGATTAGCTCGTAATCTGGCTAGAACTTCATCAGCATTTTGACATGGGGAACTATATGAGGATTTTCTCTATTCAAAACATTGTTTTCATTTTGAAAAATATTTTCGAATCCTTCATTATTTCCCCTGGCATCATGCCTTTCACCTTCCTCATAATCTACGATTCGGGCAATTCGTTCGACTTGTCAAGCAAGACGTTCGAATTTTGACTCGTGATCTACCATCATTGGATTCAGAATTGTGGTCATCTATTGAGTCAACAAATTGACCAAGTCATGATGACTTTTCTCTACTTGTTGTCGATATACTGCCATCGAATTAGCAGCATTCGAAGTAGAGCCCACGTTATAATCACGAGAGTACCCGAAATGTTATTGTGGGTTTTGAGAATTATTCCCTCCATTTACACTCCCAAATCAAACAGGAGACACAAAATTACCCACTGGTGGAACATAACCCGGAGGAAGATCATAAGGAGGCCAACCAGTGGTTAATGGAGGCTGGGTTGGTGGTAAAGTACCACATGAACGAATATTACGTCCAACATTCCCAATTTGTACGGTAGTAACTGCTATGCTTTCACTTCCAATTGCACCTTCCGAACGTAAAGTCACGTCTGCTTGTTGCACAATTACTGGTATTCTATCATTGGTGGAGGAACCACCATTCACATTTGACACTTCATCAGCCATGTGAATGATCTTCCCACTTCTCAATCGCATACACCAAATGATATAAAAACTTTTTGACACATTTCAATTTAAACTGTCCCACTGGGTGTGCCAATTTGTTTTATCAATTTTTAGCAAATCGATGGTGATTCGATTCTAATGGTCTGGGAGCGAAACCTACTCCTCTTTTACAAGTACTAGTTTTCTATAAGTGCATCAAAGCTTCCTCAATTAGACGGGTATTAAAATAACAAGTAAATAAAAGTTTGTAAGAAAGATAAAAGAAGTTAAAAACAAGCGATTTGAAAGGTAAATTGACTGAAATCGAAAAATTTGCGTTGAAATTAAAAGAAAACAGTAAAGATGCCTTTGACTGGGTCAAAGGGCTTTTGACATGAAAATTAAAGGTACTAGAATATAAATTGCATTCAAAACTTAAATTATTGTTTGAAATATAAATTTGACAAGAAAAGTAAAGTTTACAGAGAATGTAAATGGAATTTAAAGGCAATGGAAGGAACCCTACAGAAATTAAACTCGAATGCAGACTCAGGAATTCGTTGAGGATGTGAGTGTGCTTGAGTGTATTTTTGAAACGAAGTTCCAACCTTTATTCCCTAAAACTTTCTAATATTTATAGTCTACTTGTTGTAACCGATTATTGATTACAGTGTGCTGTCTTGAATGCGCACTACTTGGTAACCGTTCCCACTCTTTTGCTAATGAAACGTTATCCATCAATTCCTCGTGTGGTGAAAGCCTTCAACTTCTCCACTTACGTAACTGTTCGATCTGCTTTTCGAACCACTATTCGATTTCTTCTTTCGAATATCTGTCCAACTAAACCTGATCGATTTAATAAAGCGTCTTGAAATCGAATCTGTGTCGAATACCTCCATCCAATACCCGCGTGTGCATTTTTTCAATAACCGCTAATCGCCTCAATCAACCTCTTCACTTTTTCGAACTAACTTACGTTAGTAACACAGTCACAGTTGGTTATGCAGCTATTAGACTTTATTCTAGTGACATGTGCTACTTACATGAGTGTATAAATAAGTGGAGGCCACTTAGATGAAGACGCTTAAAACGTCTTTTTTTAAAGATGTTTCCATGTTGTGTTTTAATTGGTTTCTGTATAATTTATTCGGTGTTCCTCATCACATATTATTAAATTCCTCAAAAGATTTTCTTTCCAACCGATCATCTTACAGATCAGATCTTATCCTCAAATTACAGATCAGATACGGATAAATACTGTGGATTTATATGGATATGATCTAATCTATGAACACCCCTAACTACTACTATAGGTTCATTGTTGCAAAAGGATGCTTCTTTTATTATAAACCATTATTAGATCTTAATTACCATTAAAACAACTTAATTGTCAACAAAGAGATAATATTTATTGGTCTCTAAAATTATGTTCGTATTTGAATCCATAGTTGTAAAAACCGAACTGAATCAGCTGGTTCGACCGGAAAACTAGTGAACCGGACTAAAACCGAACCCTAGTTTGGTTCGGTTTACTCCTTGGACCGTTTAAGGAATAAAACCAGTGTGAAACGATAAAAACCGGTGCAAACCGGTCTAACCGAACTGGTCTGCTTGAAAAATTTTTTAAAATGTCTCCACAAGGTCTTGAACCAAGAAGCTTGGAGCAAAAGCAACCTCTACTTGCCACTTAGCCATTGCACTTCTAAGTATTATATTTGACAAATACTAATTATATAGTATACATAAATATCTAATTTAATTTAATTTTTATTTTTTCTATTTTTAAAATTAATTATATTTTAATTATATACCATTATTAATATAAATATAAATTTTACTAAAAATTTATTAATTTACTTGATCTATTTTATTGCTAGTATTGTGATTAAGGTTATTTATTTTGATGTTAGTATTAAAATCTACTGATATTATAGTTAGATGATAGGCTTTGTGAATTAATTATTTTTTATTATGTCAAAATAAGATACTATTGTAGTATTAAAATTTTATGATTTTTTTATATTAGTTATTTTTAGAAGTTGAGACTTGATTCTTCATAAAATGTTAGTGAAGATATGTATTTCAAATTTTAATTTTAAGTTTTTAACTATTTTATATTTTATATTTACGTGAGACCGGTTTTATCGGTTCAACCAGTGATTTATCGGTTGAACCAATAAACCAGTGAACCAGTAGCTTGATCGGTTCGATCACTGGTTCGGTTCTAACAACTATGTTTCAATCTAATTTCAAAAATTTCGATTTACTCAATTTAGTCTCCCAACTTAATAGTTATGGCTTACATTGGTTCTTAATCTTATTTTTGTCACTGTCTCACAAAATCGTTAACGACATGCTGAGATAGACTAACGACTATTACATTATACATTCTAGCGACTGTTTGATGTGATAATTGAAATTTTTTTTACCTTATTTTTTTTCAACTAAACACTTAAAACCCTAATATGAGTCACGGATACCTAAGTTAAAAAATTAAACTAAATAAATTGAAACTTTAAAAATCAAATTAAAGTTCGAATATAACTTCAAAACAGAACTTTAACTTATGTAGTGATTAATTTAAATGATAATCAAATAAATCAAAATTCAACATAATTTTTATCAATATTTTCAAATTCGAAATTTCTATACCAAAATTAACTAGGATTTTTTTTAAATTAAAAATTTAATGAAATAGTGACTTTAATTATCTTAACCAATGTCCTAATTAATTACTTTTATGTCTTAAAAAAACTGTATATGAGAAGAAAATAATTAATTTGTACCGAATAAATTATATAGAAATCAATTAAAATATAACATGAAAACATCTTTAAAAAAAGATGTTTTAGGCGTCTTTATCTAAGTGGGCTCCTAAATAAGTTAAGCACTAAGTATGGTAATCAATCAATAATAATTCATAATTTTTCATTCACCACATTCGAGCGTTATCGTCAAATCTCTCTTTCTCTTGTTTCCTTTACGATGTTATTTTGTAATAGAAAACAAAGGGTCAAAAACAAAATATTTATTTACAATCCTAAACGCAAAAGAACGTTATTACAAAAAAAGTGAACAAAATTATATTTTTTTGCATATAAGATTGTAAATATATTTTTTAACATTTATTTATGTAATTAACGGATAAAAGTGGCTTTTAAACTACTTATAAGAGATTTCAGGTTATAATAACGTGTATCAAATATAAAAACTAATTAGAAATGAACAAAAGTACTCATGTTTCTTTTACATATTATTATTATTAAAACTAGATACGACTGAGTATTTTTTATACATAAGTCTTACATTTTTTTTTCTGTCTCCATCTCCA
>NC_029790.2:109958680-109978442 GCF_000816755.2 Arachis ipaensis | reverse complement strand
TCGAGAAAAAAAAAAGAAAATTAATTAATATCTCAAAAGAAAAGTATACAAAGTTACAAAAGCAAAATGACAACAATAATATATAAGGCAAGAGTATAGTATAATAATGCCAATAAAAGGCTAACAATATAATAATATTAAATAATGATACTTTCAATTGTATATACGGCATAAAAATCATAAATTTATGATATACAATTTAACTTAGACATTCATAATAATAATTATTAAATACACATCAATTTGAGATAATATATTAAAAAACAAGATCAATCTAATATGTTGACTAAATAAATATGTTTTCAAAAGTCAGAACCCAACTCTTCAACAATAATCATCTTTACTAAAATCATACATAAAATAAAAGTTTAATTATTTTATTAGTTCTATAATTTTACCAAATTTTTAATTAAATTTTTATATTTTTTTTAATTAGATTTTTACACTGCTTTTAATTTTATAATTACGTCATTTTCATGTTAAAAATATTAAAATTAATATAATATTTTTACCAAAATACATGCGGTCAAAGATTTAATTAAGTATTTATCAAAATACCTTCAATTTGCGAAGAAATATTCAGTTAACTCTAATATTTTTTACACTAAAAAGGACTTAATTATAAAATTAAAGCATTGTAGGAATCCAATTGAAAGAAAAAAAAAGTATAGAAACCTAACTAAAAATTTGGTGAAACTATAGAAACCATCAGAATAATTAAACCAAAAATAAAAACATTGAAATATCCATCCTCAAACCCAACATAACCTAATAGGAATTCATTAACTGGCAAAATACGAACCCATTATATCTAATCCACAAGCTGTTTCCCAACTACTAGTATACTTTCACGTTTTGTCACCAAAAAGAAGAACACAATATTAGATTGTGTAGTTCTAGGTGGGTAGGGGGATTTTGGTTTGGGGTGAGTTATAGCCTACACCCGCCAATATGAGGAGAAGGATGCATTGGTCACCTCTGACACAGGTTTCTGCTTTGGTATTAGGTCTTTAGGTGTTTTACAGCATTGCCTACACACTACTGCATATAATGTTATGGCACCTATAATTCAACATATTTCATTCGAACCCTCGTGTATATAGTTGGGCTGTTTACCGAAGTTAGCCCAAGAATTAAAGAATGGGTTGTTGACAAAAAGCGTCGACCATAAGGCGCCGTCTCAAGAAATCACCATTAGCAAGATTGCAAGTTAGTAAGTTACTGTGAAACCCTAAATGGCCTGGATCTAGAGTAAGGAGTCTCTGTCGCTGTTGGGGAGGAGCCAAGGATATTGTTCAGAATCTAATTTCTGGTGGGAACAAGGTAGACAAAGGGTATTGTCACGTTTGGTGGTTTGCAGATTTTTCTTTGGCAATCGCAAATTGTAGAGCAGAACAGACGATGGTAGTGTCTTGGCAAATTTTTGTTACACAGCATTATGCCTTATCAAAAAACTTTTTATTCTGTGAATACTTGTTCTACACAAGCCTGCATGGAGGGGGAATCGGCGATGAACCAATCTTATGGGTCATTGTGTGCTAAAGAGGAGGGAAGCGATGCCTTGGGTCCTAGTGGTGACGAATGTGGTGACGAATTTCAGGATGGGGGATTAGGGGTGGAGTCAGAGGCACATGAGTATTTCGGGGACAACTTCTACAACAACTGGGGGGAGAGAGCCGTCGACGGTATTGCAGAGTTGGGGTGTATTAATTTCAAAGAACTACAAGTGAGATTATGATGTTTCATTTTCCGGATCATTCAGTTGCATTCTTGTTTTACAGTTTGTATGCAAAATGAATGGTTTTACTGTGAGGAAGAATAAGATTTGGCGAAATATGAAGAGTGAGGTTACACAACAAGAATTTGTATGTTTTTGGCAAGGGTTCAAAGATATGGGATCCGTTAACGACGGCCTGAGATGGAAACGTGAGCCAAATGCGGAGACTAGATGCGGTTGTGAGGCAGAAACGCGAGTTCGCGTGCACTCAAAAAGTGGTAGATGGATAATGTCGTACTTTTAGGAAGTTCAAAACCACGAACTGCTGGAGGATAGACTGATCTTTATGCTACCGGGGAATAGGAAAATAGATGCAACCCCCATGGAACAAATGAATATGATGCTGAAAGTTAGGATTAAAATGCCACATATTTATTCATCTTTTGTGCACACTGCCGAGGGATTCCAAAACGTTCTGTTTCTAAAGAGAGATATGTATAACCAGATAGGCAAGGAATGGAGGCTTATAGGTGGTGATGTGATGTCTTGCCTTAAGTTCTTAGAATCAACGCCGCAAGAGAATCCAAGAATGTATGTGAGTTACTTGGCGGACAAGGATGGTCGTCTGGTACACCTGTTTTGGTCGGATAATTATAGTCAGCTGGATTATCGTTTGTTTGGGTATGTCGTCGCATTTGATGTGACATATCGGAAGAATAAGTATATGTATCCACTGGTTGTGTTTTCCGGAATCAATCACCATAACCAAACAATTATGTTTGCTGCTGTGCTAGTGGCAAATGAGAATGATCAGACTTACACCTGGTTGCTTCAATAGTTCCTAGACGCCATGAAGGGTAAAACACCTGGGTGTGTCATAACAGATGGACATGAAGCGATGAGAAAGGCAATCGAAGCGGTGTTTTTTGGCGCTTATCATCATTTTTGTGTGTGGCACCTACTGATGAATGCCACTTCTAACCTAAGCAACCCCACCTTTACTTCTGAATTTAAGAAATGCATGTTGTTCAATTATGAGGTTACCGAGTTTGAAGATCATTGGCATTATATGGTTGATGCACTCGGTCTATCAGATAATCAATCGGTTTTTGACTTTTACTCTAGGAGAAATATGTGGGCAACTGCACATATACATGGCCACTTTTTGGGGGTTTTCGTACAACGTCTAGATGCAAAGGGTTGCACTCAATGTTTGGTAAATTTGTCCACTCTTGGCATAATTTGAGGGACTTTATTGAATAGTTTATGCATTGTGATAAACCCATATTTTATGATATATATATATTGTGCTCAATTTAAGTGATTTATTCAACCCTTCACCCACTTATTCATGTAAATTGCATGGTTTTACTTTCTCTTCCTTATTATGTGATATATGTGAAATACATGTTTCCTATGCTTTGAAATTATTTATTTTAATTACCCTTTATTACCATTCGATGCTGTAATTTGTGTGTTGAGAAGTTTCAGATCTTCTAAGGCAGGAATGACTTAAAGGATGGAAAGGAAACATACAAAAATGGAAGGAAAGCACAAAATGGAGTTTTTGAAGAAACTGGCAGCGACGCGAACGCATGGACGACGCAGTCGCATGCCCAGCGCGAAAAGGCAGCGACGCGAACGCGTGACTGACGCGGACGCGCGCCATGAGCAGAACACAGATGACGCGTACGCGACCGAAGCGAACGCATGACAAGGAAAACTCTAGATGACGCGACCGCGTGACCCACGTGGACGCGTGACAGACGCCACGCACCAGAAATTACAGAAAACGCTCCCAGCGATTTCTGAAACCCTTTTTGGCCCAGATCCAAGTCCAGAAGGCACAGATTAGAGGTCATAAAGTGGGGAAATGCATCCATTCATTATCATGTCTTCAATTATTTACTTTTCATAGTTTAGATGTAGTTTTTAGAGAGAGGGGTTCTCTCCTCTCTCTTAGGTTTTTAGGATTAGGATTCCTCTTAAAGGATTTAGAATTTCAACTCTTCATCAGGTTCAATATTCCTTTTACTTTATATTTCTCTTTTACTTTCAGATATTTTGATGCTATCCTTTAATTACTTATGTTGCCAGATTGGCTTATGAACTCTTTATGTTTAAATTGATTTTCTCTTATTAATGCAATTGAGGTATTTCAGATTTATGATTCTTATTTAGCTTTTTATGTTATTGGCTTTAATTGATTAATTGGAAGCTCTTGAGTTATCAACTATCCGTGATTGGTTGTTATGTCGGCTAAATTGACTGATATTCCACTAACTCTAGTCTTTCCTTAGGAGTTGGCTAGGACTTGGAAATCTAACTAATTAGTTCACTTGACTTTCCCTTGCTTTCATAAGGGTTAACTAAGTGGGATTAACTTTCATTCTCATAGGAGTAACTAGGATAGGACTTCCGAATTTTCATACCTTGCCAAGAGTTTATTTTATAGTTATTTATTTATTTTGCTTGTCATTCAATTTACTTGTTCCTTACTTTCAAAACCCCCAATTTACAAAACTCATAACCAATAATAAGAACACCTCCCTGCATTTTCTTGAGAAGACGACCCGAGGTTTAAATACTCTGGTTATCAATTTTAAAGGGGTTTGTTACTTGTGACAACCAAACGTTTGTACGAAAGGAATTTCTGTTGGTTTAGAAGCTATATTTATAACGCGATCATATTTTTATATTTCTTTACCGATAGAAAAATCCCATCGTCACATTGCATATCCCAAATGAGGTCTAGGGAAGCACACTCTGATCTGTTATCCGTGGTTGGGGATGTAGTGCTACATAGTTTATTTCATGATTTGGAGAGGTCAGCTGCCAACAAGCTCACAAGGGAGATTTTCTTGTTATTTAGGCCGATGCTTTTCTAACAACCTTTAATTTTTGTCCACGTTTAAAAACACAATGATATACGCCTACCATCCATTAGTGTCCATTACATACACGAGAGGTATTCTTTTCTTGACTATAGGAACGTGGTGGGTTATTCAATTTATATCGTGGAGTGCATAGCATTATATAATTCATATTTATTATGACATTGCATATATATCGATGTGCATTAAACCCAATATATATATATATATTTTAATTGTTCGTATTGTATTTGTCACATCTGATCTCCGCCCCTGTATTTTATGCGACATAATTTCTCTCCCTGCCTCAAGTAACTTTTTTTAGATACCTATATTTCAAATACCCCAAAAAAATAAAAATATACTAGTGCTGCTGCATTAGAAACCTTGTTAGCTACGAAAGAAGACTTTATACAGACTACGATTTGTCCCATCCTTAACTTTTTCCCAGTTATCACTACTCATACAAAAGACAATCCAAACATAGGACAAACAGGGTGGAGTCAACTATCACAGCAGTAGAGCATTAAATGCATTAAGGCATAATTCGTTACACTTTAAATTATATATATCTTAAACTTAATTCTAATAAACTAATTATACTAGTTTGGATTATCATGCAACCCATCCCAAAACGCTGGCTAATACCATAAGTGACAAACTAAATGTTTCTGGGGGGGGCATGTTGCAATCCTGGAAAACCTTATTTCATTTACTACCAACCACTTGCCTTGTGCTGCCCTTTTTCGCCGCTCAGTAAGTCCTACTAGTTAGCTACTTTCATGGAGCCGAACATCGCTGCCACTGGCTGCCCACATCCTAACCAAGCTTCCGATTGCATTAAAAGGTCCACCCGCAAGGGAGACGGCAGTTCTGCCTCAGATCGTAGAATCCTCAAGCTACCACGGACAAACATTATGGGAAGTCAATCACTGCACATGTATATAATTTATTTAGATTCACAGTCAGATAGTTACCACTCCACTAATGCCAAATGGGTTGAAGGAACCTTCTGGGTGGAGCCATTGTATCACCCATGCAGCAGAGCTGTTGCTACATAATTCAAATGACGAACGGTATCATTAGACACACAATTTTTCATATACGGATATAATGTACACAAAATTATATGCACCTGGTATTGCAATTTTGGATCCCATGTCTTCTCCATATCGGCCACCTACCCATGTCTTCAGGGGTGAATTGTCACAGGGGTCCAAATGCCGGGGGATGTCATAATTGCGTTAAGCATTTGAAGCTGAATAAACATCACAAATGTACCCGTTGAAAATGTATATTTTATGTAAAAAATTGCACAGTAAACAAGTGCAAGGCATCTTACCATGCATTGTATGAGCTGCTCTCTATCGTTGACCATATTAGCCTCCAGGAAGGAGTCTAGGTGGCAAACCGTTTTCTCCTTAAAATCGACCACCATGCAATACCAATGCATGAAGACAACCTCGATGGGGATAAAGATCTGGCAGAACAATTCATCAAATTAGTTATGACTGTGGTTAACAGCAGTGAAACTAATGCCAAATGCCAAACAGACTAAGTCGATCGGGATACCTACCCTATTTAAGAATCTTCTTGGTGGTTGCGGAATTTAAATACCACAACTGAACCGACAAGTGCACCAAGTCGTACTAAGTAATACCTCAGGTGAGTGAGGGTCGATACCACGAGGATTGATGAACTGAGCAATAATAGTCGAATGACTCACTTAGTCAGGCAAGCAGAAAGTGATGTTTTGAGGGTTGTAAATCGCATTAAACAGAACTTTAGAGAGTAAGAACGCAAACAGTAGAATTGGTGTGAAATATATATGAGAAAATAGTTAAGGTTTCGAAGATGTTTATTCGTCCGAATTCAATTTTCTTACCAACTATTTTACTCATGCAAGATTCATTTCATGGCAAACTGTAATTGACTAAACCCTAATTTCTTAGTGATTTTAGTCTCCTCTAACCTAATCAACCGCCAATGTCTTGGTCACTTAATATAGATTCGAGAGTTAGGTTCAATTCTAGTTTATTAGCCACAAAAACCCTAATTACCTAGATATAAGAGGATTATATATCACGTATCCTGTTAAGTCCAAGTAATTAGCAATTTAGGAGGAATTTATTTCAAGCTAGTGTTCAAGTGAGATAACTCTTCCAAGAATCACAAGAACACATATAGAATAAAGGTTATTCTTCTGATCTACCCAGATTCATAAGATGAAGAATGAAAGTAATCTTTGTGTTCGGTAAGTCGGTTATCGATCAGTTCGGGTGAAGATCCTGGGTGATGATAGGGGCTCGTCAGGTCGTGAACTGCCTCCGGTCAGAGGTGTACGAGGTCCCGAGTACTTCGTGTGGAAAACAGGGGGGTGCCACCTGCGAAGACACTCCGACGCCCTTGTCAGTAAATGTGCAGGCACCCTTGTCAGTAAATGTGCAGGCAGAAAGGGTGATGTGATATGTGACGTACCTTGGGGGAAGAGCCAATCTTCCCTTTATATATTGTCAGAGGTGGGCCCTATGAAGGCAGGCCCACTATTCCCGAGACATTTCCTTCACAGCCATGGGTGAGCTGCCACGGACGCGTGTCCGGGTCGGCGATGGAGCGCCCTACCCCCGACCGTCCGGGTCGGGTGGAGCTCGGGTCGGCCCAAACCAGCAGCTGAGCATTGAATGCACATAATGGGTTGGGAAACCCCATGCGCAAAGACTATTTTGCCCCCAGTCTTTCGCGCTTCTTCCTCTCATTCCTCAGCTTCAACAAATTCAGGTAATCCTCTGGCTCCTCTCTTTTCTGCTCTGTTTACTGTGTGTTTGTTGTATTTGCTTAGTGTCCTTGTTATTTTGCTTGGAATTTGTTGTTATGTGGCCTTTCAATGCTAGGTAGATATGTTAGGGGAGGGGTACCATTCCAGGGTAGGTTTTTAGATGACTTGCGGAATAGATGTAGCTTTGGCCATGCTTGATCTTAATTGTTGAGTGGGGTAAACATGGTTTTTGGGTTTTATCCGGGCTCCCGACCTCATAGACTAATGGAGTGGTACCCCACTGTAGGTATGCCTCGCGTCGTCTCCCGGACTTCTACCTCGGGTGCAAACTACGACCCCTACGCCTGGGTGACCTCAGACATAAAGGACTCGCCTAACCAGATGGATCTGGAAGAGCTGACGGAATTCTGGCAAGCCGGGTACTTATGTGGGGGGACAGACGAGGAGACCAACTATGAGACCTTCGTTCCTGCCCCCAACGAGCGGTTGTACGAGATCAACCTCCGTTCTCCCCGGGTCGCCGACTGGATCTGGTTTTACACGGCCATGTTCACCCAGGTCGGCGTTCGCCTACCCTTCTCTGACTTTCAGATGTCGCTCCTCAATCGGATATCCGTGTCGCCGTCGCAGCTCCATCCGAACAGCTGGGCTTCTATCCGCTGTTTCGAGATGGTCTGTGAGTATCTCGAACTGCCGGCGTCAGTAGATATCTTCCTCTTTTTCTTCAACCCCACCAACCCCTCTAAACAAGGGAAGGCGAGAAAAGGGTTCCTTTCTTTCCGATCTGCCCAGGGTCGGAGGATATTTGGTCTGTTCGAGGACTCTTACCATAGGTTCAAAGATAAATTCTTTAAAGTTTACCCCACTAAAGGTCGTCATCCCTTTTGGTTATCGTTAGAGGGGGAGCGCCTCATTCCAACTTATTGGAGTTTTGGGGCGGGGTCTAATTCTTTTATTAAGGTTATGTATAAAGGGATGTCCCCTGTAAATAAGAAAATAGCTGATGTGTTGTTTGCTCTCTTTCGGAAGAACCCCGTGAACCCCCATCTCCTCATGGGTGAACGGGAGGCCGCCAGGAGCTATATCCGTGAGTCGTTTTGTTTTGTGCTTGTACTGTTTGTCATTGCTTGTTTTACCTGATTTAGCGACTGATGTGTTTGTCTGTTTGCTGCAGTGGAGATGTCTGCCTCAGTAACGGGGCTTGAAAATTTGATGAAGACCTTCTTCGTGGACAGTGATGAAGAGAAGGCCGAAGAGAAGGATGCCGGGAAGTCGGAGGGGCCTTCCGGGGAGAAGGAGGATCAGGCTGTGCCCTCTCCCCAGGATACCGGTATGTCGGAGAAGAACACGGCAGGGGCGCAGGCTTCCCCCCTTCCCGAGGTGGTCGTTGGTGGGCATTCGTCCTCTACCTATCAGGAAGATGATAATGTGGAACTTATCCATACCCCTAGGAAGCGGAGGGCGTCTGCCAGCCCGAAAGGGACTCTCACCATTATGAAAAGAAACTTTGACGCTACAAAGTTTATTGACTCGCAGCTGATCCCTGGGATGGAGGAGCATTTTCATGGAACCGACCTGGCTGGACAGGCGAGATGGATGTACCGGACTTTGCTCCGGGGGGCCGTGATAGCTCGAAAGGCTGAGTTCGAGTTGTCGGGAATGCAGGCTCTCCGGAGGAAGCTTGAATCTTCTGGCAAGGCAAACAATGATTTCAAGGTGCAAGTCGAGCTGCTCCAGAGCCAGTTGTCCGACATGGGGGGAAGCTCAAGGCTTCTGAGGAAAAATGACATCTGCCGAGGAGAAATTGAAGGCTTCCGACGAGATGGTGGCCCGTTTAGCCGAGCGGGAGATGACCCTGGAGAGCCAGCTGAATGCCGCTCAGGGTCGGGTGGCGGTCTTGGAGCAGGAACGTGACCAAGCCGTTTTGTCGGTTAAAGCCACTAAAGCCGAGGTCGAGGAGCTCAGGAAGAAGCTGAAAGCAACCAAAGAGCAAGGGAAGAACACGATCTCCATGACTGAGGACGCCCTGAAGGTCCAGGTGAAGATCGTGGCTCCCGATTTCGACACATCGGCTATTGGTGTCTTCAAGATGATCTAAGACGGCAAGATTGTCGATATGCCTAGAAAGTGATTTCTTGTAACTTTGGGTTGTTGTGGGTCTGTTGGATATTTCGTTGTGAACTTGTTACTTTATGTTTAGTTGGTCGCTTGGACGTCTTGTCGTTATTGTTGCTTATCTTGTTTGGCGTTTTATTTTTGTTACCGCCTTTTGGGGTGGGCTTATTGCTTGTGCCCGTTTTTCCGTTTGCGTTGGTAACTCGATTAGAACCGTTGGTTTTATTTACGAAGCCGCTTGATATGGCCATGGTTCTGTTGGCTTCCCGGGGTGATTAGTCCCGGGTTTCCGTTTACGAGTGCGATTTCGTGAGGTACGCATTGGAGGATAAAAGATGGAAGAATTTGGACAAGTAAGAATTAGTCGTTAGCTAGACAAGTTTATGAACACAATAGGCATTTGATAAAAGTAAATAATTGGGAATTAACATTTGACCAAGGCGAAACTCTACCCCGCTTTTCAGGCCGCTTGGCCGGTAAGCCGAAGCTACGAGTAGAATCTCCTCAGGTTACCTGCGTTCCAAGTTCTCGGGATTTCCCTGCCATCGAGTCTTTCCAGCTTGTAGGCACCTTTGCTGAGTGCTTCTTTGATTCTGTAGGGACCTTCCCAATTTGCCGCCAGTTTTCCTTCTCCTGGGGTCGGTACACCGACGTCGTTGCGTCGTAGGACGAGGTCTCTTTCCTCGAAATCCCTCCTGAGGACTTTAGTGTTGTAGCGCAGAGCTATTCTTTGTTTTAATGCCGTTTTTGACAAGTGGGCCATCTCTCTGGTCTCTTCCACCAGGTCCTTTTCCACCGCCTCGTCTACACCTGCGAGTAGTAGTCGTGGGCTCGGTTCACCGATTTTCACGGGTATCACTGCGTCGACCCCGTATGTTAGGCAGAAAGGGGTTTCCCCCGTAGAGCTTTGTTCGGTTGTTCGGTAGGACCAGAGGACCAACGCGAGTTCGTCGGCCCATGCGCCTTTTTTATTGTCTAAGCGCTTCTTGAGGCCGAGCAGGACGACTTTGTTTGTGGCCTCCACTTGCCCGTTTGTCTGGGGATGTTCCACCGAGGAAAACTTCTGTTTTATCCCTAGGCCGGTGAGGAACTCCGTGAACTTCTTGTCAGTGAATTGCGTCCTATTGTCCGAAATGACGACTTCCGGGATGCCGAAACGGGTTATCACCTGTCTCCACATGAACTTCCTGCAATTGGAGGAAGATATGTTCGCTAATGGCTCAGCCTCTATCCATTTGGTGTAGTAGTCGATGGCGACTATGAGATATTTGACTTGTCCCGGGCCTACCGGGAAAGGTCCTAAAAGGTCAACTCCCCATTGAGCGAAAGGTCGTGTAGACGTTAGCAGGCTCAGCTCGGAAGCCGGCGCTTTGTGGAAGTTAGCGTTTTGTTGACACTTTACGCACTTTCTGACAAATTCCCTGGAGTCTTTCATCATTGATGGCCAGTAGTATCCAGCTCGGATGAGCTTCCTCGCTAGGGCCTTGCCCCCGATGTGGTGGCCGCAACATCCCTCGTGGACTTCTCTAAGTACATAGTCCGTCTGGTCGGGGTGTAAGCACTTCAACAAGGGTTGGCTGAGCCCTTTTCTGAACAGTTGGCCTTGTATGATTGCGTATCTGGCTGCCTCCCTTCTCAATGTTTTGGCCGCCTTCTCGTCGTCAGGTAACTTGCCAAGTTCCAGGAAGTTTGTGATCGGGTCCAACCAGGAGGGGCTTGACACTGCCAAATGTAGGGCGACGGTCGGTTCCTTCACCATGCCCTGGATGAGAGATCGGTTGCCCGCTCCTGGCTTCGTGCTTGCTAGTTTGGACAGGAGGTCTGCCCGTGTGTTCCTTTCTCTTGGAACGTGTTGGACCGTGACCTCTTGGAACTCTCTTGTCAATTCTCTTACCTTTTCCAAATATTTTTGTAGAAGGGGGTCCCTTGCTTGATAGCTTCCGTTTACCTGTGAGGTGACAACTTGTGAGTCGCTGTATACCTCCAGTCTTGTTGCCCCGACCTCCCGAGCTAACGTCAGTCCTCCTAAGAGGGCTTCATATTCTGCTTGATTGTTCGACACAGGGAACTCGAACTCGGTTGATTGCTCGTATATGACTCCCGCCGGGCTTTCTAAGATGACCCCGGCTCCCCCGGACGTCTGGTTGGAGGCCCCATCTACGTGGAGCCTCCACCGTGTGCCCGTTTCCTAGGGGGGATCACCGGTCACCTCTATCAAGAAATCTGCCATTGCCTGTGCCTTAATTGCATGCCGGAGCTCATACTGCAAGTCATATTGGGAGAGCTCGATGGCCCAGGTCATCATCCTGCCGGCCAAATCGGGTTTTTGGAGTACTTGATGAATTGCTTGGTCCGTCCTCACGACTATACGGTGACCCTGGAAGTATTGCCTCAACCTTCGGGAGGAGGTTAGGAGTGTCAGCGCCAATTTTTTCAGTTTGATGTACCTCAGCTCTGCTCCTTGTAGTGCCTTGCTCACGAAGTAAATCGGTTGCTGAGCTTTCCCTTCTTCTCTTACGAGCACTGCTGCAAGTGCTTCCTCTGTTACTGCTAGGTAGAGGTAGAGTGACTCTCCGTCCTTGGGCTTTCCGAGCACCGGAGGCGTTGCTAGGATCTCCTTGAAGTGGTTAAATGCTTTCTCACATGCTGGGGTCCATTCGAATGCTATCCCCTTTTTCATCAGATTAAAGAAGGGTAGGGCTTTTGCTGCCGATGCGCCTAGGAAGCGGGATAACGCTGTCAGCCTTCCCGCCAACCGTTGGACGTCTTTGATACAACTCGGGCTCTTCATCTGGAGGATCGCTTGACATTTTTCAGGATTGGCCTCTACTCCTCTTTGGGTGATCATGAATCCCAGGAACTTCCCGGCCTCCATAGCGAAGGCGCATTTGAGCGGGTTGAGCCTCATGCCGTGTTGTCAGAGGGAGGCGAACACGCTCCCCAAGTCGCTCAGGAGATCGTCGGGCTGTGCAGTTTTCGCAAGGATGTCGTCCACGTAGACCTCTACTGTCTTGCCTATGAGCTCATTGAATATCTTGTTCATCAGTCTCTGGTATGTGGCGCCGGCGTTTTTCAGCCCAAATGGCATCACCTTGTAACAATAGATCCCTCCTGGCGTTATGAACGCCATTTTGTCCTCGTCGGGTCGGTGCATCGGTATCTGATTGTACCCAGAGTAGGCGTCCATGAAGCTCAGATACCGGTATCCCGCCGCTGCGTCGACGAGTGCGTCAATGTTGGGCAGGGGATAGCAGTCTTTAGGACATGCCTTGTTGAGGTCGGAATAGTCTACACACATTTTCCACCTCCCACTGTGTTTTTTCACCAAAACCACGTTCGACAGCCAAGTCAAGTAGTCCAGTTTTCGGATGAACCCTGCTTCAAGTAGGTTGGCCGTCTGCCTGGCCACCTCCTCTGCCCTTTCCTGTGACATCTTCCTCCTCCTCTGGGCCACTGGCTTGGCCTCCGGCTTGACGGCCAGATGGTGTGACATGAGCTGGGGATCTATTTCTGGCATGTCGGCTGGTGTCCAGGCGAAGAGGTCGGCATTAGCTCTGATCATCTCCATCAAATGTTCTTTTAATCCGTGGGAGAGGTTTCTGTTTATGAATGTGAACTTCTCGTCTCCGTCACCGACCCTAATTTTTTCCAAGTCCCCTTCTGGCTCAGGTCTGGGCCTGTCATCTATCCTGGCGTCCAGGTCGGCAAGGAAAATTCCCGTTGCTTCTTTGGACTTTTTCCTGCGAGAGAGGCTGGCGTGGTCGCAAGCGACTGCCGTTTCTAAGTCTCCTCTGATGGATCCCACGGATCCGTCATCAGTAACAAACTTCATTACGAGCAGCTTCGTACTGATCTCCGCCCCAAGGTCGTTGATGGTTTTCCTCCCCAGGATGATGTTGTAAGCTGTGGAGTCTTGTAAGACAACAAAATTGGCCATTATCGTCCTTCGCCTATGTCCTTGTCCCAGGGAGGTCGGGAGTGAGATGATTCCATCCAGCTTGATGAAGTGGTCTCCCAGCCCTACCACGTCGTGATGGTGGGTCGCCAGGTCGGCGTCACGCAGCCCCAAGGCATCAAAAACGTTGCGAAACATGATGTTTGAGTCCGCTCCCGTGTCTACCAGGATCCGTTTGACGAGTCTGGTTCCGACTCTGGCCGTGATAACCATGGGGGGACTTTCCGGTACCTCGTCGAACCATTGGTCCTCGGGGCCGAAAGAGATTAATGGGAGTCCCCAGGAACTTCTAACAGATGAGGAGGAGACCGCCAGGATCTTGGCGTCTTTTTTCTACGCCAATTTCGACCTCGGGGCGGAGTTCCTCGCTGTTACTACATTCACCACCGTGAGACCGTGGTCGTCCCCCTCGGGTTCTGGACGTTGTCTTGTCGTCCGGGACCTGTCCTCGCCATCTTGATCCCGATTTCGTCTCCTCGGTTCCCTTATGAGGTGGGAGAAGTCGGCGAGCTTTCCATCACTGATTGCTTGCTCCAGGGCATCCTTTAGATCGAAGCAGTCTTGGGTCTTGTGCCCGTATCCCTTGTGATATTCGCAGTAAAGGCTCTTGTTTCCCCCGTCCTGTCCTTCAGAGGTCGGGATCTCGATAGTATCCCTTTTTCGGCTATCTGTTGGTAAACTTCCGTGATCAGAGCCGTGAGGGGGGTATAGTTGGTGAATTTCCCTACTCGGGGAAATGGCTTTGGCGCCTTGCTCGGACCGCCGTCCCTGGCGTGTTCCTTCTGTTTTTCTCCACCCTCGTAGTGTCGGGCTTGGTTGTAGGGGGGTTGCCGTTTATTGGCAGCCACGACCCTGCTAACTTCTTCGTCGTTAATGTACTCCTTAGCCACGCACTGGATCTCCTGCATGGTCCATACTGGCCTCGTGGTAAGGTGCTTTCTGAAGTCTTCATTCAGGAGCCCATTTGTTAAACACAAACTCGCCACCGAGTCCGTCAGCCCGTCAATTTCCAAGCATTCGTCGTTGAAACGATCTAGGTATTTCCTGGTCGGCTCCCCGGCTCTCTGGGTTACTCCCAGCAAATTGATCGGATGCTTGGCTTTGGCGATCCTGGTCGTGAACTGAGCCAGGAAGGCGTGGCTGATGTCAGAGAATTGGGTCACCGAGCCCTGCGGGAGGTTATTAAACCACCGTATTGCAGGTCCCGCTAGGGTGACCGGGAAAGCACGGCACTTTACCTCGTCTCCCACTCCTTCTAGGTTCATCCTGGCCTCAAAGGCCGTGAGGTGTTCCAGCAGGTCTTGCGTTCCATCGTACCTCATGTCCGTTGGGTTGTCAAAGTGTTTTGGCAGCCGGACTTCGAGTATGGAACGGTGGAATGGGGTCGCTCCCATTATTACGGGTCCCCGTGTTCCCGTCGTTCTTCCCTCGTCGCTTTCCCGACGAGTGTCATCGTCTCTGCGGTTCCCGGTACGCCGCCCCTCACGTCTGGCGTAAATGACGGGGTCACGACGTCTTCTCGCGCGTCCTCTCCCCCCGGTGCTTTCGGATTCCGCTTGGGGGCTAGGCGTGCGTCTGGAGCGAGAGCGGGAGTGACTCTGCTCTGGGGTGCATTGGTCGTGTTCCCTATCTGCTAGTCGGCGCTCCAAGTCTTACATCCTGTGGCGTAGCTCTTGCATTATTCGAGCGTGGTTGTCTCCGGTCCCCCCAAAGGGGCATCCCTCATGTGGTTGGGTTGCGTCCCTCGGGGGTGACCTTGGATGTTGTCGGGTTCCCGTCCCGGCGGTGACGCCTCCGGGTACTGCCTCGCGGCCTGTCTCTGTTTCGACTAACACGAAGTCCATGGACGAGTCCCCACAGACGGCGCCAATGTTCGGTAAGTTGGTTACCGATCGGTTCGAGTGAAGATCCTGGGTGATGATAGGGGCTCGTCAGGTCGTGAACTGCCGCCGGTCAGAGGTGTACGAGGTCCCGAGTACTTCGTGTGGAAAAAGGGGGGTGCCACCTGCGAAGACACTCCGACACCCTTGTCAGTAAATGTGCAGGCGGAAATGGTGATGTGATATGTGACGTACCTTGGGGGAAGAGCCAATCTTCCCTTTATATATTGTCAGAGGTGGGCCCTGTGAAGGCAGGCCCACTATTCCCGAGACGTTTCCTTCACAGCCATGGGTGAGCTGCCACGGACGCGTGTCCGGGTCGGGTGGAGCTCGGGTCGGCCCAAACCAGCAGAGGGTTTGGGCCAGGCCGTAATAGTGCCCCCACGCGCCAGTGATAGTCGTGGGAGCTATTAGTGGCGTGTTATTTCATGTTCCATTCATCGTCGCCAGGGAATCAATATATTAATTAAAATAGAATAATAATAGTCTTAATCCATAGAAATAAATAGAGCTCTTAACATTAACTGAGGAGGTTTAGTGGCTCATGACTTCGAGAGAAAATTAGAGTTCAGAAAATGTGAAAGTGCAAAAGAGAAAAGATCCCCCGAAAAGCTGAATCTTTTCCCTTTTATATCTAACCTCATTTGATTTGAAACTAAAATAAATTAATAAATTCTAAACCTAAAAGATTTTGTTTGTAATTAAAAATAACCAACATAAAATAAAATAGAATAATTAAAAACTAAATCCAACTAAAGACGCTTCATTAGTGGGAATGTGATCCGAATCATTGGCGCTAAATGCCAAATCCAGCGTTTAGCGCCCTTGTGAGTAGAAAGCTCCCATTCATCTCTGGCTTGCTAGCGCTAAATGCTAGCCTTGGCGTTTAACGCCCTAGTGGGCAGAGAGCTTTCTCGCGCTTTTGAGCTACTAGCGCTAAACGCCCAGGTCCACATTTAGCGCCAGCTTAACAACTTCCAATTCTTCTCTTTTCTTGTACACAAACTCTGCCAAACTGATTCGAACTTCACTTGAAATAATTAAAACACTAAAGCAACTCAAAGTAGCATCCAAAGAGGTTTCAAACACTAAAATAAGATTAAAACTCATTAAATTCTAACTTAAAATAAACAGACAATAAGGAAAAGATGGTCACGCATCACTTGGTCTCAACTAGAAAGGCACGTATATCTCAATGAGTTTTCTAGTAGACAATCCCTTACTAATGTCTTCCTAAAAATATAAACAAATTTAGTTAATATTCCACTAACATCTATAGACACGGTATTCATCATTGCAACAGAGTAATATGAAATTTGTTACGTTAACCACGCACAGCGAAGCTGGGCGGGAGACACCAAAAAAAGAATGCTTAAGGTGATGTATAAAACAAGTGTTTCATGTGGCCATCATTTCTACAACCGCTCCATCAGTGGGACACCCAGGTATGAGGAACTAAATTTGCCGCCTTATTAGTCTGTACTGGAGCATCTGGACAATAGTATCTCTGCAACACATGGACATACCACATGGTTACGATAGTGATTAAGGATGTACATTTGTCAACAACCCGCCAACAGAATCAGGGATTAGAACATACTCCATCGAATGACTATCCAAGAAAAGGAAGTTGAACAGCAGGGTGTCTGATCGATTAAAGTCCATGGCGTAGGTTGCCTTAAATTTCTACATTAAATTGACAGGGTTACAGGCAATAGAACCAACTATGCAAACATGGAGCAATTAATTATTGATTTGAATTTATCATACCTGTGAGTTTGCGGTGGACAAGCTGGCTTTGCTATGCTTAGCCGATGTTGATCGATTGTCTCTATCAGAAGGAGAACGCATGACCTCCGACAGGAACACCCAACGGTGTAACGGCAAACACTGGATCGCACGCTTCAACACTTTCCTGGGACAAAATCTCAACCGAGTCAGCTGTTGCTTGCACCACGAATGTAGCACCGCTCACACCTTCCGCCCTATAAATGGTGACAACATCGATTAAGTATCTACACATGTAACATAAATATCGAATCGTGTATTCAATTGAATTTTTTGCCATACAGAGTTCCTTACTAGAGACTTGAAGGATGCTGACCCGCACCGGAAACATTGAACAGGTTCGTCAATTTCATCACTATGCAACGAGGGTATTCAAGATTTGTTAAGTGGTCCTGAAACATGCGTTGATTAGTCTTTGTTGCTTACCATGATTTATAGCAAACCAGAGTGAAATTTTTGGCGCTATAATTTTTGTCAAACGTTACAAAATGGTGCCTCTGACCTATAGCAAGATTCCTCTAACTACACTAATAAGATTTTGTCTTTTTCCGTAGCATTGCATCATAAACAAATTGCATTTCGAGTGTAGTAACTATAAGTGTTTTTTAGACATTACTTTTTGTCGTCTTCTGTAGTTAATTTCAATATAAATGTTATTCGACCTTATTCTCTAAACCCTAACCTTAAACCCTAAACCCTACATCTCAAAACTTATACATGTCCAAAATTTAAAAATTAACATCTCATTCCTTAATAATGATAAAATTATTTACAGATATCTTATGAAAAAATATTTTTAGTAAATAAATATATTTTTAAAAAATGTTTTGAGAAAAACACAATTTTATCAATACGAACATAATTTGTTAAAGGGTGGTACACAAAATGAATATCAGAAAAAATTAAATTTTTTCTAAAGGGTATGTTTGTGAAAATCAATTACTTTTCATTAAAAAATGTATAAAATTAAAGGTAGTAAAACAAAGAAAAACTAATAAAGCGTAATTATAAAGAATAAAACAATAGTAAATTAATTGTATAAATATATTAAAAAATTGAATAAAAATTATATACCTTTTTCTAAACAACATTTCTTTATCTAAAAATATATGCACTTGAGTAGTCATTTACTAAATATAATTAAACATATAAAATAAGTAAAATAGGATTAAATAAATAACTAAATAGCCTAAAAACGTTAGTATTCAGATTGCGAACAAAATAATTACTAGATAAAAAACAAGGTTATTGTTTTGTTTTTGTCTATTTAGTTCTTATTTGAGAACATTTTCGTGTATACCGATAAAGATTCTAACTTAATTAAATTGTAAAGTGTAAACCATTTATCCCCATCCCTCAACACCAACACGAACGTCAATTCATCTGAACTTTTAATTCAACACCTAAACCTTTAACAGTACACCATTCCCCAAACAATGAACTACTAGTATAACATGACCATTGTAGGAAACAATGTCAAAATTATATAGATACAAATAAATAGATTAAACGTCATCAAGCAAGCAAATTAAATTAACCATAACGTACTGACTTAGCAGTGTTGAGTTCAAAAAGGTCAATACAGCTGAAATAAATATAACAAAATAAATTAAGACAAACCACAACAAATTTAACTTCAGCAACAGCCGTGCAAGGCTTCGTAAGAGGATAGCTTTTGCTTCAACGCAACGTTCTCCTTCTCCAGTTTAGCAACACGGGCCTCGACGAACAACCTTGAGACTCGTTGCAACTCTAGCAACTGTTTCCTGTAACGAAGCGCCACGTAGTAATTGAAGTCAAAAAGCGCATCTAGAGATATAAAAGTGCCATCTTGCCTGGCCAGACGATCGTCGGTTGAGTACCTCCCGAATACACAAAAATTGACTCCGTCAGTCGTGCTTTTCACATGCACCATATAGCCATAATAGTGCTCTCCTTGGACATGTACGCAATCACAAGGCAAAAACACTGTAGGTCCTACCTAAAGCAGATCACAGGCCTTGGCCAGCATATGCTCCAAGTCCTCCATGATGACAAACTCATCATGATCCATCGTGGAGACAACATCTAAATGTTCACAAGTGAAAAAAGAAAATGATCACCCACACCACAAGCATGACTGGAAAAAAACATACTTTTCAACGATGTACTTAACTCACCGGGAAGGACGTCCAGGGCATTTCTTCTGGAACCACTGCTACCATCACCAATGCTGGGAGTCGACGTTGTTCAACCATATAACTGAGATTTACTCCGTGAAAGATGTAATCACTTTGATTCTTTTTTTTCCCAATGTTCAGGCTATTTATCTCACCCAATAGACTTATATGTAAAACATGTCTCCTCACCTTCTTGAATCCAGTTGACACTGGATAGTCACGTCCCTTCAACCGGGCTCATTGGATAGTCACACCGCTTCACCAGGACTTTAAATTCTATAATAAATGCATTAATCTCACTTATCTGTTTTTTCTTTCTTCCACAAACACTTACAACCTTTTTGACTACCACATTTATATTACAAACTTATGTGTTATTAAATTTTAAGCGTCACAGTCTCTATTTGCTTCAATTTGATATGGATCGAGGTTAAAAATAAGTTCAATTAGCTGAATATGTAAATTTCAAAACTAATTAAATATTATACTATTAATTTTA
>NC_029790.2:109957261-109958653 GCF_000816755.2 Arachis ipaensis | reverse complement strand
TCGAAAAAATTATAAAAAATAATTTTAATTAATTAATATTAATCAATTCTAGTGTTTAGGGTTATATTTTAATATATGTTTAGGTTTACGATTTAATTAGTTAATACTAATCGAATATTTTAATGTTTAAGCCGAGGAAAAAAGATTCCAAAGGGCTCAGTGGACTTATAAATATAGTGGCACACTTATTTGCTACACTCCATATCCAGATTAGTATATAAATATTCCCTTCAAAACAATTATTCCAATAGAAAGTGATAATGGAGTGTTTCTAAGAGACCCTCAACCTTTCCCACAACATTTAGGTTGTCATAATCATTAAAGTCGCGTCAAACTTCATTCAGGACGTGTGCAGTCTCAGAATGACCTGTAATACTGCGCGTGAGACAGGAGAGGAGGATATTGTTCACACCAATATTTCTATACCACCACCGCATGCCACGCCGTGGTGGTGGCACCACGACCCAGACGCAATAAGATTCTTTGACCGATGCATGGATAGTAGCCATTCGGAGCTTCTGTTTCGGGAGACGCTAGGGAGCTCTGCATGCGATATAACCACGACATTGGGTTGGAAATGCTGTATAATGCCGCAAGCAATGGACGTGATGTTACCAAGTACGCACTATCAATGATGTTGCACTTTCGTAGGGACGATAACGAGGGAAAAAGGAATGGGATCGAATTATTTTGCGTGCCTGATGCGGCTGGTTTACTCACCGTGTGTAAAGCGAGGTGCTTTGGGGTTTTGACAATTTCGTGGCAGCGTGAAGTCCAAATGCCCAAAATAAAAGAACAACATTTGGTGTATGACTCACCAAGGTGCTTGATCCAAGGTCACATGGGTCTTCTATATGACTATCGCCGATGGGTAGTAGAGCAGAACTCCATCCACGGTTTCGGAGGGGCTACTTATATCCCCTGCATCTACTGTCACACCGACTACGAGTTGATAGTATTTGTCAACCTCCTGTGAGCTCGGTTCGCAAATCAGTATAATGTTTTGTTCTTTAGGGTTTAGGACTTGGAGTTTATGGGTTAGCATATCATTAATGTTTTCTTGTTTATCGTAGCATGAATGTTTTTTTTTTTTTGCCATATTATCTAACCTATTTCACATAAATATCTCTGAAAACAACCAAATCCCAACTATACAAAACAAAAAAAAGCCAACTACGTTTTGTTTAAATTTATACTTATATTGATTGCATACAACAGCACAAAAATAACAAAAACTAGAAAACTAAAACGACCAAATGAAAAATATGGATGAAAAGCATAAAATGCAAATTTAAAATTTAAAAAATATTATAAAAAACGTCAAAGTTATGACCAAAGTTAACAAAAAAATTATGTTATTTTATACGTATGAGGTTCAAGTATTGTCATAAC
>NC_029790.2:109922644-109957139 GCF_000816755.2 Arachis ipaensis | reverse complement strand
TAAATTACTACGAAGAGTTTTCACACCAAAAAAATAAAACCGGTGAGTTTAAAAGGAGACATGCTTGATACTTGCTAAAGAAGCCACGTGTGAGGGGGAGTGAGGACGTTTGGGTATAAAATGTTTGACAAAATAAAATATCATGAGATATAGAAGAAAAATGATTACTAAATTTTAAATTTTAAATCCGTGAATATATTGTTATTTTTGGCCCTACCACTACCAAAATTTTATGCATCCGTCACTACCGTAAACGCTAACCATAAACACTGATACCAAAACATTAACAATGACCATAAACCATCAACCCGCATCACATTACCTTACATAACCCTTAAATCACAAACTCTCATCTCAACCACATCCTTTACCCTTAACCCCAAACCCTAATTTCACATATACCCTAAACCCTAAAAACCCTAAACAATAAACAATAAACAATAAACAATAAACCCTAAACCTTAAACCCTAAACCCCATACTATTATCAACTACCCCTAAACCCTAAACCTTAAACCCTAAAACATCACATTACCTTATATAACTCCTAAACTACAAACCCTTAACTCAACCACATCCTTTACCCTTAATCCAAAATCTTAATTTTACACATACCCTAAACCCAGAACCATCAACCTTAAATCCTAAACCCTCAACCCTAAACCATAAACCCTCAACCTTAAATCCTAAACCCTAAACCTTAAGTACTAAGCACTAAATCCTAAACTCTAAATCTTGAACCCTAAACCCTCAACCCTCAACTATAAACACTAAATCCTCAACCCTAAATCCTTAACCATCAACCGTCAACCCTACATCCTAAACTCTAAAGGATAAACCCTAAACCCTTAAGTCTAAGCCATAAGGCCTAAATCCTAAACCGTAAACTCTAAATCCTAAACCCTAAAATATCACATTGCCTTACATAACCCATAACCACAAACCCGCGTCTCCAACACATCATTTACCATAAACCCTAATTTCACACATACCCTAAACCCTACACGCTAAAAACTAAACCTAAACCTATAACATTATATAAACCCTAAACCCTAAAACTCATACCATTATCAACTATCCCTAAACCCTAAACTCTAAAACCTAAATAGTAAACCCCATACCATTATCAACTACCCATAAATCCTAAACCCTAAAACATCACATTGCCTTACATAACCCCTAAACTACAAACCCTCATCTCCAACATATCATTTACCCTTAACCCTAAACCCTAATTTCACACATAACCTAAACTTTAAACCCTAAATCCTAAACCACATACCATTATCAACCATCCCTAAACCCTAAACCCTAAACTATCATACTGCCTTACATAACCCATAAACCACAAACCCTCATCTCCAACACATTATTTACCCTAATAACTAACCCACCACCCTCAACCTAAAACATTAACCCTAAAGCACTACACCCTACTTTCATATACGTCCTAAACCCTTACCCCTAAACCTTAAACCATAAAACTTAACCTATATCATTATATAGGTCCTAAACCACATACTATTATCAACTACACCTAAACCCTCATGTCACACAAGCCCTAACCCTAGACCCTTATGTCACATCAAAACTAAGATATAAAAACCCTCAAGGCTTCGTTCCAACTTAATAAATACAACCCACACGTGCAAATTAGTTCCACCTAACTTGCTATCACTGTCAATCCTACATTCAAATACTTTTCAACCGTTGGAAATTAAACACAAAACAAATTTCTTATTCGAATCATAACACCCATTGTCTTTGGCATAAAAACCTCCAATCCTAACCTCTCAACTTGCCCAAACACAACACACCTTTTCTTTGGAATCTTACAATGCTCTGGACCAACAAGAAACACTATGTTATTTTTCGTGGGAGGGTCCCTGGTATTTATACTACATGGCTAGCCTGCCATAACCAAGTTAATGCATTTAGCGAGAACCTCCATAAGTCTTACGACACGTTCAAGGAAGCTTCTATGCCTTGAGAATAATTTCTCGGTGCTGGACGATTACATCATCATCAAAATCAACTCAATGACAATGGTATTCTACTGCATCAAAATCAACCACCAACCATTCAGCAGAATCCACTGCTGCTTGTTGACCGAATACCCCTTGGATGAAGACATACAGGGTGATCATCCGAATGAACATGCGGACAACTAGCCAATTCTCCGTCAAACTAACCGACCCAACCAAATACAGCGGCAACAAATTTCCTACCCGTGCATTCTAATTTTCTTCATTACCATTTTGGTCCTTTACTTAGCTCTGGTTAGGAAGTAGGCTCTTAAGTTTTTAACCATATCTTGTATCAATTTATGTAATCTTCAGATTATGCATAATATCAGATAGTTATTCCAGCTTAAATGTCATAATCTCAGTATTATATAATTATTTAAAAGTCATTTTAGTTCTTTCTGTCGTTAAGCCTTTTTTCATCATCATAAACGGTGGGGGTGAGGTCAAACTGGTCCTCATCCTCTATTTATGACACATGACCACAACGAAACATGCATTGCAAAAGTAAGCCAACGAAAAATTTCATCTGTACAATGTGTAACCACAAGGTTGTGTAACAACAGGTCCAGAGTAGTGGAAGGAAAAAGACAAAATCACAGCCAACGTGATCTTCTTCTGATGAGGGGCATATCTCTACCAACATTTAAGACAACCACTGTCCTCTATAAATAACGACAAAAAATGCGGGGGAAAACAAATTCGTTTCGACAACAACGGTACTTCATTCAATTATAAACTAAGCTCCTTAATCATGCCATCATCAGCAATTACCACGCAATTCAGGGATTATCTACTAAACCATGCCATTCAATAACAAAATAAAGTTTAAACAGAGTTCTTTTGCACTTTAATCACCAACATAAAAGACAGATACCATAACTTAACAATTACAACATAACCAATAACCAACAACACATAAACAACACACATATCACATTCTTTCTCCTTCCACATGGCGTCGTACAAGTGATTTGTAACTGGCCTTCAGCTTCTCATAAGATTCTTCTAGTTGACTTACCTTGGCCCGATGCGCATTATTTGAGTCGCCAAAAAGTTTCGCCTTTGTGTAGTTATAATCCCGAATCTCTTTTCCAATTACCTCAAGCACGACGCATAGCATCTCATAAGAAGCATATTCTCTTGCAGCTTTTTCAACCATCGAGAAACGACCAGTTACGAATAGCTCTATCTCAAATGGATGACTAGAAATAACAACCGTGAAGCCAAAGAACGGCCCTTGGTCTCTGACAAATCGTTTCACCTTGAAAAAATAGGGGCATGGAATCTCTGCATCCAAGCAAACTTTCAGCAACCACTCCTCCATGCTGCTCACAATTGCAAAATCCGCATTAAGCTCCTCAGCCAGAATTACAGGAAGCCCTTTAGCAAATTCATGGCACAAAAAAAAACCCAAAAATCAATTAATTTTCAATCTTAAAAAGAATAATAATAGACCTTAAAATGTCCAAAATAAACAATGCTTACGAATCTCCAAATTGAACAACATCACATTTCATTACTACATTGAATAATTTCATAAATATACTACTTAATAAAAAATGAAAATAATTTCACAAAACTTACATAATACGATTGGTCGACAAGGATTGTCTCCGCCAGAGGTAGCTAATTTCTTCCCGCCGTCGCCGGAGGTAAAGTCTACAACTTGCTGGTTCGCATCCTCTCGTATATACACCAAGCTTATGACCCTTTGTAACAGCAAAAAATAAGAATCGTTACATGTTCTCCTCCATCTCTCTTATCCTTCAGACTAAACTCTTACCACTCTTACAATATGAACTGAATGCCCCTATATATAACATTTATTGTCCATTCGAAATTAGATGCATGCTTTTTAAGGGTTTCAACATATTCTCTTAAGTTTGGGTTCTTACAAGTCATTTTCCATTTTAAAAAATTTTTTCCTATTAACCTCTGTAATTTTATGTTTTCGGATTCAAAAAAATTAAGCCCACAAATTTTAACGTACTATAGGCCCCAAAAGTGGACCAAACAAATTCGGCAGCCCACCAAAAATCGGGTTTCAGCCCCTACCCATGAATTTTTAACATTTTCAAATCATCCCTCAATGGGAGCTAAATTATAATTAACCCACAAACCACTCCCCCCATTCACCGATTAGAAGAGGCCCTGACCTCCTCATCGCTCATCTTCTACACGTGGTACTCCATCAGGTGTGACAGCACTGTAGAAAAGACGAAGAGCATCATTCTTCTCGTGTTGGCAGGTGCAACATATAACTCACCTTGGTTTAGGTATGACTTTCGGCCAATAAATTATTGACTTATTTTGATTGGACTTAGTTATTAAAAAATTAGTTGATGTATAATATTTTTGATATTTGCTTATCAAAAATAAACTCAAATGAAAAAAAACTCAATTAAAAGAATTATATTCAATAAATATTAAATAGTAATATGTTTGTGATGAAAAATTTTAAATTAAACTTTTATCACCATCATTGAAATTAAAAAAAGTTGAATAATAGGATATGGAAGAACAAACTATTTTTTTTCAGGAGGTTATTATTGTAATTTCAATTTCTATGTAGTTGTAAATTTAGGAAAGAGAAAAATCATATTGAGTAGTTACTTATTATCTACTATGTATAATTCATTCAATATAATTTATATAAACTATTTTATTATTTTTAAGATTTGAATCTAATACTTTGTAATTAAAAGTTAAAATAGTTATCACTTTAATTAATATCATATTTATACATATTTATAGAAAATTAGATTGATAATTATGTGAGTCTTTCTAATACACTAGTTTTTAAAAATTGGTATGGCCCGTTTGGGTTTGGTGAAAGCCGGTGACCTATTCGGTTTTTGAAAACCGGACCAGATAAAAAAAATTATTTTTTAAAAAAACATGCCAATATTACGTCATTTTAGCAATGTTCTGAAAATCGGACCGGACCGATCGGTCGAATCGGTCCAACCGCAAATTGACGATATAAACAGTCCAGTCAGATATGTAAAACCGCTGAAACAAAAACCGATAAAAAACCAGTGAACCGAACGAGAACTGGTCGATTGGACCGGACTGAGAACTGGCCGGTTTGAAGGAAACGGCGTCGTTTGCAACTTTGGCCTACTGGTTACTGAACTGAACCACTTCACTTCTCAGTTCTCACTCCTTTCAGCCTATGCTCTGCTTGCCCGAATCATTCACTCTCCCTTATCCAACCCTAGCTACTCTTTTCGACCCACTGTCGCCTCTCCATCGAGCCACTGCCCCCAAGTCTCCAACTCCCCTGCTCTCTTCTTCCGCGAGCTCGCCCCATCCCCTACTCTTTGCATCTTTTTGCCGTCGGCTTCATCTTCTTGCCGTCGTCTGGTCGGCGTCGTCCATCAATCAAGGGTCTGTTGGCGTCTTTTTCGAAGGTGAGTGAATGTCTTGCTTGCTTGTTCTTCAATTGTTCAGTTGTTGTTCGTTTTTTTTCCTACTTTTTTATGCTCTGTTTTTGTGATTAGCTCTGGTTTTATGTGTTGCGATTTTATTGATTAATGAATATTTTGTGATTAGCTCAGGTTCTCTACTGATTATTGGTTCTTTACTGATGTGATTAAACACCATGGCAGTTAGATTACCTCCAGAAACGGTGCCAAGAATTGGGAATCCGCAATATTTTTTTTATTTAGGATTTAGGATTCAATAAAAAATTTGGCTTTGTTTACATTTGTTATAGCTGGCTTAGTTAGTTAGCACACTGTGCCAAGAATTTTGCTCTTTGTGCGTATATCTGAGTTCAAGCACCTTTGGTTACTTTGTGCAACTTGAGTTACGACGTGCTGTTGTATTAGTTGGGTTCAAGAATTTTATTTTATTTTAAAGCAATTTGTTTGTATTGTGCCAATGAAGTTCATTATTTCTGCTGAATTTTTTGTTCTGGTGTTTGTATTCTGCTGATGGCTCCTAATTATTTTGTTCAAATTTGCTGGTGTTTGTATTCTGCTAATGGCTTTGTTTTGTAGATGCTGGTTTTGCTGGGTAAAGGTTTACTGTATTCTGCTAATGGCTTTGTTTTCTATATGCTGTATTCTGCTAATGACTTTTAGTGTTTTGTATGCTCCTAATTATTTTTGTTCCGGTGTTTTGTATTCTGCTAATTGCTTGGTGAAGGTCTAGGGTTTTGTGATTGTTGCTGAATGCTGTAGGGTTAATTCAGATATGGTCTTGTTGATGGTTTTTTGATTTTTCATTGTGTTGTGGCTGTTTTTAATTTCGTATCTGTTTTATTAATTTCAATTATGGATAGTAGTATTAATCAAGAAGCAATTGCTGATAATAAGTTCTTGCTGATTTTGATGATTGATAAATCATGATGTTGGGATTTAATATTTAGATATGTTTTTTTGTCGAATTTGTATTTTGATAAGATCATATAGATTTGGTTGATGATATTTTATGTAGTGTTTTAAATTTCGAAGATATTTTAAGATTATATTAGACTATAATTATATTTTAGGATGTTTATTTATAATTTATTTATTATTTTATTCTAAAACGGTTTTTTTGATTAAACCACCGGTTAGACCGACTAGACTAATGAATTAGTAAACTAGTAACTAGAGCGGTTTGATGACCGATCCGGTTCTCAGTACCTTGCGTTTTAGTTTTAAAAAAAACAAAAACCCTAACTTGCTATTTTGCTAACAGCAAACCGAAGGCCCCAAGCATCCCGAAGCTCACTCTCTCGGTCTCTCCCAAGAAGCACAGATTCACTCACTCTCGCGCCTCCATCTCACTCGCCGCAGTTCCGCACGGTCACTCGTCGATCCTCTCGCCGGCTACTCTGCCTCGTCCCCGAGCCGCCAGTGTCTGCGCCTCTTCCTTCTCCGTCTGTGTTTTCCCAGCCGCCTTGTCTCCGCCGTGCCTTGCCTGTCTCTGCCTCCGCTTCCACCTCGTGCCTCGTCTGCCTCTGCTTCCTCCGTCGTCATCGTGTTGGCTCCTCTGCAGGCTCTGCTCTGCTCCTCTTCGAAGCTCTGCTATCTCTCGCCGGCGGCCTGCTCTGCAACGGTCCCAAGTTGGAAAACCGTTCCTGACTCTGTTTCTGACTTTCTGCTTCTGCTGTGTAGTGTAGGTGAGTCTTTTTTTTAAGTTGTTATTATTAATTTTTTATACTGGATTTTTATGTTTTAATTTATTGATGCTAATTGTATTTGAATGTAAAACTGATTGATTTAATTTGTATTAGGGTTAGATGAATTGTATTTGTATGTAAAACTAATTGATTTAATTTGTTATTCTCTTTGTTCCTTTTCCTTTTTGAGGCTTGTATACTAAAGTTGGAGAAACTGAGAGAGATAATAGAGTAGAAGACATTTTCATTAACACTACAAAATTTGTCTCCTAGCTTGATAATCAAATGATGAAGATTCAATAAAAGAGTCTTTCTTCTGGTGTTGTGTAGCATTCTTTAATTTCCTCAGTGGTTTGATTTGGAGGTCAGTGGTAATAAATAAGAGTTTATTTTAAAAAAGAGAAAATGGGAAGGTTCTAGCCGTTTAAGTTTCAAGATGGAATTTTCATTTGAGTTGAAGTTTTTTTGTTATATTTTTCTTGTTTTGCATTCAGGAAGGGGTCTTCTATGTTCTGTTATTTGGCCCTTCTGTTTTCCTTTGCATGTTTAGAACAAAGTTGCTAAAAAGTGCAAAAAAGAGAGTGACTGTATGGAAAACTAGAAACAAGAAAATATTCAACAATTAATATGTGAATGTGGAGGAGATGAAAAGGTTGATTTGGTTTTATATGGAGTCTTGGAAACGAGGAAGGGAAGACAGGATAATTGATCATCAAGCTGTTTTGTTTTGTGCCAGTAGCCAGTGGATTTTTTTTTGTGTTAGGAGTGATTACTAGTTACTTTGTTTTGTGTTGATTGATCTGCACTTTGTATTCGTGTTTTGGTTGTATCTTTTCATCTTGTTGCTGCTGGTTTTTGTAGTTGTTCTGCTCCTGACCACCCTCTTTGGGTTTATGGATGTGACTTAGGCTTTTCTAGAGTAATAATCTTTATAAAAAAAATTTGGAATGCTGCTATATTAGTTTATTTTCCAACGGAATATATTTCCTTGAAAAAAAAAAAGTCATAATTTCAGCCTTTGCATTATAACTTTAATTTTCAGGGTGTTTTCTTTTTCTTGATTAATCTCTGGACAATTGATTATTTAAGTGAGACTGGGTAAACCGGTTTAATTAGTAATTCAGTAGTCTGACCGGTTCAATTATCAGTTCGGTTCTGATAATTATGGCCACAATCACCTGCTGCTAATTATTAATCAATCACCACTTTTTCAAACAGAAGGAGAAAAAGGAAAAAAAAAAATTCTATTCACTCTCTCATATCGAGTTGCAATGCCTCAAACAGAGGCTGAGAAATCGCGGCGAGAACGGAGGAAAGAATCCCGTTTGGCAAAGAATGCATCCAAACACCAATCATGGCTTCACCACCAGGTACCTTTCTATTCTCATTCCTCTACTCTTCCTTCTTTTTTCTTTTCTGAAAAATAAATCAATATTTATGCCTTGTTTCTCACTTGAACAATGTAACCTTTTTTTTTTTTACGATTATTGTTTGTGTATAGAAATCTCGAGCTATCAAAAGAAGTAAAGATGATTTGGATAGGAAAACTAAGACAAACTTGGAGCAACCAGTTAGTACTAGTTTGGAGGAAAAAGAGGGTTTAGGGTTTGATTCGGATTCTGAGAAACATGTGACAGCTGAAGAGAGTGTTGTATCAGTGGCAATTTGTGGCTCTGATACTAAGAAAATGAAGAAGTTGAAGAAGGGTTCTAAAGGAAGTTCCAGGAAGAAGAGTGGCAAAGAGTTTTTTGGGCTGGATGCTGATATAGCTGCGGAGAAGGATCTTGAGTTGGAAAGGAAGCTTTCCAAGAAGCTTAAGGTGAAGGAAGGGAAATTGAGGGGTTTGGATGATGGGCTGAACATATTGCTCGAAGGAATGTTGCCTGCTATGGATTTATTTGGAGAAGAGGATACTCATGGTGCTAGTGAATTGCCGAAGAAAAGGTTGAAGAGCTTGTTGAGTAAGAAGCATAAGGAGGAAATATTGCCAAATGAAGGGATGGAAGCAGAGACAATAGATGGAGTGTTTGAGCTCATGAGAACATCTGATCAAGATGGAGCATTAGGAGATGTTGCTGATTGTGGAACTGTGAGGAAGAAGCATAAGAAGAGAAAGTTGTTGAGACAAGAGCAAGAAGATAATGTGGTGGATGATGATTTGTGCATATCGAATACTGTAGAATCCGTGGCAATGGAGGTGGCATCAGAGAATGTTTCTGCTGAAGTTCCAGCAAAGAAAGAAAAGGGAAAATATATTGCACCTCACTTGAGAGCTCGTGCTGGAAATGAACCTGAAGAGCATACTCAGATACGAAGACGTATACGAGGTATGGAGGACAGGCTTTAGTTTTGGCTTCACATGTCTAACTGTGTACCATGTATTGATTTTCTTCTAAATTGAGCTCTTTTGTAGGACTTCTTAATAGGCTTTCTGAATCTAATGTTGAATCAATTACCGGAGAATTGTCAACAATCTTTCAGGTTCGCTGCACCACTAGTTGTATTGAAAATGAATGCTTAACTGTCTCTTTGTGGTGCGTTATCGAAAGAAACTTTGTTATGTCATTTTGAAATGGGAAAACAAAGAGTTGCAAAGAGAGGGAACTTGGGTAGACACTAGTAAATCTTACCAATTGTCTCTTTTTTAAAAAAGAAAAAAAAATCTTACTGCATTTTTTATAATGAAGATTCAATGATTAATCTCGAAGAGCAATACAATGTACTTGTTCTTTTCAAAATTTGGAATATTTAAAGGTAAAGGGTCAAATGACCTTCTGCTAACTCTAGTATGAAGGTTGAAATTCTGGTAAAAAATATTTCTTATAAGTAGAATATGTTGTTGCTGCGTCTGTTGGCTTTTTTTTTTTTTTTTTTCAAAAGGTCTTGGTGATTTTCTCTATGTAAAGAATGGATGTCCACTGTCAAAGCATCTGAACTGCTCCTTTGTCCCTTGTGTATGCTTCAAATTACACCATATTGTACTAATGCACAGTGTAGTTGCTACCCCAATCATTTAACTTGTTTATTTAGTTTTTGTTTGCTTGACAAGTTGTTTCTATGAAATATAACCACATAAGAAGTTGTACTATTCTATAAAGTTTTGATGCAATTCTCTTCCAGTCTGTTGCACGTAGTGTAGCTTCACACATTATGATTGAGGAGGCTTTGGCATCATGCTCAGGTGGGCCACGGGGCAATGAACAGTTAAGCATTTGAGCCTTTCTATTTTAGTTACCTTCCCTGTTGAATTGCTATTTGGTGGATTTGTTGTTTCTGTATTTAAAATAATTTGATTGGGAAGCATTGTATTATCAATGAAAAATTTTCAAAATGATGATAATAATAATAAATGAAGATCCTGAACCAAATTCAGTTTTAGCCTTAAATGAAGAGATAAATATTATTAAGCCGTTAAAATTCATTGTACAGGGCTTCAGTCAATTACTCAAATTTAGTTATAGCCCTACTGCTAGAGTACCCAGCACAGAAGTGGGAAAAAGGCAGATAATGTTTTTTGTAGAGCTTAGAAGAAATATATGATTGAAAGGAAAAGGTTGTGTACAAATCGGTGTTGGTTTAGGACAAATTATTTTCATATTTTGAGTTTAGAATCATATATTTTTCTATTTTAAATATTATAATACTAGTTCATAATGTCGTGTTCAGTCCTTGAGTATGTCAGATCCCTCCTCTTTGATCTTACATTGAATACTGCACAATGTTGCTTTTAGTTTAACTGACATCCCTCTCCCCTTCTTCCTCTTTTGGTGAAGGTATGCTGCTGTTTTTGCTGCATTTGTTGCAGGGATGGCCTGTTTAGTTGGTGTTGACTTCAGTGCAAAGTTTATGGCATCCTTTGCCAAATGCTTTGAGGTAATGCTTGAAAAAGAAGTCCAACATGCTGATTATATATATATATATTGCCCTTTTTAGTTTTAGTTTCTTCATCAGATCACCCTTGTGCTCTCATTGTATTGTGCAGACTGACTGTAGTTTATAATCTTCACATATTTCATTCCAGGATGAGTACCTTAAAGAGGACAATCTCTCTCTGCGGAATCTTACACTTCTCTTATCCTATTTATGCATATTTGGGGTCTGTTCTAGGTGGGTATACTGCACCAAGCATTTTGAAGTATTAAGTGATTTTTAACTGTACCCTGACAGATATCTTCTTTAATGCTTTAGTGATTTAATATATGACTTTCTAGTCATGTTGAGCAAGCGATTGACCGAGATAGATGTCTCTATCATATTGGCAGTCCTACAGTGTAAGATTTCTGTTTTTCCCTTGGGTGTTTTTCTAGTTTGTAATGTTCCCCCTCTGCAGTTTGTTTGTTGTTTCGTGGGGAGGTGGGACAATTTGACATTAAGGTTGCGTTTGTTTCTGAGAACAGGACAAGACAAAACACTGAGAATAAGACACAAAGGATAGAGACACAATTTTGTGTTCTTGTATTCTGTTTGGTGATAAATTAGAACAAATTATGAAAATCCAATTTATTTTCATTTTTTTCATCCAAAAAATTTGAGAAGAAAAATAAAATAATAAAAAATATAATTATGAAAAATTAACAATAATAATGAAAGAAAAAATAAAAATAAGTTGTCTCTTGTTAGTGTTTCTGTCAGGATGGACACAAAATACATTAATTCAGTGTCTCTGGACCCAATGTCTTTGTCCATGTCTCATCTGTCAAATACGATTTTGTGTCTCTGTGTTCTGCCCTAGTAAAAAAACGCAGCCTAAGGGACTGAATGCTATAAATTTTCAGATTTTAAAGTCAAAATTTAAGCTTTTGCACTCTTCAGAAGCATTTTTGACACATTTGACCAACTTTTTATTGTACAAGCCATAAATGCATCTTATGAAATATTCCATAGGTGTATTGAGCACTTGGAGTTTTCTTATCTAATTTCTCTCTCTTGTATTTGTTTTAATTTGTTTGTGGTGGTTGACTTGTTGTATCTTTGGTAAATTGCGCTCACATCCTTTAAGATTTATCAAAACTACTTGACCATTCTTCTATTTGACCAGTATACATTCTCCTCCCTTGTATTATGCCAACTGCACGTCTAAACAATACACTTAGATCCTCTGGTGTTAATGTAATTAACAGATCCTTATACATGTGTGTGTCACCTGTGTACTAATAAGAAAAATACCCTTAAATAACAATGTTAAAAGAACAAGAATCTTTATAATTATTATTCTATCTTTATGTGTTCTCTATGCATAATGAGATTGTGGGGGGTGTTAAAACTGACCTTTTTTCACCTAGTTTTAACACAAATTCAGTTTAATGACATAATAGAGGAGAGGTGAGTGTATACTGGTCAAATAGAGGGATGGTATGTGTAATTTTGATAACCTAATGTAATTTACCCTTGTCTGTTTATTCTCTTCGGTCTTTGGGGTTGGTCTTATATTTCCTTATTTTAATCCTTTTATCTCCTTTGCTTATGTGAATTTATAATTGTTACTAATGTACTTCTCTAGATATTTTTATAAGAAATTCCCAATGGATGAAGCATATCTGACTTTTATCTTTATTCCATTTGTCTTAATAGGTTGTGGAATGAAAATTAGGGCTGATGATCCGATTTCCATGAAAAATTTTATTGTTAGTGTTCAGAAGACGACAAATGACCTGAAGGCTTCCTCCAGAGATAATCATGAAAAGAGAAATAGTAAAAGAGTGAGCATGCTATATTTTATTATCAGAGAAGTTCTCTGGTTTTTCTGCACATAGTTCGGCACTGATTACTTGGTAACACTTGTAGATGGAGTTCATGCTTGAAACCATATGTGACATCAAGAACAACAAGAAAAGACAAAAGGAGGACCCTGCACACCACACTCGGATTAAGAAGTGGTTGCAGAAGGTTGTTTACTAAACTTTGTGTTCTTTCAATTATGAGACCCTCCATGTTGACGTATCATGTTGACGTATCTATTTTCTTAATGCTACAGGACAGAGATATAATGCGGGTTCTTCTCGAGTGTTGCTTGCAAGAGAAAGTTTTTAACAAGTATTATACGGTGCTGGCGACGAAGTTGTGCGAGCATGACAAAAATCACAAGTTTACCCTGCAGGTAATGTTCCTCTTGTTATAAAACTGGTATGAATGCTAATTTGAAACAGAACTATATATTGCTTTTGTGTATGGAAAATATGACAAGAGGTAGGTGATTATGAGAAACTATTGGACTGTGATCAATAGTTGCACCAATGTGGGTGCTTGCACAGTTGTGACAAAATAGTGCTGAGGAATTCTCAAATGCTTTGGATATCGAATGTGAATTGCATTATTTTGCTTGATTTATGTTATCATAACAGCACTTCATATTAATTTATGACTCATTTTTACCCTACTGTTTTTGCAGTTTTGCATTTGGGACCACTTTAAGGAACTTGATTCAATGCAGCTTATGAGGTCAATGCACCTTGCCAAATTTGTGGCTGAAATGGTTTCCTCTTTCACCCTCTCCCTTGCAGTGTTGAAGACTGTGGAGCTCAGTGATCTCAACCTGTTATCCCCCAGAAGAGTTATGCATTTCCGCATGCTGTTTGAGGCCATCTTCGAGTACCCCGATAGCACCGTCTGGAATGTATTCACACGTGTGGCCGTGGCCCCTGAACTCGAGGGTCTTCGACAAGGCATTGAATTCTTCGGTAAAGAGTACATTGTCAAATCCAACAAAGATCTAAATCAGAAGTTTAAGTTGGTAAAAAGAGCCCTTAATAATGTGGAAGGAGTTTTGATGTGAATGAAGTGTTGAATTATATTCCCAATTTTGTAGTCATGCTAATTTTATTTAAATAATTCTTACATATCCTTCTAAATCGACATGTTCTGGTCTTCCCGGAACCGGAGGTAAAACTATATAACAGATTTCGTCAAGCATTACTATTAAAATCCTATTACTAAGCTTGAAAATTTTCTAAAATGCGATAAGTTTATTATTTGAAATTAAGATACTATGCTGATGAGTGCATGTGAAAGTATGTTTATGTAACTAAGAAATGAGGTTCCATTTGTGGCGCACCTTCCAAAATAGGTTTGCTTACCATGAAAACCAGATCGGTCATCGAACCGTTTTAATCACTAGTTCACTGATTCACTGATTCAACCGTTGTCTAACCGGAAAAACCGTTTAATAATATAAATAAACGCCTAACACATACTTGTAGTCTAATAAAAACTTGGTCATTTCATAAGAAAATCACCATCTATAATAATGCAATTCCAATCACGGAATACTATTCAATAGGTCAATACTGTTCAAACAAAATGCAATGTACAATCTTATAATTGAGTAGCAAGACCTCTTCTACAATTAAGCTCAATCTAATCACCGAACCAAACCTTCTCAAAACATAACAATTATCAAAATTTATCACAATCTAAACTCAAGCTCAACTTAATTACTAACCAAACCTTCTCAAAACATAACAATTATCAAAATTTATCACAACTAAATTCATCTAACAAACAGCTCAAAACTCCAGGCCATCAACAAACACCAACTAACATAGGCAACAAAGATCAAAGATATCATCAAATTGAAAAATAAAATAAAACAAAATAACGTTCATAAGAGTTATGGATTTACGGTGAATCGAAGAGCTTCATCTAATATGTCTTCTCCATGAATCCTAAGATGTGAAGCTTCATATAAGCTTAAGAGTCCCTCAACATCTCTGGCAAATTTTTCATTGAAATTAATAGCATAAAACAGCAGGTTAATACTATCATCCATAACTGAAATTAATAAATCATTCACAAAATTAAAAACAGCAGCAGCACTGCCAGAAAATTAATAGCAGCACAAAATTAATACTACCAACAGCATTCAGCAACAAAAATTATCATTCAGCAACAAACAGCATTTGATTTGATTTCCATTTTAGCATTAAGCAACGAACATAACAAAACAGTAACAGGTAATCCCTAACAATTTATCAGTAACAGTAACAATTTATCCCTAACAAAACAGTAACAGCTTATCAGTAGCAATTTATCATCAATCAATAAGCCACTAACAGAGTTAATCAATCAAGAGCAGGCCAGAACAAGCCAGAGTAGTGAGCAAAGCCAATCAACTAAGAACAAGCACTAAGCACTGACAGAGCATCCAATCTCAAGCACAAAGTAAAAAAAGAAAACAGCAACGCATCACTTAATCAATAATCATCAAGCATTGAAAACAAAAACACTAGAAACGACTATCACTGACCATCGAAGAACAAGCACGGAGAGGGTCTGATTTCTGAACAGACAATAAAAAAAACACGAAGAACAAGCCACTAGCAGTGAGCATTGACCTTCGACGGACGACGGAGAGCTGTTGAGCGCGCGGACGACGGCAACCAGGCGATTCGTGAGAGCGAACAGGGGATGGAGAGATCGAAGTAGCGAGCGCCGATAGCACGAAGACAGAAGTTCTTGAGTGCAACGGAGGCGGCAGCAGCAGTTTCTCACTCCGACAGACGGCGACAAGATTGGTGGAGGCTAGGGTTTGCTTTCTTTGGTGGAGCTAGGGCATTTGCTGAAGGAAAGAGTTGGAGAAAGGAAGGGGGTGGGGCGACAAACGCGTGCAATTCCTTTTCTTTTCAATGAAGGAAGGAAACGGCGCCGTTTCTTATAAACCGGCCGGATTTCGATCCGATCTGATCGGCCGATTTTTGGTCGGTTCAGCGATTCGTATTCAGTTTTTAAATAACAATTTCTGTTAATAAACCGAACCGTTTAAGCTGCCGGTTCACGGTCGAACCAGTTCGACAGGCTGGTTCTCCGATTTTCAAAACATTGGTGCTTACACAGGGCACTCCATAACGTCTACTGGCCAGGATTTAAAAGAGTGCTTTTGTTTTTGGATAACTGATGTTGAAATAAAGCGACTTGTGTTTAGTGGGACTGGGCAAAAAAATTCAAATTTTGGATTTTAAACCTAATCCAAATCAAACCACTTTAAAAAAATAAATTTTTTTTTAAAAATCAAAACCAGATTGCATCAATTTTACGGTTTGGTTTTTTAATTCAAACCAATTAACCAACTTAAATCCAGACCAAATCCGAATTAGGATTGGAAAAACCCGAATTCAGTGAACCAGTTCACAGTTCACACTACCCACAAACGCGCTTCTCCTTCAACTGTGGGGTCGCGCTTCTCCTTCAACTGTGGCGTCTTCTCCTTCGGCGCTTCTCCTTCAGTCTTCTCCTTTCTCGTTCGCGGTTGTCATTCTTTGGTTTCACTGTCTCCGTCTTGCCGATTTGCCGTCACAGGTGTGGGCTTTCCATTCGCCTTTGCTCGTGCTTCTTGCCACTGGTTACAGCGTTAGTACCATTACCTCTGCTCGTTCTTCTTCTAGAGGAATTTTGGGTTGTCATGTCTGATTTTGCAATTGATTGCAGTGCAAATTTTGTTTTTCCACCCAGGAGCACAACAAAGTTCGTGAAACTGAACCAGAACAAGCAGTAGCCCCTGTTCTAGTTCTTTCAGGTTTTTGTCCATTTTCCTTTTTATTTTTATTAAGTTTGATTAATTTTGGTTAATTTGTTGATTTTGATTAATTAGCTTAGTTAGATTAGTTGCTGTTAGTTGATTATAGCCCCTGTTAGTTGGTTAATTAGTTGATTTTGGTTAATTAAGCCTGATTAACTGCTGCTTCGTCATTATTAATCAGGTTAATGATAGTCCAATTTCATGTCATGCTTCGTCATTATTAATCAGTTAATCAAGCTGATTAATAATCAACTAACAGGGGATTACTCAAGGTGTTAGAAGCTCCACACGCGCTGTTCGCTCGGCGGAGCAGAGGCTTCGCCGCTTGGCAACCATGTCTCCTCCTCCCTCTTCAGGTTACCTACCTTAAATCATGGCTGTATTAGATTGTTAGCAATTTTGCATTGTAGATGGTGGAAGAATTTTACTTGATGTTCACTGGATATAGTTTCCTTGCAGGCAATGGTGAGTCCCAAAGCAGAGGCTGACTCAGGTGGACCTGGGGTGGCCAGAGCGGCAAGAAACATGAGAGAGGGCGTTGTCAAGGGTCGTGCATGAAAATGTTCTTCACACTTGCAAGATTCTCAAAGTTTGCTCTTAGCTATATAGGTGGACGTAGATAATGTTAAGAATCATAGATAGAAGATGAACGTCATCATGGTGAGCAACCTAAGCTTGTAAGCTCTGTTTCTGTTTTTGTTTTTCTGTGTCAGTCTTTTTCTTTTGGATCTGAATCCCCCTTTTTTTTTTCCCCTAACTAGTTAGAGATTTACATTTCAGCTCTGGAATCTATAGTATAAAAAGAGCGACTTTGCAATCTCTTTTTTGGTGATATGTTGAAGTGCTATTTGATCATTGATGTGGTTGTGCACTTGTATTAGAACACAATAATACCAGTGAAGAAGCTTACAAGGAGAAATAACAAAATGAAAATCATTAAATTTAAATATCGGATTTGTGTTCTAAGAAAAGTGACACTGTATCTCAAATTCAAGGCCACTAGGATTTACATTGATTTTGGGGCATGAAAATAAACATCAAAGCTCAAACCCTGTTTCTAACCTTGAATAAGTGTATTTGATGAGTTCTTTTGTTTAGTACTGAGTATATACTCAGAAACTGTTGTATCCTGACATTTGGTCTCACTTTAATAATTCTATTAGAGTTTCTTTGTAATAATTAAAAAAAAAAACCCTTGAACCTGGAAGAGGCAGATTTTTTCTCTATATCAGGTACAACGGAAAACCAAACCCAAAATGTAGGACAAGGAAATTTGAGATATTACTTGATTAAAATCATGGACACATACATAGAATCAGCTAAGCCTAGAGAGTTTTCTATTATTTAAGAAGTGCCGTGGATTTGGCTTTCTCGTCCTAGACTTAAGGGTGGTCTTGGTGATCTCCTTAAGACTTGTGACGTTATGGGTGTCACTTTCCATCTTTTTCAAGAGAAGCTGCTTCTTCTTCTTCACTTTGAGTAGTTGTAGGGTCAAGACCAAGGCATCTGGAGAGGGTTTTCACAACTTGGTCCAAGAAATGGCATGGCATGTATGAATCCCAAGCAGATTCTCTCTCTCTCCGAACCTCAATACGGGTATCCATGTTCTCCTAATCTTTTTAGTTTCACTAGTTCACTGTGTTTCACAGCAAAGACAAACCTCCAACAAAAGTATATGTTGTTATTGACTAGTTTTCCTTTGGTTTTAGCCGTTTAAGGTCTCTTGAGGTGAGGTTCTGTAAACTTATCTGGAAACGAGCATGTAACAGACATGTGTACACACCACTCAGTGCATACCCTCATACCCATAATATTTATATATATACGTGTAACCATGTGCATATGCTAGGGGAGGCACGCACCCAAGTGTACTAGGAAATCCATGTATATGTTATCCAATATTTCACTTGGTAGTTAAAGTTTTTAAATTAAACCAGTAATATTAGATCAGTAAATATTATTTTGGGTTAGTACTTAATGAGCAATAATTTACACTCATTTATAGAAGTTTACACATAAAAAATACTTAGTTTGCACTTATATTATCAGAGTTTGTATATGTGTCAATTTAGTTTATATTCATATTTATCAGAATTTATATACATAAATTAATAAATTTATTTGTTGAAAATAATTTGGTATTTATGTTAGTTAAATCCTGGCCAAAATTACTAAAAACCATGTCTGAGTTTCTGTTTAATTAAAAATCTAACACGAGTTGGCGATGCCCTTTGATAACCATTTCATATTTTCATACCAGTGTTTGTGTAAAAATAACCTGTCTCTATCTCTATAGCACATATAATTAACTCTTCAGCATTCATAAGAGCTAAGTAATAGCCATTTAAAACACCTTCCAAGGAACCACAATCTTGCTTCATATATCACACCGCACTACTCTTCTTATGCTTTTCATATCTCAATTATAGGTGAGCATGTCGCCCCTTCCTGATGATTTGTTACCTGAAATCCTGTTGAGGTTGCCGGTGAAGTCCTTATTACGTTTCAAGTGTGTGTCTAAGTCATGGCTCTCTCTTAACTATAGTATATCCGATCCCCACTCTGAAAAAAAGCATTTTGAACTAGAAGCCGCATGCACCCATAGAGTTATGGTCATAGCACCAGAAGCTCTTCACGCCCTATCCATTGACTCAGATCCATCGCTTCACGATGATTCTGCCAGTGTCAAAATGGAAATGGATTTTCTCCACCGTGAATTGGAACCTTGGTTTGATCCTGCAGAGGGTTCTTCTATTTAAGAGAAATGTTCCTGTTGAAAATCTTTGTTTGTGGAACCCATCGAATGGTGTCCACAAAAAACTAGCACTTTTTTCCTCATCTGATTTCTATGATTTTGGACACGACCCCTCAACGGGTGATTATCTGGTAGTTTGACAAACAGAAACTTTTCGCTGATAACCAAATTGGGTTTTTCTCTCTGAGAGCAAATTCTTGGAAAATAGTAAGCACCCCTTTCCTTATCAGAAATGTCACCTCTACATTCCTAAAGCTGGGACGCTGTTCAATGAAGCTATTCATTGGTTGGCTTATAACTACAATGCTAAGATAAATGTTATCGTTGCCTACTTGCCTTTGACTTAAAGGAGAGAACTTTCTCAGAGATACCTCTACCACGTTTGTTAGATGGTTGTAGTTTATACATGCGCTTCTATGATATGTGGGATATGGGTGATGCAAGAATATCAAGTGCGCTCTGTCTTGGTCTCTTGGATTAAGTATTTCTCCTTTTTAAGTTACCCAATTCTTCTGTCTAAAGTTAGGCCTGTCACTTGCATCCTGTTAGCAATTTTCCCTCCAAATTCTCCGCAGAAAAGATTTTTAATATTTTTGGAACATCTGGCGTGACAACATCGGTGAAATGTGATGCCATGAGATAGTTGGTGGTAGAACGTGGCTTGTATCGAACTCGGTTTGGGATGGGTGATGATAATGATTTGGTTAGATACCTAAAAGAAAAGGGGAGTTCTACAATGCTGAAGCCTTCTACCTTCAGTAGGTGCTGAGGACAGATGTGCAGGGTGCAGGGTGCAGGGATGACACGCACGCGGTGAGTGAGAAAGCAAGGGGATAATGAGTCTCTGCTTTGCAGCAGTTTATGGGTCTCACAAAAGCAGCATTTGTCGGTTGCTTACACATCTATTTATAATTATAATGTTGGTTTAATCCTTCCAGTAACTAAAGTGAGTAGTGTTTTTGTAAGTATGTAGGAATTTATTGCAAAAATTATGATGGGTTATTTCAGAAACGGGTAACATAGAGTTAGAAGACTAATGTGTTTGGGCTTAGCCAAAAAACTTAGTTTTATTGAAAGGCTATTTGTAGTACGTAACTTAGGAGTGGATTGCATGACAAGAAAAAAAAGACTGGATTGGGTTAACCAAAATAAAGGAAATGGATTTACCCTTATCATGTTAGAAAATTTTTTGTTTTCCTAAGAAGCATTAAATGAAGATGTCATTAAAAAAAAGAGCCTATAAAAATGTATAATTTAATAATTAAAGTTGTGACAACATTTTTTGATAAGACGAAAGATAGTGATAATATAATTTTTTGACAACATAGTTTTTTCGAATCTTAAATTATTGGTTTTTTATTTTTATTCCATAAATAATCAGACTATTATTTCAGTTATCAAACGTGAATTATGTTATCACTATCTTTCATTTTGACAAGAAAATGTCTCTAATTATTAACTTACATGTTTTTTAAGTCGTTTTTCTAATGACATATTCACTTAAAGCTTCTCATGAAAACAAAACGGTTAGCGCACTTTTTTTGACACGGAAACATAGTTTTACCGCAAAGGTGGTTTGGCAAGAACGACTTAGGAGACATGTTGTCGAAGCTGAGCATGGAGGCCACCATGTTGATAGCCTGTTGAAGGAAATATGGTTACCCAATAGTAATACAAAGGCTTTCCACACACCAACATATAACAAGAACGTATATTAACTACTACTTACGTCGTCAACAACTTGGTGTCCCGGTCGTAGGCTCCACAGTGCACGCCGATCACCCGTTGCGTGCTCATCCGCAACTAGAATCTCCCTACCAAAAGAACGGTAAACAATCATGATCACGCTCCAATAACTGAAAACCACTCAAGTGTATTGTTGCGACAACTCATATTCACCAAGCCAAGCCGAATACATACGTACCGTTCATCCGGATTCTTCGAGAAAATGTAATCGGTCACAGCAAACTTTGATCCCTGAAAATGCATTCCCTCTGGTGGCCGAAATGCCAATTCGAGACACTACCCAAGCAAAGCAACACAAACTCCATCTAAGTTAACTCCATTTGGACTAACACAAGGGAACTTCACAAAGGAAAGAAATATTACTAAACACCCAAACAGTAAACTCATTAGTCATTACCTACGGCATCTCAGATACAACATGGAAGGCAGGGTGTGTGTGATATGTGAACGGCGACTCATGCTCAGTTTGCCGGACGTCACTACCTTTTGTTGACGCAGAATCTTGATTTTCGAATGTTAACTTGCACTACACCAACAGTAAACGATGAAACAACTAAATTCATACTTTTGTAAGTAAATTGCCAAAACAAAATAACTTCACTTACTTTCAACTTAGCAGACGCAGTGGCGTCATCATTTCTGTTCTTGTGTCTTTCTCTGGCGGGTCGTGTCCCTTCTACACTACAAGATTTTTGTTTATTTGTGGAAGTTTTTTCTCCTATTTGTGAAGGTTTATAACCCCCACCAAATGAATTTTGGGAGTTTTTAAAACTACTAAAATTTGAAGTGCCACGAAGTCTTTTGTGAAGGTTTCTAAAAACCCCCACGATCTATTCTGTGGAGGGCTTTGTGTATGTTTAATGGGATTTTTAAAAACCTCCACGATCTATTTAGTGGGGAGTTTTGTGTGTGTTTAGTGAGAGTTTTATATTGGATGTGGCAGTTTTAAATCACTTTTGTGACAGTTTAAAACCCCTACAAATTGATTTTCTAATTTAGCAAAAATAAACTACTTTGTGATATTTTCAAACCTTCACAAACCCTGTAATTGTTTATTTATTTTTAAGAGGTAACTACCAAATCGGTACTCGGAAGATTCTGGCGCTGACAAAATGGTATCTGACTTTTGTTATTGACAAAATAGTCCCTAAAAGATTTTAAAATTTGACAAGCGTGTCTCCGAGCTCGCCGGAGCAAATCTCCGGCAAGCACAATGCTGACATGGCCACCGTATTTTGGTGACCTGGCAAATCACCCCTGAAACCCTAATCCCTCCCTCCCATCGCAGCCCCCCTTTCCTCTTCCTCCCCATCGCAGCCCCCAATACACACTCCCCCTTCCCTTTCCCTCACATCGCAGCCCCCTTCCCTCTCCCTCCCTCTCATATCATCTCATCTCATCTCATTTCTGCAACGAAGAAGAACAAAAATCTGATACCTCAAAATCTCATCCCTTCACAGCAATCACAAACCAAAACGAGAATTTGAGAAGAAGAAGAAGAAGAAAGAATAATGAATCTAGCACCAGAGACGTTCTACCTCATAATCCTAACCCTAATTTTTTCTCTCTCATTCGCAATCCTCGCACACTCACTCTTCACACACCCATTCCTTACTCAGTTTCAGAACCCTTATCAGGACTCTTCCCAGGCTAACCATGAATGGACTCTTCTCCTCACAATCCAGTTCTGCTACCTTCTCTTCCTCTTCGCCTTCTCTCTCCTCTCCACCACCGCCGTCGTCTTCACCGTTGCTTCCCTCTACACCAATAAAGTTGTCTCCTTTTCCTCCACCGTCTTCGCAATCTCCAAAGTCTTCAAGCGTTTGTTCATCACTTACCTTTGGGTCACGCTTTTGATGTTCATCTATAATTTTATCATCGTGATTTCCTTGGTTTTGCTTATTAAAGCAATTGATATCCTTCTCTTCCTCTGCTGTTTTTTGCGGTTATTGTGGGTGTGTTAGTCATTGTAAATCTGGATGTATGATCAAAGGAAAAGAAATTTGGGGGGTTTGTAACTGAATTTTTTTCTTCTTTTTGAATTGTGATATTGTATTCTGTTGTGCGTGTTTGTGTTTCTATCTGTGCCTTTATATAATCTGCGATGAGAGAGAGAGAGAAGGGGGCTGCGATGGGAGGGAAAGGGAAGGGAGAGTGTGCGTTAGGGGGCTGCGATGGGGAGGAAGAGGAAAGGGGGTTGCGATGGGAGGGAGGGGGAGAGGTTTGCGTTGGGTAGGGGGTGTGCGGCGATGGGGAGCGAGATGGAGGGGGAGTCTGCGTTGGAGAAGGAGGAATTAGGGTTTGGGAGGTGGTTTGCCAGGTCACCAAAATACGGTGGCCATGTCAGCATTGTGCTTGCCGGAGATTTGCTCCGGCGAGGTCGGAGACACGCTTGTCAAATTTTAAAATCTTTTAGGGACTATTTTGTCAATAACAAAAGTCAGGTACCATTTTGTCAGCGCCAGAATCTTCCGGGTACCGATTTGGTAGTTACCTCTATTTTTAATTTCAAAACATTCATTAATCTCATCTCATTTACATTCTCTCCAATTAGAAATTTATTTTTTAATATCAAAATTTAAAAATTAAATCTTTTATAACACAATTCCTCGATATAAGACATAACTCTATATAAAAAAAATTCTCAATATCAATAATTCCAAATATAATTGCATTTGGTATTGTTCCACATAACTATTACTGGTTTTCTTTAAAAAGTAAAATAAAACAACAACTTCCATATTTCAATATCATCTATTACATAAAAGTCTGAAATATTTGTCCTCGGGTGTCTGTTGCTATTACCAACTGATCTCCTAGCATCAAAGAGAGTAGTAGCTCGCTTTCAATATTGTGCATTTGACTGTGTCATATTCAGCTCAATTTGTTCCTATTTAAAAATAGTAAAACCAGAAACTATTCAATTTATCTATCTATCTAAAACAAATGTGTAGACAGAAATTCAAGTACCTTAAGGCAGTTCCATTCCACGCCCCATAATATTTAATTTTCTATTTTGCACTGTCAATGAACTAATTTTCTTTTTCACTCACTTTCAGCATTCAGTGGTACTAAAGCTATTGGGAAAAGGGTAAATATTTGCATCATTACCTTCTTTTTTTTTTTTTCTAATTGATATGAGATATGAGACCCTAGCCTAATCTATTTTAGCACCACCTAATTGATATGAGATATGAGACCCTGGCCTAAATCTATTTTGCCTCATTACCTTCATTACATAATTGATGTTTACTATGTATATTATGTCACAGAATCTAAAGCATTTATCTAATTTACACATAATCACAAACAAATAAAATAAGATAAAATAGCAAAGGTTTACAAAATACTTACCACTATAGTTAATGCCTCGTTATTTATAAAAGACCCATCCTTTCTCTTATGTGTTTCAATGTACATCATTCTTCTACTAGGCTTCTTTCCTGTTTCCAGGTACTAAAAAGGAAGGAATAAAGGGTTAAACAATTAACATATATAATGCAAGTAAAATCACACATGTACCAAGTGTCTGTATATATATACCATCTCATGTCGCCTCCGAGAGTTGGATTTAGATCCACAAGTGTGAGGAATGGTTTGCTTGCTTCGATTTTCCTTATTTTTCATGCAAAGCTCCTAAAAATAAATATAATAACTTCAATTAAGACCAAGAAATTTTCTAGACCAACTATATATTCATCTGAGTTTCGTGACTTAGCAATCCAAGATTTATCCATTGTTGCTAATTAAACTTCAAGTAGGGAAAACAATTACTAGACATGTGTACTACTAAAAAAATATATATGGGACTTCTAACATAATAAAATACAAAGCTATAATAGACTTCTAACATATTTAAAACAAAATAGGATATAATTATTATCTTACCTCAACAAATGCTTGTTCAAAAGCAATAGCAAAAAACTGGTGAAAGAAAAATCAATACCTACTTCAATCCCAGAAACAGAAGAAACCCAACCAAATGCCTAATAAAACAGAAATTAAATCCATGAGTGAGTTTAATTTGTAAAATAAAAATAAAGAAATGAAAGAGAATAATTAATAAAGAGGGGAAATAGCAGAACATAATAATTTTGTGTAGATACAAAAATACCTATAAATATTTGATAACATATGCAAATGCAGAACATAAATAAATAGAAATATGACGAGACTGTATAAATATTTGATAACACATGCAAATGCAAATGTAGATTATTCTTTACTGATTTCCATATATGCTAATTAAAGTAAATACAAATCCAAAATCCTGTCCATACCTGATTTAGAAGCTAAATAAAATACCATGCATTGGTGGATTGCATTCACATACATGTATATATTTTACGTTAGCAGATCATTCAATTCTCGTCAATTTTCTACTATTTGTTTCTAATTATTGTGTATATATATTTTTATATACAAAATAAGGTTTTATGCATAGAAATAGTCAAAAAGTATTTATAAATGACACATTAAGTATTTTCTAAAGTAGTCTCAACCTGAAATGGTGCATAAGAGGCAAGAAGTTAGAATCACATACTTTTGGTTTACAATTGACATAGAGAAGCATGATTTCCCGGACACAGGTGAAAATCTACGTGAGAAGATCTTTGTGTAAAATTGAGTGGGAATTCACATTTTCTCCAGCTGAAGACATGAACCAAACAGGCACTTCATGTTTTGAGTATACAAGTAACTGTTACAAAAGAATAGACCACAATCGCCACATCATTATAACTAAAAAAAGAATGACTCATGTTACCATAAGAAGTATTTATACTATGCTAGTGTGAATAAAAAATTGTCTGGCCCAACTAAAACGTCTGCGAATCCCATCATTAGTAACAACCTCAGCAGCTAGCCAATGCATTTTAAGTAGTTGTACTACTGAAGTGTTAACCAATGTTATCATGCATTTTGAAATGTCCAGATATTTTTATCCAACTGAAGAGAAAAAAAAAGTATGTGAATGAGTAGTATTAATCTGTTGAAAATATTAGGCCTCTTTATATTATCCTGAATTTTAAAATCACAAAAAATGTTACTATTGATGATTGGTGATGACAGTACACATGCATGTATGTAAAGCTGGCAGAGAATAACCAGCTCCATATGCTTTATGAAAATAGTTATATGAAGTTAAATAAGAGGGTTATCAGCTTAGCAGTTATCATATATCATTAGTGAAGTAGACGCCAAAAGAAGAATTAAAATCAGGAGTTGACCACAAATCCATTGAACAACGGGTAATACATTATGGAAGCATAACAATGAATCGAAATTAAGATTGAAAAGGAGCATTAAAAAGGGTAATAGTGATAACAATACCTCTGATAACAATTCCAACTTCAGTACAAAGCTCTGCCTCTGCTATTATTATTAGCGGCTGTCTTCCCATATGAAATCTGCTCCAATATAGCCACTAAAGCTCATAGGGGAGGTATCACAGCTATAAATCATCCCACACCAATCAGTACCCCTTAAATGCTAGTTAGAAACTGAATGAGTAACAATTGAATGATAAAATAATTTCTCTGCTGGGTGATAATTGAGCAATATTAGCATATGGTAAATATAAGGGGAACCAACAATATTTATAAATAAAGAATATGACAAAATCACAGGATTACAGGAATTGAATGGTAAACTAAATGCAGATATGCTGTTCACACAAGTGACAAATCTATCAATCACGAACTTATAAAACATACTAGTAAGTGCTTGGCGATATGCCTAAACAACTGCTCTTGCCAAGATGCTCCCTCCCATCACAATCAAGTTTGCAACAATCTTTGTTGTCTGCATAAACAGCTCAGGTAACGTTAAAACCCTAAGGCGAGAAGCCGAAAACAATGCATACAGAAAAATTGAATTTTAACATAATTATTGTTAAAATAAGAATTTCATAATTATTGTCAAAGGGAACAGCTAGGACCCTGTGAAGAGAGTCAATTACTCAACTAACTGATATCATTATCATAGCCAGAGCGGCATACCCCAAGTAAACTTAAAAAGAGCATTGCTAAACTGCTAATAGTCATTAAATCATGACAACTGAAGATTTATATATTCATAAATGGTTCCATTTTTCTTTTTCCATTCATGTTTATCAAGTTTACTGAAACAAAAAAATAATAAATATGAGATATTGAACATACTAGTCAAACAATTCCAATTCTTACTCCTCCAACAACTTCCACCTGAAAAATTAATTAAAAAGAAAGAAAAAAATTAAAGAAAGAGTAGCAAAAACTATTTATGTACACACTTCACAGTAAATCAATCAATTTTTCATCCTCCAATTACTGGAAAAGAAAAACGAAGAAGAATAGAAAAAAATACTAGATTCGAATACATCACATTTGCAGATTCCATTGTCATTTTTAGTTACAAAACAACATTACAAATAGCATAGCATACTAGGGGTAACTAGCGAAGCTTTATTAGGAAAAGAACCAAGAAGTAGAGAATTCATGTGCGGAATGCGAGTTAGTGAATGAATGAATTGAAGAGTGTTTAGATTTTTGAGTGCGTGGAGTGAGAGGCACAGAGAGCTAGCTACTTCATGAAAGAGTCAGAGAAAAAATTTATTGTTAACAAAGAAGAAATATCAGCAAATTAATAGGGAAGAAAAAGAAAAAGTACCAGCGGCAGTTCAAAGAAGAAATTGGAGTGAGAGAAAGCGGCGTTGAAGAAGAAGCTCGGGAGTGAACAGATTTGAAAATGCGTTGTACCACTTCAACTACGGCGGCATCGACGTCAAAAACTGTGGCGACAACGGCGGCGGAAACTGCGGTGGCAACAGTGACAGCAACGACAGTATAGAGAGACAGATCTGAAAACATGTTGATAAGATAGGTGGCTCGATCCAGAAGCTCTCTACTGCAACGGACACGGAAGTGGTAATGGCGCCGGCGGACAATGTACAAGTATATGCAGCAGTGGGCAGGTGCTAAACCAAAGTTACTTACAAGCACAAATATATAAGTATACAATTCCAAAATTATGGACAATGTATTTTAGAAAAGAAAGAGAAGCCTCTTGTACCAGCAACATTGAATTGATTTATAGTCTCACTTTTCATCCAAAAATTTAAAGGTAACAATCATAAAGCCAAAAACCATAAAAAAGAAAGTCCAACTAAATTGTCTACTGCTATGAATCTCTACTCTAGTTTTTAAGCTCCTGGGCAATTAGAACAGCCAAATAAAAGCCAGGTTCATCTACAAATTCAGCCAAATCAAAAGAATGAGCATCTGCAACAATTTGTAAACTTGTCCTATCAGGTAGGTCTGAAACTACAACTTCCGGATACTGCTTTCGTTGCTGTTCTAACACTAGTCTCCCTTGCGGATGACTGATAATCACCCGTCCACCTACAGGTCAGATGCAAAATTACAGAAAGAATAAGTATCCAGAGCTCTGACCTAAGTTTCAAAAGAGGGAACAACAATTGAGCTAAAATATATGTGCAATAAGAAAATCTATCAAGTTTGCTACTATGTTTGGTGCACTGTTCTAATACACTTGAAAATTTTAGCTTCTATACCAAAGTGTAGTACCTAAGGAGTATTAGAAATTTGACATTTTTAATCTATCCTCTTATTCAAACTTCAGTTCAAGCAAATTAAGAGCTAGGCTTTGGTAATAGGTGTAGAAATCTTGGAATGCAAATAGCATTCTCTCCAGAGCAATTTCGTTTAATGGGGCAAAAATTATTAAAAGCTTGATGAAAGACAAGATGTGTGAAGAAGTGTAGATGTTACAATTAAAATTGCAAACCGTTTTAATTTCTACCTCATAATACATCATTAATAACCAAACTATATCCACACTATCATCCTTCTTTTAACCAATTTTGACACTATCAAACTTTTCGTCATCCAGATAAATGGATTCTTTTGAATGAATTTTAAGAAATGTGTGTAAAACATGGTGCATAAAAATCAAGTCCATTTTCAAATACACAATTTGCAGAGAAATGCAAAGTAACAAGGAAAAGAACAAACTTCAATCACAAGAGAAAAACTTACCAGGTGAACATTTCTTAGCCAAAGACCCCAAAATCTCATCAAGTTTGAAGGGCAAAGCAGGAAGAAAATAGAGAAAAACAACATCAAGAGGAGCCCATTTCTCTGGAACATACACAATCTCTCCTTGCCAACACTTAACCTTATCATATTTCTCTTTAATAAGAGCCAATATCAGAAGTGAATCGTGCACCACAAAAAGAGACTTACACAAACCCACCAATGTATCCACAAACTCTTCAGACCCAGTTAAGACTAAGACCCTTGAACCCTCTTCAACATTCCCAGCAGATACAATTCGTTCAATGCTTCTCTTGAATTCTACATTAGAATTTGACTCAACAGAATCAAGTATAGACCAGTCCTTTTCAACAACTTCTTCAATGTAAACAACGGATGCAGAACCCTCAGGGATTGAAACTTGGGCATCTGTGTCTGACTCAGTGGCTTGCAGCAAAGTCGAAATAGGCTTAATGGGTTTTGATTTTAGGGAATTTGATGAAAATTTGAAAGCACTGCCACAGAGATAAACATGTTGGTGCTTCAATTGAAGGTTTTGGTGGAATTTGCATAGTGGTGGGGTTATGGGGTGGAAGGAACCTACAGAAACAGAATTCATGGGAAGAAAGAACTGATTTTTACAGGTGGGTTTGCTCTTAAAACCGGATCCTGATGCTTAAATCAGTGTCTTGGAAGTAGAGAATAGAGGTTAGAGCTTGGGTTTGGATATTGAGGACTTGCCGAAAGAGGTTTTACTCAGAGAAGACATCCAGACAGGATATAATTCCTGGGAGATGCTGCAATTTTCATTTATTTAAGAAAAATATCAGATCATTAACAATTTTTTTATATTTATCTTCCATTTAAATTGATATGATAAATTTTTTATTTTACTTAAAGTATTGTCTCTAGCCTTTTTAATCAAATTACAGAAAATTATAAATAATTCTCAAGAAAAATTTTACATTCGATATTTTGGTTCTAACAAAATTGTAGAAAATTAACTTATCTTATAATAATTTTTTATTTAAGTTATTTTGTAATAAAATTTATTTAAAATTTATTTACTCTATATACATATTAAATTTTTTTTTACTTAAAACAGTAAAAAAATTAATCTGTCTCTGATTTAAAATTTATTGAAGACCAATTTAAATTACTCATTTAATAAAAATTTATAATTTGGTCTTGGATAATTTAAAATTTTTATATCAAGTATTGAAGACCAAACAGGTTTACAGGAGCAAAGACAAGGTAATACTTAAAGACTACCATAAGGTGGTTTGCTATTATAGATAAAATCATGATTCAGATTAACTTCTTCTTTCTGGCTGAAAGTTTTATATCAGAACTTCAAATTATATTATTATGAGTCTTTCTTAAAAGGTTATGATGGCAAAAAATATGTTTATTTGCTTCAACAGGAGACCAAAACTAGTAAATTCACGTGTAAAATTTTAACATCATACCTGACACAACCAATCAACATTCAATTCATATTAGCTTGTTCATAGCTTATCAATTGAAAGGTGGGTTCATAAGAAATAGAATAAGTAAAAGCCAAAAGGTTACTGTTGAGCATAATTAAATGTAAACAAGCTAATTGGCTCTAAGGTTATATGGAGACAAAAATGATCAATTTATCATTTGTGTAGTGGTCTCAGTGCCAATTATCATCTTCCCACTTCTTATCTATTTCGTGCTCCATTAAATAAACCAAAATTCTCTCACAACTTGTTTAGACCAAAGAACAGTAAGTACCTGTATAGAAGCTTTGGATGCTCGATTCATTAGTGGAATTATACAATTTAGTTTTCTAGCAATTAAATTTATATTAAAATATAAAATATGCAGTTGATAAGACTTATTTAGACAGGAATAGATTAGAACCTAAAAAACTTGGTACATGGCTTCGATTTGCTTCCTACACCAGTTGATAAGGAGTCCAATTCTGTTGCAAAACATTATTACTTCTTCTCAGTTAACATACTCTTGCTTATTAATTTAGTACACTTTGTTCTAAAGCTGTTAAGAACTTAAGGAAGAAGAATATCATATTTACTTGAGTAATAAGATTTTAGAGATTTTAGAAAGTTTACCTGTATACACTTTCAGTTAATTAATTAACATAGCAAGCTTTTAATTTAAAGAATAAAAATTGCTTTTGAGTTGTAATATGTTTAGAAATTTTTTATGTTCACACTTGGATGTTTTGAGTTCATTATGAAACATTTTAAAGAAAGCAATGGGGGCAACCACATAAAACATATGTAGGTATATTTGTGTCTGTGAGCATGGGAGAAGAAAACTCCTCCTCATTAAGCTCCACAGCAGACTGAATCTATAGTTGTTCTCTCTCACACACATACGTACATAAAAGTTTCATAACAGTGTGGATAAGCTTAATTTTTAACTCATTATTATTACATTTTATAGGCACAAAGGAAGAAGTTTGCACATAAGTAAGAGGAACCCATAAGAACTAGAATGCTAAAAAACAAATTTTTCTTGAGTCCTCCGTTAACGAGTTCTGAATCAGAAGGCCGAACAGGGGAAACCCTAGAAAGAATAAGGATTTAATTTTCAAGTAGAGGGATCCAAGTGGGAAGTAGAAGAACAAGGAGAGAATGGCAATTGCGGAGGGTGGTGTAAAAACTAAAAACCCTAACCCTAACCCTAGCCGTCACCCTTAAAGAAGGGGGGGGGGGTGTTTGGAGGACGGAGGAACACATAGAATTTGAGAAAGGGTAGCTTCAAAAAAGAGAGCGATAGAAGGGCAACGCTGAGATTATAAAATCTTTCTTTTCCATAGTTTTTTTCTCAGATTTTTATTGATTTACTACAGGAGTGACGTTATAAGCATAGTTATCATAACCAAATCGGCAATCAATCCGGTCATATGACCGGGTCAGCGGGTCACTGGTTCAACCGGTGGGTCACAGATTCACCCGGTTGACCCGGTCATAATTTAAAAAAAAATAAAATTATATGAATGAAATTAAAATTACGTATTAAAACTTAAAATGCAAGTCTTTACAAACATAATAATCAAATATTAATTTTTAGACATAACTAATGATGCAAAAAGAGATAATAAACTAGTTTCTAGTACAAAATACTTTCTCCATTTAAATAAACAAGAGCAAGCAAAAGATAACACAAGCAATAAATCAAGTCCAAGTGATCTTAAAATCGACATCTATATCTTCATGGGATAAATTTGGAACTTGATCAACATTTTCCTCATTTTGATTTGCATCTATATCTTCCATAAGAATCACTGCATTATGCGGAACATCAGAAACAGAGAAAGAAGAGTTTGAAGAGAGAGGTACAAGAAACTAGTGAATTGAATTAACTTCATCTTATTCTTCCATCAATGAATCAATTTTACACACCTCTTAGAGGGATGCAAGAGCTTCATTTATAACAGAGTTGGAAAAGAGAGAAAGATCAGAGATCAGAATAACAAATCCTAACTAACTGTAGCAAACTGATTTTGTTATTGACCAACTCTCTTATCTCTTATCCCTTAACATACGGCAACAAAAGATTTAGCATTCTTTTAATCAACACAACAAGGTTCAGTAACAAATTCAACTCAACTCAGTTATCCAGCAACAAATTCTACTTCCAGCAACAACCACATTTATGATATGTTTAGCTTCAAATTCAACTTACAGCTGACAACAAATTCTACCTCTAGAGTTCTAGTAACAAATTCAGCTATGATAACTATGATAACTTTCTGGCAGCAACAAAAACTTAAACTATGATAACTTTCAGGCAGCAACAAAAAAAAACAAGAAAATTGAAACAGAAAGAACAGGGGGAACTCACCAACAAATTCAAGGTTCATGATAATCAGTAACAAATTTCAGCAACACATTTCATTTTCAGCAACAAATTATTTTGGCAACAAAATCAAAGAGCAGTGATGCAGCAACAAAATTGAAACAGAAAGCACAGGGGGACTCACCAAATCGGGTTGCACGAAGGAAGTTGACGGCTAAGGAGAAGCTGATGGCGAGGGAGAAGCTGACGGCAAGGCTCGAAGTAAGAAGACGATAACGAATACCAGTCCACCGGGATCTGTTGCCTCTGCTACCGGCGACGAAGAGCGCAGGGAAGGGAGAGATCGAGACCAGGTGCGAGTCAGAGACCGTGAGAAGCAAGAAGACGATGACCACCACCACCACTCGAGGTGAGGGGACGAGGTGAGGCCGTGAGAGACTGAGAATGACGACTGTCGAGGTGAAGGGAGAGACGAGAGAATCACGAGGTGAGGGTGAGTGCCAACTGCCGAGCTAGAGACGGAGAGAGCACAGAGACTGGCTGGGTTAGGGAGGTTTCCACTCAAACTCTCAGAGTCAGTCTCAGGTTTGGCATTTGGGCACTAGGGTTTCATCGAAAGGGAAAGGGGAGGGGGGAGGGGGCGGCTGAAACGATGCCGTTTCAGGTATTTGGGAAAATATAAACGACTCACATCGGGTTAAATTAACCGGCTGAGCCACCGAATTTTATAAAATCCCGGAGGGTCAAACCGAGATCGATCGAATCCATTGTACAACCGGTTTAATAAATGATTCGGTCCGATCAAATAACCGAATTTTCAGTTAGCTGACGAGTCGAACCAGATCTGATATGGTTATAAGTGAATACATCACAAAATAATTAACATGGCATGATATCTAATAATTGATTTTCTTCCCCTCAAATTTGGTAATGTAGATTATTTTAAGTTTTTAACGTAGTTTTGTTAAAACCATTGCGAGTTAACAAATGAAGTAAGCACAGTAATAAGGTTTACTTACATTCGTTTAGAAAAGATCAATTAGAAAGAATCATATTGCTTAGCATATTTTATATTAGGTAAACAATAACCTTAAAAGGCACTTATTTATTATTATACCATATATTCATGTGTTTTAAATTTTTTATATTTTTTTCCTTATAATTTAAGATGTTAAACTATCACTTTGTTTCCAGAAAATTATTTGTACAGTTTTGAATTATTAATTTATTATGGTCAAAAAAATTTCTAATTTTATAAGGTGTCAAATACCAATTAGCATGAGGATTGGATTCTCATTATTTCACGGCTCACGTGCTCCAGTTCATTTAGGTGAGTGATCACGTGAGTGAAAATCTAATAAATGATGTCAACATTTATTTATCACATTTTTTTATTTAATTTTAATATACAATGACGGTAAAATAATATATTACACAAACAACTAATTGTATAGCTAATTTTTAGATTCATTAATTAAAAATTTATATAAACATATAAATTTAATTAGATTAATAT
>NC_029790.2:109894010-109922531 GCF_000816755.2 Arachis ipaensis | reverse complement strand
AGATTTTATTATTAAAATAATATGATTTTGTAAAGTATAAAATAAAACTAAAATTTGGTTATTCTAATAATGAATTATCTTACCATAACGTTAAAATAATACGCACCTACACATGTACACACCCGCCGACATCTACAGCCATGCTCTTACCCTGGTTCCTGCGTCTTACCTTAACATTAAAATAACAAGTACGTACATACGCACACCCACCAACACTCACCGCACTGCCCCTTGCCCTCGCCCGACATCTTGTTCTTCCCACCTCACTGCTCTTACCCTTGCCTTCGTCCCTGCATCCTATTCTTACCAAAACATTAAAATAACAAGCACACCCACTGACACTTATCTCCTATCCTCACCCCTGCATCTTACCATAACATTAAAATAACACGCAGAACATTAAAATAACACGCACGTATACACACACACCCACCAACACTTACCCCCGCTACCCTTGCTCTCATCCCTGCATCTTATAATAACATTAAAATAACACACATGTACACACGCACACCCACCAACACCCACCGCCATGGCCTCACCCTCATCTCTGCATCTTACCATAACATTAAAACAACAAGCACATATACACGCACATCCATCAATACTAACCTCACTGTTCTTGTCCTTACCCTCGCCCCGACATCTTACTCTTACCAAAACATTAAAATAACACGCACATACGCCGACACTCATTTCTTGTCCTCGCCCATGCATCTTACTATAACATTAAAATAATACGCACACACTTATTATAACATTAAAATGACACGCATATACACATACTCACCAACACCTACCTCACTGTTCTTGTTCTCACCCCCGCATCTTATCATAATATTAAAATAACACACACGTACGCAGTACACGCGCACACCCACCATGCCCCACCCTCGCCCCTGCGTGCGCACACGTATATACATAGATTGACTTTTTATGTGTATATAGTTTTTTGTTCTTTTAATTAGTTACTAAGTATATGTAACAATTAATTGAATAAATAAAACATAACATCGTATGCAATAAGCTAACGTGAATTTACTAAAATGAGAAAAAAATGGAACACATTTACCTTAGTGTAAAATATAGATACCCACTCTTTTTACTTTTATTTTTAATATAAATTTACGAGAAAGGTTAAATAATCAACATTTTTCTTTATCTTTGTTTTACAATTAAATTAATATTAGACAACTCTATTTTTTCACTAAAAATATTAGTTTCCTAACAATTTTTAAATTAAATATCATGAATTAAAATAAGTAACTGTACATATTTTTAGTTACAAATTAAATGTGATTAAGAAACATAGAATTTCTCAATGAAGTGACGTTAAGCATAATAAAATGGGAGCTGCTCAAATAAAGATGGCAAAAACATCTTTTTATAAAGATGTTTTGTATAAAAGTGTGACTTATTTATTTGGCCACATTTTAAATAAAAACAACACTTTTATGACACATCAAAATCTAACCCTTCAATTCATCATCTAAGGGTCAAAAAGAAAAATGTTCACATGAAGACAATTATAAAATCTTCATTAGAGTATCCACCTAATAAAATAGTAGCTGTCAAGCACAATAAAGCAAAATAGCAAATAACAACTGGTGTCATTATCAATTTCCAGACATCATTCTACGTGAACGTCAAAAAGGAAGAAGACAGAAGCCAAATAGATATTCCTAATTGTTCCTTGACAGTGTCAGGAACAGTAGTATGCATCTTTGTACCTGAAACTAGGCATATATACGCAGGCTAAAAACTGCGTCAATTCAAGTATGAATTACCAATTTACGATCATCAACTAATACACTACTGTATAGTGAATGGTCTCTGTTGACCAACCTACTTCTATTTAACCAAATCATGTTGCCACTATTTACATCCTCTCATTGACTATTCCCTATGAGGCATTAGATCCTCCACAATCCCAACAAAATCGATTATTAGCTGAAAATTCAATGCCATGACGAGCTAGTACATTAGCCCACAAAAAAAATACTACCTTGCAATTTCACACAAGTTCATTTAGCAATAGGTTAAGACTCGAGAATGAAAGAAATAACACTGTTAATTTTCCAATACTACTCCCTTTTTATAGCACAATGTGAAAATGGCTCAATGAAATCTTAAAGTACCAGCTATTTTTATAGCTCCGCGACAAGTTTCAGCTATTTACATAGCTACTTGATTGCTAAAGCTCTCTAGAATGTCCTCAAAATAAATAATAAATAAATTGAATAGGAAGCAAAGAAAGTTAACCTTCCATAGCACATAGCCGCATACACCCAAAACATTAACGACATCAAAGTAAACATAGATACATATACCTTCCAATCCTTAAAATCCAATCTGAACACAAAGTGACTGAAAGCAACATTCCCAGCACGAATTGCATTTGCATGAGGGACATTTCTGGTGCTGCATAGATAAAGGATAATAAATTCAGTGAAAGCGAGAGAGAGTGAGAATGTTAATAGGAGTATATTCGAAGTAACTCACACACTACTAGTTGTAATCCAGCCTCGTTGACTTTTATTTTAGCCAGCCCATCTTTGACTAAGAATGATAAAGCGAATAAATTCTCCACTATTTGAGCAAAGGAGTTCCTATTCAAAATAAAATTCTCAAGCTTAACAACGCTATTTTTCCTTAAGATGTTAAACATCGTTAACATATTTTTATCTGTATCAGCTTTCACTTCTCTTGGACCTCCGCCAAGCTGCGAAAAAAAAAACAACAATGTGAAGGAAAAGGAAATTGTATCATAACTACATAATAAGCTTAGCATTTTGAGCAGTACACAATATTCTTAACTTCAATATTTTGACATTCTACTTATAGATAAATGGGTGATAAACTGATAGAAAGCAACTTACTAGAAATTAAGACATGAAAAGTAAAAAATTAGAAGCTATACAAGTCTATCAAAGAATTTTTTATCTAGTGAAAACCTCTTGCTAACACGAATTTTTCTACCTTTGTCAATCGAAAACTTCATACATATTAAACCAGTTTATTACCTCTTCTGGCCGAGCTAATTCATTAGGCCTCACACGCTTCCTACTTCTACGACTGACAGCTTTCCTCTGTATTGCTTTAGCAGAGATGGGACCATTCCTAAAGGGAAAAAATATTTGAAAAACATATAGGTGAGTATAGAATAAAGTCTTCTATGGATATCAAAATTACAGAACAAAGTCTTCTAAATGCATTGAAGTTACATTGTACAGCAGCCAGAACCCGCTTTAAAAACATGTGATATTGATAGTCCAACATCATTCTAGGCTATTGGGTTTCTGGTGCAACCTTCTGTGTTAGTACTTGATCCACCCTGTCCTCCAAATTCTTCAAGAATGTGCGATACAAATTTTGAAGGAGTGACTCCACCGTTAGCATGACCCTTCACAGACATTACCAAGGATTCCGTTATGTCCAACAGAGCCTTTGCATCAGCCAATTGTTCTCTTGGTTTTGTAATTGGAATTATATAGAACAGCCCATTAGAATTGAGAAATTCATTTTAGTAGCAAAAACTATTAAACATCACACACCATGTCAATTAGTTACTCCTTGCAAAAACAAAACCACTAAAAAATATTATATCTTTTAAATTTTATGCAGGAATAATATACTATACTGAGACAATATAGTTGCAAGGATGCACAACAAAATTTGAGCATATGAATGACAAACGAAAAACTTTCAGTATAAATTCCGTTACATATGTGCAAAATTTTTGAAAAGAACATCGTAATTATTATGATTGATTTAATAATTTTTCTATTGTTTGTTTAGTTTCCGACCTTAACATTCAGTCAACTAGTACAATGTTGATTATTATTGATTTCTTAAATGTTCAACAAGGCGGCCAAGCCAAACCTTACAATATAAATGCAGCACAAGAATGTGTTGCTAATAACAGAAAAAATGAGCTTAGATACCTAGTTGATGCAACCTCTCCATTTCGCCAAATATCAACTCAAACTTCTTGGAATCATCCCTTGCGATTTTGTCCCTTTCATCTACAAAAAAAAAAAAAAACGTAAGCAAACAGATAAAAGTAAGCATGAAACCAAGTAACATCAACAACACTATTTTTGTTTTTCTAGATTTGAACTTGTAAGGATGCTATAACTTCAATTTACAAGCATTTGGTTTTTGTTTTGAAAAATGATCTATAGAAAATGAAACAATAGTAAAATAGAGCTGAAGGGTGCAGAGATTGAGAAAAGAAAGGTAGAGTTCACCGTTAATCATGTTGTTGAAGGCAAGGTAGCGAGAATGAAGACCTCAACAGGTTCGATAATCAGTGTCATCGTGAGCTGGAGGGAGCTGATGACAGAGCTTGGTGTTGATTGCGGTGCTGCGGCGATCGGAGCGATTCAATTGGTGCTTGGCCATGATGAGAGAGTAACAGTTGTTGGTTGTGACGAATGATGCGACAGAGAGAGTAACTAAGACAAGGAGGTAAGAAAGGTATAAACGTTTGAAAAACCGCAAGGTCTTAACTGCCGAGAGACACGCGAAATAGCATTCACACACCAGCTTGCGCGACACGCCACTATTAATTTGTTGGAAAATATTACATAAAAAGCATTAAAAAATATAATTAATAGTTTTTTGAAATTTTCACCAAATTTAATAACAGTTAATTTTAACAAGATGGAATTGACTTAAGTCTCAAAATGATTTTTAAATTTGTACACAAATTTTAAATGAGTTCGTAAATTTTTAATTACTTCAATTCAGATCAAATTTCATTCGATGATTCACGGTAATTCTTTTAATATTTTCTACTAATGACATGTCAATGTGACATATTAATCAATAACATGTGTTAAAATATGGTTCAATTACTTGTAATATGACGAAAAATGTTAAAAGGACTAAAATAAAAATTTAGGAATCAAATAAAGGTAATTGAAAATTCAAACACTAAATTAAAATTTGAATAAAAATTTATAACTACTTTGAAGCTTAACTCATTTAGATGTTTAAAAAATCAGTACAAAAATGATGAAGAAATATAAATTACATGTTAGTTAAATATATGTTTGTTAGCTATTCAATTTTTTTTATTTGTTATTTGTAAAATGTGAACTCTAAAATGAATATATTTAAAAAACAATAAATATCAGTTTAAGTTTTAAATACTTGATTTTTACTTGAAATATTAATAAAAAAGGACAAACTTTATTTATATTTCTATATATATGACATATAATAGGGATATGAAAAATAGTTGGAAAAACTACCAAAAGTACCTATGAAGTTTACGAACGCTGACAAAAGTACCCATAAACTAAGAAAATTAACGCTGTACCCATGAAAGATGAGTTTCGTACGACAAAAGTATCCAAACCCTAATTTTTTGTTAATTTTTTAATAAAATTCCCAAACTACCCCACGTTAATCCCATTCTACCGCCATTCCCTCTCCTCACTTCTTCCTCTCTCCTCACTTATCCCTCTCTCAAAAACCCTCACAGAGTCACAGAACTCTCCTCCTACCTCCTCATTGCCGTCTGCCACCCACCTACTCCATTATCGCCAATCTCCTTCCCTTTCACTGCTTCTCCCTCTCACTCGTAAGCTGACTACAACACCTTCATCGCGCGCCTGTTACCCAACCTGAGGAGAATATCGCCGTGGTGCACCTGTTGTAGTCGAGGAGAACATCATCGTGGCGCACCTAACCCAGCAGAGGAGAATACCATTGTTGCACGCCTGAGAAGAGAGAGGGGTCGTGGTGCTCTTGCATGCAGGAAGAGGGTTCGGTAAAGAGAAATCAGAGAAGAAAGGGAGGTGGCGCTATGGATGGAGGTTCTGCCATTGACGATGTTACAGCCGGCGAAGAAAAGGTATTTCTTTTTTTTTTAAACATTTTTATTTCATTTTTCTTCTTTTCATAAATTGATTTAGTTACTACTAAAATGATACTGTTCTATTTTTTTAAATCTGCTTCTATTTTTTATGAAGGTTGAGATTGATTTATAGAAGATCCAGTTGATGGCTACTTCTACTTCTGATTTTTGCTGAAATAAATTTCAAATTTGATGAATGGATTTGTTGGTTTTTTATGGTTGATGGCTATTTCTACTTCTAGTTTTGCTAAAGTGAATTGAAATTGGATGAATGGATTTGAAAATTTTTATATGTTGAGTATTTTTTGGTGTTTAATTGATTTGGTTTGGGTGTGGATTGTAAACTTATGAGTGACGATTGAGGTCCGATCCTCTACCACCACCACCACTACCATTGATTTCGGTCTGGTTTGTTGTAGGAGTAGTTTCGGACTCCATGGTAAGGGTTGGTGCAGATTGGGTTATGAAAGGTTGAAAAAGTGAGTTAAGGTTGAGTGTAGGGTAATTTAGGAATTTTATTAAAAAATCAACAAAAATTTAGGATTTGGATACTTTTGTCATACAGAATCCATCTTTCATGGGTACAGCGTTAATTTTCTTAGTTTATAAGTACTTTTGTCAACGTTCATAAACTTCATGGGTACTTTTAGTAGTTTTTCCAAAATAGTGGATATCCATATTTGAATTTGAATTTGTTTATAAATTCTAATTTGATGCTTCTTTGATCTATTTTCTAATTCAACAAGTGTGATTAAAAATATAACAATAAGCCTATAATTAATATAACATAATATTGGAATTAATTTAAAACATATATACATTTTTTGATTTCTTTAGAATGCACATGGGTTAGATGAAACCAGATTCATCTTGACTCAGACCCGGTCTTAAACGATGACCAGGTCTATTTTTGAGACTCATACCCGACCCTAGACCCGATAAAATAACACCAAACTAGCCCTTAAAATATTCGGATTCGGGCAGGATCTTCAGGTCATGCCGGGCCATGTACACCCCTATAACTTACATAGAATTGTTATCCAACCCAAATGTATCAATTCTCATTTGTTACATTTGGATATTTTTAAATCTCATTTTATTTAAATATGTGATTATCTTAAAAAATATATGGTCCAAATTTTTTTCATAATTCTAAAAAGTTTGGTTATAAAAATTTTAAATTATCCAAGACCAAATTATAAATTTTTATTAAATGAGTAATTTAAATTGGTCTTGTAATTTGATTAAAAAGGCTAGAGACAATACTTTAAGTAAAATAAAAAATTAATCAAATCAATTTAAATGCAAGATAAATATAAAAAAATTGTTAATGATTTGATATTTTTCTTAAATAAATGAAAATTGCAGCAGCTCCCACGAATTATATCCTGTCTTGATGTCTTCTTTGAGTAAAACCTCTTTCGGCAAGTCCTCAATATTCAAACCCAAGCTCTAACCTCTATTCTCTACTTCCAAGACATTGATTTGAGCATCAGGATCCGGTTTTAAGAGCAAACCCACCTGTAAAAATCAGTTCTTTCTTCCCATGAATTCTTTTTTTGTAGGTTCCTTCCACCCCATAACCCCACCACTATGAAAATTCCACCAAAACCTTTAATTGAAGCACCAACATGTTTATCTCTGTGGCAGTGCTTTCAAATTTTCATCAAATTCCCGAAAATCAAAACCCATTAAGCCTATTTCAACTTTGCTGCAAGCCACTGAGTCAGACACAGATGCCCACGTTTCAATCCCTGAGGGTTCTGCATCTGTTGTTTACATTGAAGAAGTTGTTGAAAAGGACTGGTCTATACTTGATTTTGTTGAGTCAAATTCTAATGTAGAATTCAAGAGAAGCATTGACGTATTGTATCCGTTGGGAATGTTGAAGAGGGTTCAAAGGTCTTAGTCTCAACTGGGTCTGAAGAGTTTGTGGATACATTGGTGGGTTTGTGTAAGTTTCTTTTTGTGGTGCATGATTCACTTCTGATATTGGCTCTTATTAAAGAGAAATATGATAAGGTTAAGTGTTGGCAAGGAGAGATTGTGTATGTTCCAGAGAAATAGACTCCTCTTGATGTTGTTTTTCTCTATTTTCTTCCTGCTTTGCCCTTTAAACTTGATGAGATTTTGGGGTCTTTGGCTAAGAAATGTTCACCTGGTAAGTTTTTCTCTTGTGGTTGAAGTTTGTTCTTTTCCTTGTTACTTTGCATTTCTCTACAAATTGTGTGTTTGAAAATGGACTTGATTTTTATGCACCATGTTTTACACACATTTCTTAAAAATCATTCAAAAGAATTCATTTATCTGGATGACGAAAAGTTTGATAGTGCCAAAATTGGTTAAAAGAAGGATGATAGTGTGGATATAGTTTGGTTATTAATGATGTATTATGAGGTAGAAATTAAAATGTTTTGCAATTTTAATTGTAACATTTACACTTCTTCACACATCTTATCTTTCATCAAGCTTTGAATAATGTTTTTCCCCATTAAATGAAATTTCTCTAGAGAGAATGCTATTTGCATTCCAAGATTTCTACACCTATTACCAAAGCCTAGCTCTTAATTTGCCTGAACTGAAGTTTGAATAAGAAGATAGATTAAAAATGTCAAATTTCTAATACTCCTTAGGTACTACTTTGGTATAGAAGCTAAAAATTTCAAGTGTATTAGAACAGTGCACCAAACATAGTAGCAAACGTGATAGATTTTCTTATTGCACATATATTTTAGTTCAATTGTTGTTCCCTTTTCTGAAACTTAGGTCAGAGCTCTGGATACTTCTTATTCTTTCTGTAATTTTGGATCTGACCTGTAGGTGGACAGGTGATTATTAGTCATCCGCAAGGGAGACTAGTGTTAGAACAGCAATGAAAGCAGTATCCGGAAGTTGTAGTTTCAGACCTACCTGATAGGACAAGTTTACAAATTGTTGCAGATGCTCATTCTTTTGATTTGGCTGAATTTGTAGATGAACCTGGCTTTTATTTAGCTGTTCTAATTTCCCAGGAGCTTAAAGACTGGAGTAGAGATTCATAGCAGTAGACAATTTAGTTGGACTTTCTTTTTTATGGTTTTTGGCTTTATGATTGTTACCTTTGAATTTTTGGATGAAAAGTGAAACTATAAATCAATTCAACGTTGCTAGTACAAGAGGCTTCTCTTTCTTTTCTAAAATACATTGTCCATAATTTTGAAATTGTATACTTAATATATTTGTCCTTGTAAGTAACTTTGGTTTAGCACCTGCCCATTACTACATATTAAGTTCTTAGTTCTATATATTATTATAAAACTATAACTCCAAATCATAGTATTTGCTCCCTATACATTGGCTTACTAAATTGAAGATTGAAACTAAGTAAATGAGGATCACAAAAAAGCAGAGCAAAATATGACCTACAACTAAGGTGGAAGTCATTTATTAATGCATGAAATGCATGAGGAGTTGGTAAAGGTCATGCGGTGTGTACTTACCACATATTTCATCTGAGCAATCCTGACCTCATATTTCGATGAATTCTTCGCGAAATCCAGGTAAATGAGCCTGTGGAACACCAGATCCACAATCATCAGGTACTAGTGTTGCTCCCTGTACATCGGAACATATATCTGTACAAATCAAGCAAATAAGTTACGAGACACCAACATTGTTCAAAGCACATGAGAAGTCGAGTTTATCTACTTGTCTAAGACAACACTAAACTAAAGGCAGAGGACCATTGTCAATTAAAGTGCAAAAATATATTGTTACCGGATGCAAGTTATCCACATAGCCCATGAAATTAGTGCGGATAAATTCAAAAGTGTCAATACTATGGTTGACAGGACTTAGCGTAATTTGCTGGACATGGAAACACAGTTTTACATGAGACACAAACATAAAATCAACTGCCTCAGGTTTTACTAAGAGTACTGTACTCACTATTTTACGAGTGAATAAAGGTGATTGCTATTAACAAATAATTTTTAGGCAACGGTGTCTACTTTCATAAGAAAAAAGGAAAAATTAATATTCAATTTAGAAATTATAAACATAAATTAACTTTTAATAATTAAATTTTGCTTAGAAAAAACTACACAATAATTGGACACCAATTTACAAGCACCATATAATTAACCATGGATAAGAAATAAAAAATCACTACGCAACATAGTTTCTTCGAATCTTAAATTATTGGTTTTTTATTCTTATTCCATAAATAATTAAACTATTATTTCAGTTATCAAACGTGAATTATGTTATCACTATCTTTCATCTTGACAAGAAAATGTTGTCACAACTCTATTAACTTACACTTTTTTTAAGCGTTTTTTTAATGACATATTCACTTAAAGCTTCTCATGAATAGTGCACTTTTTTTGACACGGAAACATAGTTTTACCGCAAAGGTGGATGGCAAGAACCACTTAGGATACATGTTGTTGAAGCTGAGCATGGAGGCCACCATGTTGATAACCTGTTGAAGGAAACATGGTTATCCAATAGTAATACAAAGGCTTCCCACACACCAACATATAACAAGAACGTATGTTAACCACGATTTACGTCGTCAACAACTTGGTGTCCCGATCACAGGCTCTACAGTGCACACCGATCACCCTGTAAGTGCTCATCCGCAACTAGAATCTCCCTACCAAAAGAAACATTAAACAATCATGATCACGCTCCAATAACTGAAGACCGCTCAAGTGTATTGTTGCGACAACTCACATTCACCAAGCCAAGCCGAATATATACGTACCACCCATCCAGATTCTTCAAGAAAATGTAAGCGTCCATAGTAAACTATGACCGCTAAAAATGCATTCCCTTTGGTGGCCAAAAACCAATTCGAGACACTACCTAAGCAAAGCTACACAAACTCCATGTAAGTTAACTCCATTTGGACTAACACAAGGGAACTTCACAAAGGAAAGAAATATTACTAAACACCCAAACAGTAAACTCATTACCTGCGGCATCTCAGATGCAACATGGAAGGCAGGGTGTGTGTGATATGTGAACGGCGACCCATGCTCAGTTTGCCAGACGTCACTATCTTCTGTTGACACAGAATCCTGGTGTTCGAATGTTAACTTGCGCTGCACCAATAGTAAACGATGAAACAACTAAGTTCATACTTTTAGAAGTAAATTGCCAAAACAAAATAACTTCACTTACTTTCAGCTTAGCGGACGCAGTGGCGTCACCATTTCCGTTCTTTTGTGTCTTCCTTTGGCGAGCCGTGTCCCCTCTAGTTGTTGGCTTCAGCGGAGGTGAGAGCTTTATGGCACCACGCTTTGCTCCCACAGCTTTCTTACTGACCACAGTCACCTCTTGTGGATCCGACGCCTTTGCTCGTGTAAGAACCTGCGTTTTCACGTAAAACTGTTTTAAAAATAATTTTAAGTGCCTGGGATGGATTCAAAATTTAGAAATTTTAATTTGAAAATATAAAGGTGAAATTTGGTTTCAGTGAATTTTTCTGAGTCAGAAAATATATTTTCTGAGAAAAACCGAGAAAAGCCGCGAATCGGCAGCCGAACCGGTCGAACTGGTTTAAGTCTATCCGGTACTGTATTTTTAGAAAAATAAGATTTTGGAAAATTGGTTTATTGTTTTAAAAGAAGAAAAACAATTTTTGAATTGAAAACCGGGCACTAATCTTAAAGGTTTTGGCTCAAAATGGGCCAAGCGGACCTAAAACGTTAACGGGTTGGACCGAACCAAAGGTCCAACATATATAAGCTCATTTAATGAGCTTTGAACTCATTTCTCACCCTCCACGAAGAGAGCCACGCGGATTGAGAGAGGGGAGGTGGTGGTACTATTCACCTCCACCTTCGGGGGCCATAACTTGAGCTACAGACCTCCGATTGACGAGTCGTTTGCGGCCACGCAAAGCTCTTGCCGAGTTCTACGTTTTTATCCAAGCAAACTTGGTAAGAAATTGTGTCTCTCTCCCCAGTTCTCTGCCCTAATTTCTGCGCAATTTTGGTTATGAGTTTTGAGTAGATTTTGTGGTTTTGCTTGTTTAGGTGATCTCTAGTAGCGAGTAATTGTTGGATTTTACCCCTACTCACATTGGATAAGGTAAGGTTCTGCTAAACCCTTGCGTTTAGTTGTTTTGTGTATCTTAGGTTTTGATTTTGGTATATATGTGTGATGTTAGATTGAGTTTTAGTGTTTGTTGATGTTGGTTGGTTGATGATGCTTGATGAATTGATTTTGTAAATGTTGTTAAATAATGACATTGAGGTATGAGGTATATTGAAATTTTAATGAATGTATATTGTTAATTATTGGTACAAAGCATGAATGAGGTTGTTGATGAAGACTGATAGTGAAAGGATGATGATTGGTGAAGGTGTTGGTGGAAGATTGATTATAGTGTTTTATATTTGATGTTTGGATTGATGACTGTTGAAGGGGTTGATAATTTGAGATATTAAATGTTGGATGTGGTATAGTTGAATAATGATGAAAGTGGTGAGAAGTCATGTTGATGTTAATAAGGTTAATGGAAACTTGGAAAATATGAATTAGGTTGGATTTAGAATTGTTGAATGGTTTAGGAGGTTGTGTGAGTGAGAAAATGGTTGAGGTAGTGTTTGTATGAATTTTGGGCTGTTTTGGTATGGTTGATATGTGATTGAATTGGTATTGGATTGAGGTTTGGTTAAAAGTTGAGTTTTTGAGATTTTGGGTAAAAGTTGGTTTTTGATGAACTTTGTCTGATCATAACTTTTGCCTCGATTTTCAAAATCTGATGAAACTTTCTAGAATTAAAGATCTTTGAAAACCCTTTAAATTGATATGAAGTTTGTAAAATTTGGAATTTTGTAGAGGAAGTTATGATCATTCAAATTTGGTGTTAAAAATCTGAAATTCTGCAAAGTTGCAGAATTTCAGGATTTCTGATATGTGCGCACGCACAACCTTGCGAGAATTTTATTCTGTGCGGACACACAAACCTGTGCATACGCACAGGCAGGGGAAAGGGCTCTGGTAGCAGCGCTAGCATAGGTTGTGCACGCGCACATCAATGAAGAATTATGACCTGTGCGGACGCACAGCCCTGTGCGCACGCACAAGTCGGGAAGGGACGTTGACGGTCGGATTTTCTATCGGTAAAGAATTTCACAAATAGGTTCTCGTTGTAAGTATAGCTTCTAAACTAACAGAGAATCCTTTCGTACAAAAGTTTTGGTTGTCACAAGTAACAAACCCCTAATAAAATTTATAACCGAAGTATTCAAACCTCGGGTTGTCTCTCAAGGAATTGCAGGGAAGTATGATTTATTATTGGTTATGAAATTGTATCTTTTTGGGGTTTTTGAAATAGGGAACAAGGAAATAAATTGGCAGGGAAGTAAATTAATAACTAGAAAAACTCTTGGCAAGGTATGAGAACTGAAAATCCCATCCTAGTGATCCTTATCTGGTGTGATGAGAGTTGTTATTGCTCCCACTTAGTTAACCCTTACTAAATAAAGGAAAGTCAAGTGGACTAATCAATTTGATTCCTCAAGTCCTAGTAAACTCCTATGGAAAGACTAGCTTTAGAGGGATCCAAATCAATCAGTAATTTCTAATCTTCAATCAACAGCTGAGTTTGACAACTCAAGTGTCACCAATTACTTAACCAAAGCCAAAAGGGGAAAAATCCAAATTATTTATATCATAAATAGAAGAAAGAAACCATAAATCTGAAATATCTCGAATTGTATTAAATAGAAAATCAAATTAAACATAGGAATCCATAAACCAATTTGGGGAAAATAAACAAACTAAAGTAATAGAATAATTAAAAATAGAAGAGAAATTAAATTTAAGGAACATTGAACCTGGAATTGAGAAAATGAAGAAATCCTAATCCTAAAATCTAAGAGAGAGGAGAGAGCCTCTCTCTCTAGAAAAACTACATCTAAAACTCCCAATTGTCTAAATGATTAATGAATGATTTGATTCCCTCATTCTCCAGCCTCTATTCTGTGTTTCTGGGCTTGGATTTGGGCTGAAAAGGAGCCCAAAAATCGCTAGGGGCAACTTCTGCAACTTTCTGCACGTGGCGTCAGTCACGCGTATGCGTAGGTCATGCGTGCGCGTCATATGGAGATTTTCCTTGTCATGCGTACGCGTCCGCGTCGTCCATGCGTGCGCGTCGCTGCCATTTTCTTTAAAACTCCATTTTGTGCGTTCCTTCCATTTTTGCATGTTTCCTTTCTGTCCTCTAAGCCATTCCTACCATATAAAGCCTGAAAATACTTAACACACAGATCACAGCATCGAATGGTAATAAAAGATAATTAAAATTAACATTTTTAAGGCTTAGGAAACATGTTTTCATATGTATCACATAATAAGGAAGGAATTGTAAAACCAAGCAAATTATATGAATAAGTGGGTGAAGAATTGGTAAAAACACTCAATTGAGCACAAGATGAATCATAAAATAGTGGTTTATCAGACGTCTGTTAGGGGCGCTCGCACAGCTTGTGCGAGTGAACAGACTTTATGAATTTTTGTACCTGTGCGTACACACACTTTCAAAATCTTCCTGGGTGTGCGCACACACACCCCTGTGCGGACGCACACGCCGTATTTCATAATTTTAAACTTTGTTTTCAATTCTTCCACCTTCCCAACAAGGTTGTAAGCTTCTATAACACCATTTTAAGGCTTTTGGGCTTAATTTTAAGTATGAGAATATGGGAAAGGTCCTAGAGAGTTGATTTGGGTTTTTCTTTGAAAAGTAGCAAACGGAGGTTTAGGTTTCTGGTATATTGAGGATGAGTTTGGTTGAGAGAGAAGGAAGAATAGTGAACCTGATAATTACTGACAACGAGTTGAGAAACTGATGGACTAATGAGCTTGGAATAGAAATCATGAATTGATGATGGTTGTGAAGAGTTGAGAACTCAAGATGGGATGAGGATCTTGATGAATGTTGAGAGTGTGCCAAGCACTATCCTTGGAATGATAATGATTGAAAGAGAGTGTGCCAGGCACTATATCCTTGGAATGTTGAGAGTTGATAATTGGAAGTGATTTGAGATGAGAAAGGATGATGATTTGAGGTTGATGGAATTATGGATGTGGATAGTGAGCCAGGCACTATATCCTTGGAATGATTTGTGATGAGTTATATGTGTTGTTGTTTTCCTTCTCTGCCACAAGAGTGTGCCAGGCACTATATCCTCGGAACGATAGGGAGCCAGGCACTATATCCTCGAGCGGGCTAGGCGCTATATCCTCGGAAGTGGCAGAAAGGCGACATCCGAAAGGATGTGTCGGGTTGGCATCCATAGACTGACAAGTGATATCACGAGCCAATAGGATAGGCATTCATCATATGCATCTCTTATATGCTTGCTTGCTTTGACTACTTGGGTTTGCTTACTTGTATAATATGCCTACTTGCTTCTTGAATTACTTGCTATATATGATTATTACCTATGTATTACTTGCTTGCATTAATTGTGATTGTCTGGGGCTGAGGAGGTTAGGTAGGCAGTGGCGATGGGATCGCACGGAGGTTAGGTTAGCGAAGGCCGTGGGACACAGTGGTGTGATTAGTACTAGTTAGGATTCTCATAAGTTTAGATAACCCGGTTTATGGTTTAAGTTCTTTATGTATTTATTTATTTTGTTCTAAGCTTGAATACCGGTATGCGATGTGAAGTTCTAGGATTGCCTTCGGCGTCCCGGGGCCTTACATCTTACATCATTGGGCACTGTTACCATACTGAGAACCTCCGGTTCTCATTCCATACTTTGTTGTTATTTTTCAGATGTAGGTTGTAATCTACTCCGGTGAGATTGCGGATATGGTGACAGAGCGGAGTATGGTTCGTTCCTTGCTTATTTCTGTTTTACTTTCGTCATAGTAATCTCTCACCTTTTGTATATTTATCTTTATGGCCTTAGAGGCTTATTTGAGAGATAGGTTGTATAAGCTGTTTTAAATTCTAAAACTCTGTATCTTTCTATTTGTAACTAGTATTGGGGTGTTACAGCTCGCGTCTTCCTACATTCGACCATCCGTCATTGCCTTGCACGGCTTCCTTCTTCAGGTCGGCAAGTGGACCAACAGCAAGCATCAGAGACTGGAGAATCTTCCCATGATCCACCAGCATCCCGGGGATAGTCCTAATGTGGCCATTCAGGGTTTTCATGACCTCCCTGGTAATTTCATTTTGGTTTATTATCTACAATATCCATACAACCACATACTTCTACGTAAGCTAAACTTAGTAACAACTATACACTTCATACAAAATGGCCACAACATGTTCTGCAAAAAACTAACCTCCTGAAACATCCGGATGAACCTAACGTTATGGTCATCGTCGATGGTTCCGTCACCACCATCCGTCCCTTTAGCGACTTCACTGCTCGAAACACAACCATGTTTTGACTTGTCAGGAGAAAGATAACACACAACACACAACAAGAATCACAAAGGTGTCACTGGGATTGCTTTACTCACCAAGCGAGAGAGACATTGTTATTTTTCTCCTTCTGTGCATCAACTTGATCCTTCATTTTTCCAAGTATCTCTTGCACAGTAGCACATGTCTCTATTGCTCAAATTTGCACGGACTATGGTTATGAATAGTTTCACATGTGTTATATGAAACCTTGAAATGGGCTCATATAATATCATGGCCCATTAGTGAGCTAGGCCCAGCTGAACAAACACAATTATATTATTATTCCATTTAAAAAAAGTTTGTATCACATGTCTAAACAAAAGAAATATATTTAATTATTCATGAAACCACCAATGAGGCTTATAGAAGAAGCAAGAAAACTGAAATGACCCTTTTACCCTCACCTGCTATGCGTTTCCCCATGTGCACAGTTGTAGACCTTAGGGTAACGGCGACATGACAGATGAAAGGACTACTCACCTTTGCTTAAGAGCTGCATATATGATACACGCCAGCGTCACCCAAAGTTAATTTTCAAAAGCTTTCTTTTGTAAAGACTGTATGAACTAATAACGAATAACTCCTATCACATCTTCTCTTAAGAATAAATATGTTTGAATAAATTCCATTATCATTGTAGAAGAGTATTGTATTTTAAATATGAGTCTTAACTATTTAATTTTTTGTGGTATAACTTAAATAAATTCATCGAAAAAAGTTATTAAAAAATACATTTAACTGAAATTTCAAATACAATACTCGTCTACAATATTAATAATTTAAAAACTTCAAAAAAATTATATTATCCAATACAAAGAAGTTTAAAAAGAAAATATTAAATTAAATTTACATGTAAATATTCATGTACTCAAATGTATAAAAATAGAATGATGCAATAGAAATCCATACAAATCCATGTAAAAAAAAAGATTAAATTTAACAGTGAATATTCATGTACGAAAATTTTAAATACAATATTCTTTTACATAATTAATAATTTAAAAATTAGATAAAAATATTTTACTCCATGCAAAGCAATTTAAAAGGAAAAAAAGGATTGATGACTCATTAGTTTATTTAGGTTTGTTGATCCTTTAAATTTTATTATAAAAAATTTCATAAATGATTTTCAAATAAAAAATTATTTTCATAACAATTATATCTTTAAACGATAATTAGAAAAATTGCCAGTAATAATTTTGTTGCACCAATTAATTCTTGCTTTTAGTTATTAATCATAGCATTAGTAATTTATCTCAACATGTTACTACAACAAATTTGAAGAAAGAGATGTCAACATACAATTTATAAACATAAGCTCTTAATTGCATTAGCTTATTATTCTATGAATTTATTGGATAATATTAGCTCCCTACTTGCATTCCTTGTATCTCTTTTTTCTGGAAAACTAGTTTTCGAAGATATAAATTTTCAAACCCCCTCTTGGACCCGAGGATCGTCTTCAATACACCCATGAATATTCATCGAGTTAAGGTTAACAAACTAACATATTTCTTTCTAACACAGAATACCCACTTCAACCAGTTAATCCCAGATAAATAAAAGTTAACAATTACTTCATTAAACCTAGAGGGAACCCAACGGCAAACTGTATTTCATTAGGATCCAGATTAAGTATCTTTGTTACCAAAAGCCCAACCAAAACACCAGCAAGATCATCCCTTACAACCTGATACCTGCAACTGCATCATCTTATCAAAACAAAAGGAAACTTTAAAAAAGAACCACATACAGGAACAGCATTATGGGCAACCTATTCGTCTAACATTTCCCCAAACATTTCAACTTGTCTCCTAAGTTACTCATTTTCAAGCTCCAGTTTACGAATTTTCTCATTCAATTGGTCAATTTCTTCCTTCTTGTCCTGATTCAACTGCATCGTGACACGTACAACAATGCGATGGTTGTAATCACGAATAGTATAACCGGTGGCAGAAAGAATCTTATCCAACATTTTAAATGAAACTTCTTGATGAGTAAAGCGTTCTTCGTAGCACAATGGAAGATCTAGTCCTCTGCCATTGTGGGGGAGAACCACCATGAAACCAAAAAGCACATTATCATCCTTCGAGTTGATTTCTCGAGGAACAAAATTGGGGACCAATTTGAAAGAACGAACACGCTCTCAGCAACATTAGCTCCATGCGTTCTACATGCATGAACGCCCTCTCACTTACTAGCTCCACCACTGCACGTCAACAACATCACACTCACTCTGCATTAAAAGCTTGCTAAATGAAAACTTTGATAAAAGCTTTAAAAGTAAAGTTTTTGCATCTCACCTCCCTGTTCATCAGGGTTGCTGCCACCACCACATTCCTGGCTATTCGATGGAACTACTTCGGAAGATACTTGCTGGGATGAAGAGATTGAACAGAAGGCCCCCTCTAACAACCTCGAAGGTCTTATTCTCCCCGTTTGAATAGGTGGTGTTGGCTGACGGGCGGGAGGAGTTGCCGCGCTGCGCAACCAAGCCACAACCTCAACCAAATTATGGAACCCACGGTGTTCGCTGTTTCGGTAACCATTGACTTGTTGCTCACACTTGCCATGAGCGATACATGCCAGGAACACGACCCCTTCGCACGGCGTAGAATGAAAAACGACCACCATCGGTACTCATCACCACTTAAGCATACAAGAGAAATTGTTTTCACAGAACAATGGAACAAGAAACAACTGACACCATTAATATCTTCCTTCTCAGCTAACACTAATTTGTAAAACACATAAGGAGGGCATTTTATAACCCACTTCAAAACTCATTCCAAACATAATAATAATAATAATAACAGTAACAAACATAAATGATAAATAAAACAACATTACTAGTAAATAATTGTTTTATTAATAACCATCATGAATAAAAATAATGATATTAACAACTTTAATAATTTTTTCCGTTACAGTTACAATATCTACAACACACCAAAATATTTTATAACTATGACAAATGTTGACAAATTGAATTAAAACTTTGTTTAGATCGAAGATGGAAAAATAAAAGGAAATAAAATAAGAGAGGAAAAAATTAGCACAAAAAATTGGAAAAAAAATTGGTTTTTGATGTCTTAATCGAATAAAGCAAAAAACCAGCCTCGCAACAAGATAACTATGAATATCATTATTCATTTATTTTATTTTTGTTTTTCATAAACACAATAAAATATTATACTCTTAAATATTTGATTTACATTATTCATCTCACATGCGTAACGCTCACATGGGACTCTCTTCTATGACACATTACTCTAAAAGACCATTTTCAAACTTAAATTATTAAACAAAAACATTTAATACCAACCTAATTAAGAACGAGCAAATATTTTTACCCATATTTATAATATATAAGACTCACACCCAAATCTTTTCATGAAAAAAAAAACATATCCTTAATTATTATTTCAGTTATTTTCATACTATGTATATTAATAATTTTCACGGATGTTCAAACTGAGTTCGTGAAGAAGGCTGATTGCAGAGTCTCTGTAGTTGCTGAAGAGGGCCCATCGATATGCGTGAAGGTGGAAGAGAAGAAATTAGTCAATGATACTATTCTCTGTGTTCCATACGATGTCCACTTTGACCGTTCCACACAGGAGGTTCGTTGTGAGTGCAATCTTTTTGAGAGTTCAAGTGTGTTGTACTGTTACTGTCTTGCAGTTTTTCATTCGTATAAAGTGTATAAAGTACCTACCTGTTATGTTCTCCCTTGATGGAGCAAGAACATAAAGCGCAAGCATACGTATGTCAAGAGTAGTCACGATGTCAGTCAGTCGGATGAGAGTCATGTTGCATTCAGGGGATTATATGCACACTTCTACAATGTTGCTCAAGAGTTTGTTGGTGACGACGACGAAACAGCATTACTGCATGCTGCTCTGGAAGAAACAAGGGCCAAGCTGGCTACGCACCGTGCCAAGAAGAGGTCTGAAAGCGTGGCGGAGACCCACACCAGCATTGGCTCACAGAGTTTGAACATTGTCGGTGTAGTCGACATCCAAGGCCGATTAAAGGTCACAACAAAGGGCCGGCCAAAGAGTAAGAGGCTCGGCGCTGCCCTGGAGAAGTCCTTCAAGAAATCTGCTCGGAGGAAAAACAAGAATGCCTCCCCAGTACATGTTTGTATCAATCTCGACCTTGCATGTTTATTTGGTATAGTACTATGCAAGAAGTTAATTGTTGTCATTTTCGGTTGTGTTTAGCAGGTGGTTCGTCCGGAGGCATCTCAAGATGTAAACTTCGGTGCTGTTGTCGGTCGGAATGATCCCCAACAAGTTGGTGGTTTCATGTCTTTGTTAAGCTCTTTCAACAAAAGTTAGAATAAGTTGGACATGGGTGTGCTTGTGTTTATTTTTAATCTCCATGTTTATAGGGTTCAGATTGGTATCCATTTATTATCAAGATTAGATGAAGAGGGTAGTCTTATGTTATAAATAAATAGTTTTAAGGTTTGTAGGTAGCTGTTGCAAGAGTCTATACTTATTAATTTCCATGAACCATTTTTCTTTGGCCATAATGAACCACTTTACTTTATTAATTTCAATTAACTGAATGCATAATGATTATAGATGATGTTTATTCTTTAACTTACGAGTTAGGTTATTAAATTTGTACTAAATTGATTCATGCTATACTATATAGTCACTCGGTACGTAGTTGTTCATTTTAGATAGTGACTACATGGTTCTTTTTTTTCGCATACTTGGGATGTTCATTTCAGTACGTGATCGGATGTTCGCTTTACTATGAACATGGATGGTTATTGTTGGGTGCTTACTTATGTATAATGATTGCTGGTTATGTTTTATCTGACTATCACAGTTTCACAATGTTATTTTACATGGTCATTTGGTACGCAGTTGGTCGTTTTAAAAGGTAATTACGTTGTTATTTTTACCGAGTTACATTGGATGTTCGTTATTGTATGATTTTGGATGTTTAGTTCTTAGTATTTGTGGATGGTTATTCATTGTGTATTTCAACATATACTATCTGTAGCATGCATTCCAAAAGAATCACTGGATCTTGTGTCAACACCAGTGATCATGATGTCATAACTTAACATATTGAAGTCAAATCTGAAATACAAAAGAGACATACCTGTGATAAGACATAACAAACCGGATGTTCGGTTCAATAAGAATCTAGATGGTTACTTTTCCTAAACAAAATGGATGGTCAGTTTGTCACACTCGTAAGTGTGTCATGCTTGAACAACTTTACACCAACAGATTCACAGAAGTTTATTTAAAAAAATAATCTACTAGAAATAAGTCCTTGAAATGTATCAGAAATAAATCCCCAAGAATCTAAGCAGAAAGTAAGGTAAATATCATATGATAATTAAATTCACAGCAGTTAAACCTAAGTATGCTACTTCTTCCTCCCTTTGATTATCCTCCCCTTTGGTAATCCTTCCGCACGTTCTATCAATGTCCTCATGTTAGGTGCAGTGAATGGTGATCTAACTTCCTTTCTCTTGTTCCGTAGTTGATTGCGCCGTACAAGTTCAACCTTGTCCTTCAATAATGCAAGAACCTAGTCAACCAATGCATTATGTGGCCCACAGACAATGTCTAGCATCAACTCCATCCTTTATGATCTGAGTGAATCCTGTAAATAGATTTGCCAGGCGAGTTAGGAGTAAGAACTGTTACAGTGATATATGTTCAAATTGACGCGTGATATATGCCCAAAAGTTTATTGTAGTCACCTCGTCCCATTCATCAAGAGCACAGTCTTCAGCCCAACTTTCCATGAACTTAATAACGTAGATGCCACAATAAAAACTACAGGCAAATAACACACTTATGCAATCAGGATGACAAGAAATTTTAATAGGGTATGCCCCATGACGGAAAGAAAAATAAAAAGCCTCAAAAGCTGAGTTGTAATTTCATCTCACTTGTTCGGTTAATTTGGAACCCTGGCGTAAGAACAAGATGGGCCATCTGTAGTCCAGACGAATGCAGGAATTACAATTCTCGCCATGTCCTCAAACAGTCTTCCCTGGAAATCAAGGAACGAAATAGTCGAACAACATGCTATAGAATTAGATATTATAACTGTATATCGGATAAAAGGAATATATTAGCTTACCACATATGCATCGAGATTATCCCGTTCATCATCTTGTGGTACAGAATGCAAACTGTCGATTATCACTAGGCGATTCGCATTCACCTCAAATGCATATACCCACCAATGGCCCCTCCAACAATTAGGAATTAACCACTGCAGCAAAGAGTACACAAGATTGAATATGTCTCTTAAAAAAACAAGTCAACTCCCTCGACCATGAAAGAACCAAAACATCCTCAAATCAGATGACAGTCACGACATAATTCTTAAAAAAAATTACTGTTCCTGAAGACATAGGATGCCTAAAGCAACTATTTACTAGGCCTAGGAGACCCACCCAATCCATTATAAACGTATCCAATAGCAAAGAAGAGTAGATTCAATCAACGCAATAACATGGCACACCTGAAGAGTAAAATATGCAGATAAAAACAACCATATTAATAGTATGAAATAATAACCATCCGTTTCAAATTAAATATGGAATAAATATTGGATTCCGAATCCCACTTTAGGCAACATATGCAAATATTTTTACCTAAAAAATGGAAACGCATAAACCAGGACCTGATTCAAACAGGATATAAATATTGTAAAACAAAACAGTAGTCTCTAAGAGCCAAACGGACCATCCTTGTCCATGTTAAATAACACATACAGCATGAAGGGAGATCTTTACAAGTTTATTTTGAATATAATAAGAGAGAGTGGTGCTACTTTTGGTAACAAAATAATCACATGCAACTCATGCAACATAACCAGGAAAAACAAACCAAGGATGTTCAAAATTTTACGAGTTGTCTAATATATCGTAAGTGCAGAGTATTTAAAAAAGATTACAACTGACCCATTTTCTCTTTGCAGCTTCGACTTTGTCAAAAAACCTATTATCCTCACCAAAGCTTGGACCAAGCTCCACATACATTGGACTTGCACTGTCAATGAATGATGCCAGATTATCATTTCATGTGACTGATTCCTGCAAACCCACAACTAGTAAGAATCCTTACAAAATCTGACACATATTATAATTAGTAGAGTGTAATTACCAATATCCCTGAACAAACGCAATAGAAATCTCGCTTGAATCTAGATGATTCGATGTTGTTGAAGGAGTAGCACATCCATTGAATGACCTGCACAATATATTGAGCAAGTATAAACTAAATATCGATAGAAAGGTAGGGAATTAAAACACATGATTAAGTTCAGATACTTACCGTGCTGTTGACCCAACTGCGGGCTTTCAAGGTACATAAGTCCTTCCTTTGTAATACCAGATGTTCTCGACCTTCATAGGATACCAAATGTTGCTCTTTGTTCAAGGACGAGTTAAGTATCCATGCTCTAATTTGTTTCTCCTTAGTCTCCCCCTTCTTTATATTTCTAAGCCTTGGATGAATTGAATGGATCGGGGACGGGGTTGGAGTCTTTTCAACCTGAGTTAAACCGAGTGAAAACTTAGGTCTCCTGGTGCGTGGCAGAAGTTAGGCCAATTAAGAGATTATAATATAATATAACAACATTGCGAGTATAGCTCTTAACCAGCTAAAATCTGCCTCACCAATTTAGAAGAGTGTCACAAAAATTTAGAATAAAAATACTGGGAGTATGAGTCCCAGGTCGTCTCCCAACGAGTTGCAAGAAAGGATGCTATTTTATTAATTAGGAATTTCCAAGAGAGTTTAAGTTTGGATAACGAGTAATTAAATAATTGTAAATTAAAGCAATAAAAACTAAGAATGATTATTAATATTCTAGATAAAAATCCTTGACTGGGGGAATGATTAATTGGAAGTTCTATCCTTGTTGGGGTCTCTTAAGTGTAGTATTAAAAAGGTTGTTGTTTTCACTTAGTTAACCCTTACTAAATAAAGAAAAGTCAAGTGATTGAGCTAACTCTTATTCGCAAATCCTAGTCCTCTCCCTTGGGAAGGTCTAGCGTTAGTAAATACAGAACTGGCCAACAACTTCTAATTTTAACCATCACTTAAGCCTTCCAACTCAAGTGTCTCCTTTTAATCAACCCCCATATCAAGTATGGAGTCTACTCCATTGACATGAATATAATGCTCGTCGAAATATAAAAAGAAGACATAATAAATTGAATAAAATAAAGCCTTGAAAATTAATTAAAAATAAAGTAATCATTTTCACTAACAATCCATGAAAATAATCCAATTACCACCTTAAACAAGAATTAAGAATATGGAATAAATAAAAGAGTAAGTAGGGAAACAAACTAGAATAATATCTTCAATGGAGGTAATGACTCTTCAATATCCAAAAGCAAAAGCAATAAACTGGGAATGTAAAGAGAACCTAGAGGAAGAGTAATCCTCTCTAAATTCAGATCTAAAAACCTAAAACTATCCTAATGAGAATGTATCAATGTGTCTAAAGTTGTTGCTTAAGGTCTGTGCATGTTCCCTGGCTTTATTCTGTGTTTATGGGCCGAAAACTAGGTCAAAATGCGGCCCGAAATTGCCCCCAGCGTTTTCTGTTAATTCTACAGATCGCGTAGGTCACGCGTACGCGTCGTCCACGCGTGCGCGTCATTCAGCGATTTTTCTTGTCACGCGTACGCGTCGTCCACGCGTTCGCGTCATTTGTGCAGACTCCAATCCATGCGTACGCGCAGGCATGCGCACGCGTCGCTGCAATTTTCTCCATTCCGCATGCTCGCGTGAGCCATGCGTGCGCGTCGGTGTTCGCTGGTCATCATCTTTGTTTCTTGTGTTCCTTCCATTTTTGCAAGCTTCCTCTCCATTCTCTAAGCCATTCCTGCCCTATAAAGCCTAAAACACTTAACACCCGGATCACGGCATCGAATGGTATAAAGGAGAATTAAAATATACTAACTAAAGATATCTAGGAAGCAAGTTTTCAACCATAGAACAATACTAGGAAGGAAAATGTAGAATCATGCAATTAGTATGAATAAGTGGGTGAAGACTTGATGAAACCACTCAATTAAACACAAGATAAACCATAAAATAGTGGTTTATCATCTCCCTAGACTCAGTGTATGGTAGCATGACTTGTTTGGCATCACCGTTTGCAGGGGCTGCATGCTTATGGCCTTTGTTTGCCGCCTTTGTTCAACATTATCCAGCACTTGTTCAAATTCAGGACAATGTACGATGGAGATGTCAAATTTGCTGCAAACGAATGCAATATGACGTTAGCTAAAACGACCAGTTACGCTTACCATGACTGCTAATCACAACACGGGGAAAAAATAAAGAGGAAAAAGAAATAGCAAAGTAAGCCACAAACAACTTACCTGTCAAAATCGTACTCAGTAAGCTGGACAAGTGTCACAGACGGCATATATGGAGATGCTTCCTTGTGGTCAGGGTGTTCTTCTTGAGCACCTTTATGATCGTCCGTGACCACGAGATCTGCTTGATTGACATCCTATGGTGGCGGCTGTTGTTGGAATAATCGTTGCCTTCTAACAAGCGGCACGTTATCTTCATCATCAGAGTCCGGGACTACAAAAGGTGTCCCCTTGCTTTTTGGGACACTCTCTCTTGGAAGTGCTTTTTTAATGCCACTTCCAGATCGGCTTCTACGAATAGGCAACTTTCTCCTCGTACCAGGCCTGCATTTTTGACGTGTATACATTTAGCGGATTAAGAGATATAAGCGACACAGCAGGATATGAAAAACAACATATATAAAACACTTTATCATGCTTGAGAGGAGAGGAATAATTTTTATAACCACAGTTGGGGCTATATTCCTAGATATCGTCATATGCTTGATAAATACTCAAACCAGTCGCATACTTACTAAAATAAACATCCATGATAATAACACAAGTAATTTTAATTAACCGAGCTCACCTTCTGCGCATCCATATCTCTATGCTGAGATTTGGTCATCCTCCGAGCAGATGGTGCTTGTTCGGAGTCCTTGTGCGGCCTTTTACACCTTGCTTTTTCGTTTTCTACTTTACTACTAGCTGCTTTCTTCTTTTTTTTTCCCCTTCCTTGCCTTGTCCATGATGCATCTCTGTGTGTTCAATGTGGGACAACAAAGTTAGCAAAAATCAACTTGAACCTCCGATGGCATTTGTATTCAATTTGACTATAAAAATGAAATTATTAGGGATTGTACATGTGAAATAACATGGTCGGCCTTCTTATCAAGTTCATTAGCGGTCTATTTATCAATCCAAGGCTCAGGTGCTTAATATGCATGTAGTAGAAATTTAGGTAAATTATTTGCGATACCAGCAACACAAACATGCACCCGCCGCATATTTCTGGTTCTCGTTTTGGAATTTTCTTATTGTAACTCACAACCACTTTAATATCTGATACGACCAGTGGAATCTTCTTGGGTTCGAGACATCCAAAATCAGAGGGAGGTGCCATGGGAAAATAGTCTGCTGGCTTGTGGGGCAAAGAAACATCTTCAAAACCACGAGGTTAAAGTATCATCTAAAAGCCATCCTTTGTTGCTCGGTCTCCATTGGACAGGCAAAGACAAAGTCCCGCAGTTGTGTTGTTGTTTTCTTCTGGAATTGTCTCTTAAGTGCCAGATGGGATGCATTTTTCTTCTGCAATTCTGGGATTGGGTCCCCTACATTAACGAAACATTGTACAACAATCAATTAGTGTCAACAAAGGCAAACCAAAAAACACGCACAGTAATTATTCAATCTTACATAACTTCTACTAACCTCTAGAAGGTATGCCGAATACACTACCGATCAGTTCGGTAGTAACACGGATGTCCCCCTGTGTCGACCCTGAGAGTGTTTAATTCCACGTCAGAGGCCCTCGCAAGTTGGAGCATGATGCTCTGCTTCACATGCCATAGTGGTACCTACCACAGGAAATCAAATCCAATAGCCTCAACCTCAACCAACTTAGCATCCTCATTATGTAATTTCAAGTGGGAAAATAAGTTGTTGATGTAGCAAGGTGAGCATCATGTCTCGACTAATTTCTGTTGAGCAAAAATAAAGAAAGAATGACGTCACAACATATAACCAAACATGTTCTTTCAATCATGTAAATAATGTGATACCTTTTTACCCATCTGATTTTGTGTTCAGACGGTATGAAAATGGGTTGTTGGAGCGCCGTGAAAATTTACTCACGCAGTAGGCCCCTTGAATTCTAATGCAAGATTCTATTGAGTTTATAATTAACCAACGAAAATTATAATAACATGAGCAAAAAACCTTGTAATAATTCCAGCTGATAAAACTCAAAAAATTATAAGGCAGAGGAAGAGAAAGGAAGTACACAGCAATAATTTAGGTAGTTGATGAGCGGATATTTTATACGCTTTTTGGCATCATTTTCATATAGTTTTTAGTGTGTTTTATTTAGTTTTCATTAAGTTTTTATAGGTTTTAGTGTTAAATTCACATTTTGGGATTCTACTATGAGTTTTTATGTTTTTGTACAATTTCAGGTATTTTCTGGCCGAAATTGAGGAGCTGGAGCAGAAGTCTGATTCAGAGACAGAGAAAGCACTGCAGATGCTGTCTGGATCTGACCTACCTGCACTTGGAAGAGCTTTTCTTGAGCTACAAAAGTCCAAATGGAGCGCTCTTAACGGCTATGGAAAGCTTACTTCCAAATCTTTCCAGCAATATATAATTGTCCATACTTTGCTTCGGATTAGAAGGCCCAAAACTGGCGTCTAACGCCAGCTTCCTGCCCCCTTCCTAGCGTCCAGCGCCCAAGAGCAGAGCATGGCGTCCAAACTCCTAGAGAGGATCCCCTAGCCAACGTTTCATGTCCTAGGAGCCTCATAGCACGTGGATCTCATCAAAACACAGCCCAAACACTCACAAAGTGGGACCAGAAGTGGATTTTAGCACTAAATAGACTGTTTTACCCTTACTAGTCATCTATTTAGTATTTAAAGTGTATTTTACATAATTATTAGACATCACGCACATTATTCATGTAATACCCTACCATACAGAGTCTTATGCTTAAGTTATAAGACAGAGATGGTAAGGCATTACGACCTCAAAATTTAAAATTTAATATACGTAGTAGTGGAAACAATATTTATAACTAGGAGCCTTTGAAGAAAAAGGGGTAAAACAGAATCGTAAATTGAAAAGCGCAACACTCTGATTGATAACGTAACGTA
>NC_029790.2:109862427-109893119 GCF_000816755.2 Arachis ipaensis | reverse complement strand
GGTCCGAGCATAAAGTATATACATATATATATAAAGCAAGGAACCCAAAGGAAACCCAAAGGGACAAAAAATACAGAAACCTGTTCTCCAAGACAACCTCTAAGAGGAGTCAACACAGTATGTATTATTTAGTGGAGATAAAAAGTATCTAAGCAAAAACATAAAACCAAAATAAAGTCCCGAGAACCAATGATCTTCGCTAATCCAGAAGTCTCCAGCATGCTTCAGCGAGAAGCCTTACGTCCTGCATCTGAAAAACCACAAAATCTGCATGGGTGAGAACCGGAGGTTCTCAGTATGCTAACAGTGCCCACATATCTAACATGTAATATCCTGGGAAAGCTGAAGGTAATCCTAGAACTTCTAACAGATAATTCAAAGCTTATTGATGAGCGGATAATTTATACGCTTTTTGGCATTATTTTTACATAGTTTTTAATATGATTTAGTTAGTTTTTAGTATATTTTTATTAGTTTTTAAATAAAATTCACATTTCTGGACTTTACTATGAGTTTGTGTATTTTTCTGTGATTTTAGATATTTTCTGGCTGAAATTGAGGGACTTGAGCAAAAATCAGATTCAGAGGTTGAAAAAGGACTGCAGATGCTGTTGGATTTTGACCTCCCTACACTCAAAGTGGATTTTCTGGAGCTACAGAACTCCAAATGGCGCGCTCTCAATTGCATTGGAAAGTAGACATCCAGGGCTTTTCAGCAATATATAATAGTCCATACTTTGCCTGAGTTTAGATGACGCAAACTGGCATTCAACGCCAATTCCATGTTGCAAAGTGGAGTTAAACGCCAGAAACAGGTTATAAACTAGCGTTCAACTCCAAGAAAGATCTCTCCACGTGAAAGCTTCAATGCTCAGCCCAAGAACACACCAGGTAGGCCCCAGAAGTGGATTTCTGCATCATTTACTCATTTCTGTAAACCCTAGTAACTAGTTTAGTATAAATAGGACTTTTTACTATTGTATTTACATCTTCGGATCTATCTTGGGACGTTTAGTTCTTAGATCATGGGGGCTGGCCTCTCGGCCATGTCTAGACCTTGTTCTTATGTATTTTCAATGGTAGAATTTCTACACACCATAGATTAAGGTGTGGAGCTCTGTTGTTCCTCATGAATTAATGCAAAGTACTATTATTTTTCTATTCAATTCAAGCTTATTCCTGTTCTAAGATATTCATTTGCACCCAAGAACATGATGAATGTGATGATTATGTGATGCTCATTACTATTCTCACCTATGAACGCGTGCCTGACAACCACTTCCGTTCTACATGAAGATGAGATAGAATGAGTATCTCTTAGATATCTAATACAGGGGACCGAGTCCGAGATATTAGAGTCTTCGTGGTATAAGTTAGAACCCATGGATGGCCATTCCCGAGATCTGGAAAGTCTAAACCTTGTCTGTGGTATTCCGAGTAGGATCTGGGAAGGGATAGTTGTGACGAGTTTCAAACTCGCGAGTGCTGGGCGTAGTGACAGACGCAAAAGGATAGTAAATCCTATTCTAGTATGATCGAGAACCGACAGATGATTAGCCATGCAGTGACAGCGCATTGGACCATTTTCACAGAGAGGATGGGATGTAGCCATTGACAATGGTGATGCCCTACATACAGCTTGCCATGGAAGGGAGTAAGAATGATTGGATGAAGACAGCAGGAAAGCAGAGGTTCAAGAGGAACGAAAGCATCTCTATACGCTTATCTGAAATTCTCACCAATGAAACCGTTGTCGGGGATTTTTCGAGTTTGGACAAATGACGGTTCATCTTGTTGCTCAGATTAGGTAATTTTGTTTCAATTTAAACTTTTTTGTTTTTATTATTCTTATTTTCGAAAAAAATGAAAAAAAAATTTATAAAAAAATTAAATTATTCTATGTTCTTTAGAATTTTTAAGAATGAATTCTAGAGTTTCAAGAGATATGTTGAATCCTGGCTGGCTGTTAAGCCATGTCTAATCTTTTGGACCGATGTTTCACTTATTCTCAAGAGAAGAGCTTCTTTGTCTTTCTTAGCAAATTAGCTGTTGAATGTAATGTTCTGCTGAAGCTTGGCTGGCCATTGGCCATGTCTAGTGTTTTGGACCGGAGCTTTCAATGAAAGCTTGGCTGGCTAGTAAGCCATGTCTAATTCCTGGACTGGAGCTTTAGACTAACATTGCAAGATTCCTGGAATTCCTATTAAAAATTTTGAAATCTTTATTTTGCTTTTTCCAAATAATTTTCGAAAAATACCAAAAAATTTAATAAAATCATAAAACTAAAAAAAAAATTGTTTTTCTTGTTTGAGTCTAGTGTCAATTTTTAAGTTTGGTGTCAATTGCATATTTTTAATTTTCCTAAAAATTTTTTTTTCGAAAATTCATGCATAATGTTCTTCATGATCTTCAAGTTGTTCTTGATAAGTCTTCTTGTTTGATCTTTAAAATTTCTTATTTTGTGTCTTTTCTTGTTTTTTATATGCATTCTTGAATTCTTAGTGTCCAAATATTAAAAATTTCTAAGTTTGGTGTCTTGCATGTTTTCTTTTATTGAAAATTTTTCAAAAATACATACTTGATGTTCATCATGATCTTCAAAGTGTTCTTGGTGTTCATCTTTGCATTCAAAGTGTTCTTGCATGTTTCCTTTGTTTTGATCCAAAATTTTTATGTCTTGAGTCTTTTTGATGTTTTTCTCTTTCCTTATTAAAATTCAAAAATAAAAATAAAAATATATTTTTCTTATTTTACTCCTAATTTTCGAAAATTGCATTGAATTAGTCAAAGATTTTCAAAATCATATCTTTTTTTTAGTCAAGCAAAATTTTCAATTTAAAAATTCTATCTTTTTCAAAAAAAATCAAATCTTTTTCATTTTTCATTTATAAATTTCGAAAATTTCAAATTGATTTTCAAAATCTTTCTCTTATTTTTATTTCATATTTTCGAAATTAATACTAACAATTAATGTGATTGATTCAAAATTTTTAAGTTTGTTACTTGCCTAATAAGAAAGGTTCAATCTTTAAACTCTAGAATCATATCTTTTTAGTTTCTTATTAGTCAAGTAATCAACTTTGATTTCAAAAATCAAATCTTTTTAAATTTCTTTTTCAAATCTTTTTCAAATTAAGTTTCAATCACATCTTTTTCAAAATCAATTTCAAAATCTTTTCTAACTTCTTATCTTTTCAAATTTGATTTTCAAATCTTTTTCAATTAACTACTTGACTTTTTGTTTGATTTTAAAAGTTTACTATTTCAGTCATATCTTTTTCAAAACTACCTAACTAACTCTCTCTTTCTAATTTTCAAAAATCCCTTCCCTCTTTTTTTTTTAAATTCTTTTTTAATTAACTAATTGTTTTAAACTTTAATTTAATTTAATTTAATTTTTCTTTTTAATTTTTGAATTATAACTTTGATTTTAAATTAAAAACAAAAATATTTTTATTTTATTTTATTTAATTTTCGAATTCTCTCATCTCTCATCTCCTTCATTTTAATTATTCATCTACTAACACTTCTCTTCCACCCGAAATTCGAACACCATCTTCCTCTCTGTGTTTGAGTTTTTCTCTTCCCCTTCTTTTATTCTTCTCTTCTACTCACATAAAGGAACCTCTCTACTGTGGCAAAGAGGATCCCTATTATTTTCTGTTCTCTTCTTTTTCATATGAGCAGGAACAAGGATAAGAACATTCTTGTTGAAGCTGATCCTAAACCTGAAAGGACTCTGAAGAGGAAGCTAAAGCACAACTCTCTAGAGAAAATCTGACAGAAATTTTCGAAAAAGAAGGAGACATGGACGAAAATGATAACAATGCAAGGAAGATGCTTGGTGACTTTACTGCACCAAATTCCAATTTACATGGAAGAAGCATCTCAATCCCTGCCATTGGAGCAAACAATTTTGAGCTGAAACCTCAGTTAGTTTCTCTGATGCAACAGAACTGCAAGTTTCATGGACTTCCATCAGAAGATCCTTTTTCAGTTCTTAACTGAAATTCTTGCAAATCTGTGATACTGTTAAGACCAATGGGGTTGATCCCGAGGTCTACAGGCTCATGCTTTTCCCGTTTGCTGTAAGAGACAGAGCTAGAATATGGTTGGACTCTCAACCTAAGGATAGCCTGAACTCTTGGGATAAGCTGGTCACGGCTTTCTTAGCCAAGTTCTTTCCTCCTCAAAAGCTTAGTAAGCTTAGACTGGATGTTCAAACCTTCAAACAGAAAGAAGGTGAGTCCCTCTATGAAGCTTGAGAGAGATACAAGAAACTGACCAAAAAGTGTCCTTCTGACATGCTTTCAGAATGGACCATCCTGGATATATTCTATGATGGTCTGTCTGAATTATCTAAAATATCATTGGACCATTCTACAGGTGGATCCATTCACCTAAAGAAAACACCTGCAGAAGCTCAAGAACTCATTGACATGGTTGCAAATAACCAATTCATGTACACTTTTGAAAGGAATCCTGTGAGTAATGGGATGCCTATGAGGAAAGGAGTTCTTGAAATTGATACTCTGAATGCCATATTGGCTTAGAATAAAATATTGACTCAACAAGTCAATATGATCTCAGAGTCTGAATGGATTGAAGGAATCATCTAACAGCACTAAAGAGGCATCTTCTGAAGAAGAAACTTATGATCCTGAGAACCCTGCAATAGCAGAGGTGAATTACATGGGTGAACCCTATGGAAACACCTATAATCCCTCATGGAAAAATCATCCAAATTTCTCATGGAAGGATCAACAAAAGCCTCAATAAGGCTTTAATAATGGTGGACGAAACAGGTTTAGCAATAGCAAACCTTTTCCATCATCCACTCAGCAACAGACAGAGAATTCTGAGCAGAACCCATCAAGCTTAGCAAATATAGTCTCTGATCTATCTAAGGCCACTGTGAGTTTCATGAATGAAACAAGGTCCTCCATTAGAAATTTGGAGGCACAAGTGGGCCAGCTGAGTAAAAGGGTCACTAAAACTCCTCCTAGTACTCTCCCAAGCAATACAGAAGAAAATCCAAAGAGAGAGTGCAAGGCCATTGACTTGATCATCATGGCTGAACCTACAAGGGAGGGGGAGGACGTGAATCCTAGTGAGGAAGACCTCCTGGGACGCTCAGTGACCAATAAGGAGTTTCCCTTTGAGGAACCAAAGGAATCTGAGGCTCATCTAGAGACCATAGAGATTCCATTGAACCCCCTTCTGTCCTTCATGAGCTCTGATGAGTATTCTTCTTCTGAAGAGAATGAAGATGTCACTGAAGAGCAAGTTGCTAAGTACCTTGGTGCAATCATGAAGCTGAATGCCAAATTATTTGGTAATGAGACTTGGGAAGATGAACCTTCCTTGCTCACCAATGAACTAAATGCATTGGATAGGCAGAAATTACCTCAAAAGAAACAGGATCCTGGCAAATTCTTAATACCCTGTACCATAGGCACCATGACCTTTGAGAAGGCTCTGTGTGACCTGGGGTCAGGAATAAACTTAATGCCGCTCTCTGTAATGGAGAAACTTAGGATCTTTGAGGTGCAAGCTGCCAGAATCTCATTAGAGATGGCAGACAACTCAAGAAAACAGGCTTATGGACTAGTAGAGGACGTGCTAGTAAAGGTTGAAGGCCTTTACATCCCTGCTAATTTCATAATCCTAGACACTGGGAAGGATGAGGATGATTCCATCATCCTTGGAAGACCCTTCCTAACCACAGCAAGAGCTGTGATTGATGTGGACAGAGGAAAGTTGGTCCTCCAACTGAATGAGGACAACCTTGTATTTAAAACTCAAGGATCTCCTTCTGTAACCATGGAGAGGAAGCATGAAAAGCTTCTCTCACTGCAGAGTCAACCAAAGCTCCCACAGTCAAACTCTAAGTTTGGTGTTGGGAAGCCACAACCAAACTCTAAGTTTGGTGTTGAACCCCCACATTCAAACTCTAAGTTTGGTGTTGGGAGGTTCCAACCTTGCTCTGATTATCTGTGAGGCTCCATGAGAGCTCACTGTCAATCTATTGACATTAAAGAAGCGCTTGTTGGGAGGCAACCCAATGTTATTTAATTATATCTCTTTTATTTTTTCTTTTGTTATTTCGTGTCTTATTAGGTTGATGATCATGTGGAGTCACAAAAACTACTGAAAAATCAAAAATAGAATGAATAACAGCATTAAAAATAGCACACCCTGGAGGAGGAGCATTCTGGCATTTAAACGCCAGAAACAAGCATCTGTCTGGCGTTTAACGCCAGAAACAAGCACCAAGCTGGCGCTTAAACGTCAGAAATAAGCACCTAGCTTGCGTTTAACGCCAGAAACAAGCATCTACCTGGCGTTAAACGCCAGAAACAGGCTACATTTGGGCGTTTAACGCCAGAAACAAGCAGCAGTCTGGAGTTAAATGCCAGGATTGCACAGCAAGGGCGTTTTACACGCCTAATTGGAGCAGGGATGTTAAGTCCTTGACCCCACTGGATCTGTGGACCCCACAGATCCCCACCACCTTCTTCTCTCCTTTTCACACCTTCTTCATATCTCTCTTCCCCAAATACCCTTCACCAATCACCTCAATCACTCTTCCCCATCACCTCTTCACCATTCACATCCATCCACTCTTCCACATAAACCCCACCTACCTACAAAATTCAAAATCTTTTCCCTCCCAAACCCAACCCTAATGGCCGAACCCTAACCCTCCCCACACTCCTATATAAACCCCTCATTCCTTCTTCATTTTCACACAACACAACCCTCTCTTCTTTCCCTTGGCCGAATACACCCCTCTCTCCCTCTCCTCCATTTCTCTTCTTCTTCTCCTTCTTTCTTTCTTCTTTTTCTCGGGGACGAGCAAACATTCTAAGTTTGGTGTGCTAAAAGCATAGCTTTTTGTTTTTTCATAACCATTAATGGCACCTAAGGCCAGAGAAACCTCAAGAAAGAGGAAATGGAAGGCAATTGCTTCCACCTCTGAGCCATGGGAGATGGAGAGATTCATCTCAAAGGTCCATCAAGACCACTTCTATGAAGTTGTGGCCAAGAAAAAAGTGATCCCTGAGATTCCTTTCAAGCTCAAAAAGAATGAGTATCCGGAGATCCGACTTGAGATCCAAAGAAAAGGTTGGGAACTTCTCACCAACCCCATTCAACAAGTCGGGATCTTAATGGTTTAAGAGTTCTATGCAAATGCATGGATCACTAAGAACCATGATCAAAGTGTGAACCCGAATCCAAAGCATTGGCTTACCATGGTTCGGGGGAAATACTTAGATTTCAGTCCGGAAAATGTAAGGCTGGCGTTCAACTTGCCAATGATGGAAGAAAACGCACGCCCCTACACTAGAAGGGTCAACTTTGATCAAAGGTTGGACCAAGTCCTCATGGACATATGTGTAGAAGGAGCTCAATGGAAAGTTGACTCAAGAGGCAAGCCGGTTCAATTGAGAAGACTGGACCTTAAGCCTGTAGCTAGAGGATGGTTGGAGTTTATTCAATGCTCAATCATTCCTACTAGCAACCGGTCTGAAGTTACTATAGATCGGGCCATCATGATCCATAGTATCATGATTGGGGAGGAAGTGGAAGTTCATGAGATTATACCTTAAGAACTCTATAAGGTGGCTGACAAGTCTTCCACTTTGGCAAGGTTAGCCTTTCCTCACCTCATTTGCCACCTCTGCAATTCGGCTGGAATTGACATAGAGGGAGACATCCTCATTGAAGAGGATAAGCCCATTACTAAAAAAAGGATGGAGCAAACAAGAGATCATGGACCTCAACAAGAGCATGAGGAATTCCCTCACCATGAAATCCCCGAGATGCCTCAAGGGATGCACTTCCCTCCACAAAACTATTGGGAGCAAATCAACACCTCCCTAAGAGAATTAAGTTCCAACATGGGACAACTAAGGATGGAGTACCAAGAGCACTCCATCATCCTCCATGAGATTAGAGAAGATCAAAGAGCTATGAGGGAGGAGCAACAAAGACAAGGAAGAGACATAGAGGAGCTCAAAAGTACCATTGGTTCTTCAAGAAGAGGAAGACACCACCCTCACTAAGGTGGACCCGTTCCTTAATCTCCTTGTTCTTATTTTCCTGTTTTTCGTTTATTATGCTTCATGTTTATTTATGTTTGTGTCTTTACTATATGATCATTAGTGTCTAAGTGTCTATGCCTTAAAGTTATGAATGTCCTATGAATCCATCACCTCTCTTAAATGAAAAATGTTCTAAAAACAAAAGAACAAGAAGTACAGGGTTTCGAATTCATCCTTGAAACTAGTTTAATTATTTTGATGTGGTGACAATACTTTTTGTTTTCTGAATGAATGCTTGAACAGTGCATATGTCTTTTGAAATTGTTGTTTATGAATGTTAAATATGTTGGCTCTTGAAGAATGATGAAAAAGGAGACATATTATCTGATAATCTGAAAAATCATAAAAATGATTCTTGAAGCAAGAAAAAGCAGTGAAGAACAAAGCTTGCAAAAAAAAAAAGAAAAATGGCGAAAAAAAAGAGAAAGAGAAAGAAAAAGCAAGCAGAAAAAGCCAAAAGCTCTTAAAACAAAAAGGCAAGAGCAAAAAGCCAATAGACCTTAAAACCAAAAGGCAAGGGTAATAAAAAGGATCCAAGGCTTTGAGCATCAGTGGATAGGAGGGTCTAAAGGAATAAAATCCTGGCCTAAGCGGCTAAACCAAGCTGTCCCTAACCATGTGCTTGTGGCGTGAAGGTGTCAAGTGAAAACTTGAGACTGAGCGGTTAAAGTCAAGGTCCAAAGCAAAAAAAAGAAGAGTGTGCTTAAGAACCCTGTATACCTCTAATTGGGGACTTTAGCAAAGCTGAGTCACAATCTGAAAAGGTTCACCCAATTATGTGTCTGTGGCATTTATGTATCCGGTGGTAATACTGGAAAACAAAGTGCTTAGGGCCACGACCAAGACTCATAAAGTAGCTGTGTTCAAGAATCAACATACTGAACTAGGAGAATCAATAACACTATCTAAATTCTAAGTTCCTATAGATGCCAATCATTCTGAACTTCAAGGGATAAAGTGAGATGCCAAAACTATTCAAGAGGCAAAAAGCTACTAGTCCCGCTCATCTGATTGGAGCTAAGTTTCATTGATATTTTAGAATTTATAGTATATTTTCTTCTTTTTATCCTATTTGATTTTCAGTTGCTTGGGGACAAGCAACAAATTAAGTTTGGTGTTGTGATGAGCGGATAATTTATACGCTTTTTGGCATTGTTTTTACATAGTTTTTAATATGATTTAGTTAGTTTTTAGTATATTTTTATTAGTTTTTAAATAAAATTCATATTTCTGGACTTTACTATGAGTTTGTGTGTTTTTCTGTGATTTCAGGTATTTTCTGGATGAAATTGAGGGACTTGAGCAAAAATCAGATTCAGAAGTTGAAAAAAGACTACAGATGCTGTTGGATTCTGACCTCCCTGCACAGAACTCTAAATGGCGCGCTCGCAATTGCGTTGGAAAGTAGACATCCAGGGCTTTCTAGCAATATATAATAGTCCATACTTTGCCCGAGTTTAGACGACGCAAACTGGCGTTCAACGCCAGTTTCATGTTGCAAAGTGGAGTTAAACGCCAGAAACAGGTTATAAACTGGCGTTCAACTCCAAGAAAGACCTCTCCACGTGAAAGCTTCAATGCTCAGCCCAAGAACACACCAAGTGAGCCCTAGAAGTGGATTTCTGCATCATTTACTCATTTCTGTAAACCCTAGTAACTAGTTTAGTATAAATAAGACTTTTTACTATTGTATTTACATCTTCGGATCTATCTTGGGACGTTTAGTTCTTAGATCATGGGGGCTGGCCTCTCGGCCATGCCTAGACCTTGTTCTTATGTATTTTCAACGGTAGAGTTTCTACACACCATAGATTAAGGTGTGGAGCTCTGCTGTTCCTCATGAATTAATGCAAAGTACTATTGTTTTTCTATTCAATTCAAGCTTATTCATGTTCTAAGATATTCATTCGCACCCAAGAACATGATGAATGTGATGATTATGTGACGCTCATCACCATTCTCACCTATGAACGCGTGCCTGACAACTACTTCCATTCTACATGAAGATGAGATAGAATGAGTATCTCTTAGATATCTAATACAGGGGACCGAGTCCGAGATATTAGAGTCTTCGTGGTATAAGTTAGAACCCATGGATGGCCATTCCCGAGATCCGAAAAGTCTAAACCTTGTCTGTGGTATTCCGAGTAGGATCTGGGAAGGGATGGCTGTGACGAGCTTCAAACTCGCGAGTGCTGGGCGTAGTGACAGACGCAAAAGGATAGTAAATCCTATTCTAGTATGATCGAGAACCGACAGATGATTAGCCATGCAGTGACAGCGCATTGGACCATTTTCACAGAGAGGATGGGATGTAGCCATTGACAATGGTGATGCCCTATATACAGCTTGCCATGGAAGGGAGTAAGAATGATTGGATGAAGACAGCAGGAAAGCAGAGGCTCAGGAGGAACAAAAGCATCTCTATACGCTTATCTGAAATTCTCACCAAGGAATTACATAAGTATCTCTATCCTAGTTTATATTTTAATTATGTTTTTATTGTCAATTCACCATAACCATTTAAATCCGCCTGACTGAGATTTACAAGGTGACCATAGCTTGCTTCAAGCCGACAATCTCCGTGGGATCGACCCTTACTCACGTAAGGTTTATTACTTGGACGACTCAGTGCACTTGCTGGTTAGTTGTGCGAAGTTGTGACAAAGTGTGATTCACGTCTGAGAGCACCAAGTCTTTGGTGCCATTGTTGATGATCGTAATTTCGTGCACCACTTATAAACAGACTAAACCATAAATGGCAACTGACTAAAGATCTTCAGTCTATCTATTACTTCTCTTTCCAAATCCTTCAGACCTCCCAACTACCAGCAGTAATATAATATGGCAAACACAATTATATTAGACAAGGAGATATACAAATAGGAAACAGATATGGCATTAAGACAATTAGCAAGTAATATGCAATCAATTAGGAAATTCCAAACAATTCACATAATATGCATATGATGTATGCCTGTCCTAACGGCTGATGAGTCTCATCTGTTGGTTATAAAGCCAACCCGACAAGTCCTGGTAGCTAACCATTGAACTGTCCCGCTGTCGTGCATCCCCAACTCGAGTTATACTCAACAAAATTCATAATTCACATCCAACACCCTCACTGGTGTATATTCACGGGGGCGAGCTCATCCGGAACTTTCACAGTGTCCGGCCACACTTACGACATAGGATCAGCAGAGTATCGAGTCTCCACCTGGAGCACGTGGTGGCTAGCCACTGCTTTCTCCCAAGGAAACCCGTATCTCAGATAGTGGAAGTGCAACATTCACATTTCATTCAATAAGCATATATGCAATCATACTCAGCCATAATTCAATAATGGCTCCACCATAACTCGGCAATAACTCAGCCATCCGGCTCATAATTCAATCCATAACCAGCTAATTTATTAACAAATACATCCCTTCGGCTCATGGCACACAAAGCACTTCCACCACCATCCTCAGTATCTCATACAATCATCTTTGATCATCATTGATCATTAATCCTCCCCTTTATTCATTCACAAGTTACTACATTCCCTAGCTTCTTTCTCATTACTAGGCATATCATAATAATTTAAGACATAAGGGGTGAGATCAGAGGCTTAGAAGTATGAAATTTGGTTTTGAAAACTCAAAAATCAACCTTAGGGTGAAAAAAAGGTCACGCGTGCGCGTTGCCCACACGCACGCGTGGAAAGCCAAAAGTCCTACCGATGAGTATGCGTCGCCCACATGCACGTGTGGATGGGAGAAAAGCCAAGTGATGCCTGCGCGTCAGCCACGCGTACGCGTGGGTGTGTTTTGTGCGCCACGCACAAAACCAGTGCAATTGTCGCACAACTCCCGTGAATTTGGCTGGACAATTGGATCAGCACATCGGCGTGTACGGGTCATCCAGGCGCACGCGTGGGTAGTGAATATTTGAAAACGACGCCTGCACGTCGGCCAATTTCCCCAATCTTCCGACGGGCATAACTTCTCCGTTTCAAATCATTTTTCACTCATTTTTTGAACGGCATAAACATCCCAGATCCAATTTCATTTCTAAACAAGTTTAGCAAAAATCGGAGATCCGGAGTCCATGTTATGCTCCGTCAAAGTATGTCCAAAAACCACATTTTCATACAAAACCACAAAGTGCCATTTTCAAAACAAACCAATTCCAACCCCTTTTTAAAATCAACCAAAACATGCCAAAATCAACCTCAAGTCTCCTCAACTTATACATTAACATTTTTATCAAATTCACAACCACCATCCCACCATTTTAACCTATTTCAATCAAATACTCAATTTCAAACACATTTTCATGTCATATATTCTTTCCCATCCCAATTTCCAACAACACCATTTCCAATCAACCATCATTACATATAATCAATATCATACTCAACATCTACATGGTTTCACCCAAAATTCAACCTCAATCAATCATCAAGCATATATCACAACATGCATATCTCTCATGCATCCTACCATCAAGGCATCAATATTTATGATCACATATATGACCACACAATATATCTCAACCATTCAACAACATCAACAATTCAATTCCTATCTTAGGGCCTCTAGCCTAAGTTTTCACACCACATTACATTTTAGATACAGGAAACCGAGACCATACCTTAGCCGATTTCCCCGCTCAACCTGGAGCACTTCCAAATCACTTTTCTACAAGCTCTCAAGGTCTCAACACCTCTAAGAACAGATTTTTAGCACACCAAAGCCCTTTTCCAAGCTTTCTAAAATCTCAATCAAGCTTCAATATTCACATACACACTACCTAAGCCACAATTATCATACCCAAACACAACTCAATACCCAAACATCATAAACCAACAAATTTCACTAGGGTTGAGAATCTTACCACATCCAAGGATCAAGGAGACAAGATTAATCTTCTTCTTCAAGCTAGTTGGATCCTACAACATCAAAGAGCCCAAAATCTCAACACTTTTCACCCAAAAATTCGAATTTAAGGCTGAGAAAACTGGACCAAAATCGTGGGTTAGCTCAAAAACAAAGTAATGAGTTTTGTAGAGCTCGTCGCAGTGAACGCGTAGCCACAAACGGTGCGGCAATCGGAGCTTCGGATCAAAAGTTATGGTAGTTTGAAGATCAAACAAGGGTAGAACTTTGGAAGAGTGTTCTTCCCCTTTCCATTTCTTTTTTCACCGTGCTCGAGTATTTAGAGAGGAGAGAGAGTGCTGTTTTTAGGGTTTTAGGTTTAGTTTGGTTGGGTCAAGGACCCAATATAGGTCCGGTTGGCCCGGTTTGGCCCGTTTGGTCCAATCTTGGGCCGACTTCTATAAAATTGGTATCAAAATTCTCGTTTCAATATCCTCTATCATATTAAGCCATAAAAATAACCTTTTTGGCTTTCTAGAATAAATTCTCATTTATGGGTTAATTAGTCATTAATTAACTGGGTTTTACAATTCAGCCCTATTTTCGTTTTCCTTTGTATTTTACTTTTAGTATGAGTTTCTAAACCTCATAGGTTGAGGGGAGGAGCCCTGTTGAGCCCTATAAATTAATAAAAGTATTACTATTTCTTCTTCGATCCGTGTTTGATTTACTTCTAAGATGTATATTCGCTCTTCAACATGATAAATAGGATGATCGAACAATCAGTTCTGTTCATCATATTAAGATGAACGTGCCTGACAAACACCCGCGTCTACTTGGGTTCGTGTGAATATGTGACTGGAAAGCACGAGCCAACAGCTATGTTTATACATCTCTCAGACGGTTAATCCACGACTTTATTGGGGACTTCTTGAGACACCAGTTCAGCCAATTTCCGGGGATATTAGGGTCTCCGTGGTATAAGCTAGAATCCCAAGAAGCAGCATTCTCTAATTCGGAAGATTCGACCTTATCTGTGACATTTTGAGTAGGGTCGCCAGAAGAATGACTTGCTAGCGGTTCACCCTTTGTCAGATTGGATGACCACGGCCAATGGCGTTCAATCTGTAGCAGAGGAGATCAATGACCATGGCCCATGGCGTTGATCACATACAGCCTGCCATAGAAGAAGATCATTCACAAGCAGAGAAGACAGTAGTACCAGAGTTAATTCAGAAAGACAAAGCAACTCCAATCCTTAACCCTATTCCTATCAGTATTTTCTACCTCTTTTGCTTTATTCCTATTACTGCTTTTAATCCTAATACAATTCCATATCCAACAATCCTCGTGGGATCGACCTTGACTCGCTCAAGTATTACTTGGACGACCCAGTGCACTTGCTGGTACAATAGTACAAAAGTGTGGGGATTCGTGTTACCAAGTTTTTGGCGCCGTTGTCAGGGATTGTCTTGCTCCCTAGATCAGGTAATTTATTTCTTGATCATTTTTAATTGAATTTTTATTTTATTTGAGTATTTTATTTTTATTTTCTTCTTCTCTATTTTTTTTGAAAAAATAAAAAAGCTTTTTAAAATTATTTTTTATTTTCTTTGTTTAATTTTTGTTCTTGATCTGAGTCTTGTTGCTTGTGTCACAGGTAATTTTCTAAATTTTTTAGTCCATTTTCTAAAAATATTTCAAAATTAGTGTCTTTTTGTTTGAAGCTTGTTTTAATTTTTAAGTTTGGTGTTTGAGTCTCTTATTTTGTTCTTAGTTAAATTTTTGTGTTCTTTGAGTCTTTGTTTTTATTTTTTTTACAGCAATTTTTGATTTTTTGGTATCTTTCTTTCAAAAACTTTTCAAAAATAATTTTTCTTTGGTCAAATCTTGTGCCAAATCTTTAAGTTTGGTGTCATTTTGTGTTTTTCTTTATATTTTTTGAAAATTTATGTTTTGGTTTTTCAAAAATTTCAAGTTTGGTGTTCTTTGTATGTTCTTGTGTTCTTTGAGTTTTTGAGTCTTGTTCTTTGGGATTCTTGTCAGTCTTCAAAATATTCTTGTGTCTTCTTTATGTTTTGATCTTAAAATTTTTAAGTTTGGTGTTCCTTTGTGTTCCCTCCAAAATTTTTGAAAATAAGGAGCATTAGATCTAAAAATTTTAAGTCATGTGTCTTTTACTGATTTTTCTCTCTCCTCATTAATTCAAACATAAAAAAAAATATCATTTCTTATTTTTTTATTATTTTTCGAAAATTTTACAAAAAAAATTCAGATTTTAATTTTAAATTTTTTTTTATCTTATCTTATCTTAATTTTAAAATTCAAAAAATTAAAAAATCATATCTTATTCAAAATCTTATCTTATCTTATTTCAAATTTAAAATCTCAACTTTCAAAATTCAAAATTCAAAATTTAAATTTCAAAATTCAATTTTTAAAATCCAAAATTTAAATTTCAAATCTCAATTTTCAAAATTCAATTCTTTTTCAAAATTTAAAAATTCAAATTTCAAAATTTAAAATACAAATTTCAAAATTAAAATTTAATTTTCAAATTTCAAATTCTAATTTCAATTCTTATCTTATTTTATTTCAAATCTTTTCATAATTAATTACATATCTTCTCTGTCTTCTTTTTCAAAACTTCGTAACTAACTTCTTCTCTCTCTCTTCTATTTTTGAAATTTAGTAATTAAATTTTAATTTCTTTTTAATTAAATTATTTTTTAATTTTGGTTTAAATAAATAAATAAAATAAAAACAAAAATATTTTAATTCTTATTCATCTCTTCTACTTCTCTTTCTTCTTCTATTCCTATCTCTTCTTCCTCCTCTTCTACCTTTCTTCACTATGAACCCAAATGGGAATGAAGGGTTCAGAAGAACTCTGGGATCTTATACAAATCCCAATGCTGACTTCTATGGAAGAAGTATTTGCATACCTCAAATCAGAGCAAGTAGCTTTGAGCTAAACCCTCAACTCATTACTATAGTGCAGCAAAACTGCCAGTTTTCTGGACTTCCACAGGAAGAGTCTACAAAATTCTTAGCAGATTTCTTAAAAATTGCTGACATTGTACACCATGAGGGAGTAGACAAAGATGTCTACAGATTATTGCTCTTTTCTTTTGCTGTATAAGATCAAGCAAAGAGGTAGTTGGATAACCAGCCCAGATCTAGTTTGAAAACTTGGACACAGTTAGTGGACAAGTTTTTAAATCTTTACTTTCCTCCAAGGAAGATGACCCAGTTGAGAGTGGACATCCAAGGCTTCAAACAAGGAGATAGTGAATCTCTTTATGATGCCTGGGGAAGGTATAAGAGGATGCTAAAGAAATGTCCCACTGAAATATTTTTAGAATGGGTACAATTGGACATCTTCTATTATGGACTTTCAGACATGGCTAGAATGTCTTTGGACCACTCTGCAGGTGGTTCCATATACATGAGAAAGACCATTGGAGAGCCTCAAGAGCTTATTGAAACAATTGCCACTAATCAGCATATGTACTCATCTCCTGAGGCCTCTATAAAAGGAGAGGTTAAGGCAGTATCTACTGAACCTAACTCTCCAGAATAGGATGGCCCATTGACTCAGCAATTGCAAGCCCTTGCCCAGCAACTACGGGAACTGCAAGAGGCTTTGTGAGAAACTCAGGCTTCTAACAGAAATATAGAAGCCCAGTTAAGTCAAACAAGACAGCAGTTATCTAAGCAGATAACAGATGAATGTCAGGCTATTCAACTAAGGAGTGAAAAAACCTTAAGCACCCAACCTCAGCACAATAAGAACGAAAAGCCCATTGAGGATAACCAGGTCTCTGCACAAGATGACTCTGGGCGTTCAAACACCCAGAGAGGTATCCCTCTTCATGTTGAACGCCAGGAAAGAGCAGAGATTGGGCGTTCAAACACCCAAGGGGTTAGCAGCATGGGAGTTAAACGCCCAAGCAAAGGAGGTCAGCCACTCACTGATAACAACCCTCCCAAGAAAGCTATTAACCCCCATTCCAGCACACATGGCATTCGGCCTCCATCAACCAAGGTTGATGAGTATAAGGCTAAGATGTGATTTCCTCAAAAACTCTGTCAAGAGAAAAGGGATAAACAATTTGTCCGTTTTGCGGAGTATCTCAGAACATTAGAGATGAAGATCTCTTTTGCAGAGGCTCTTGAACAGATGCCTTCTTATGCTAAGTTCATGAAGGACATTTTGAGTCATAAGAAGGATTGGAGGAAAGTAGAGACAGTAGCTCTTACTAAGGAGTGCAACGCATTCGTTCAGAGGAACCTTCCTTACAAACTGCAGAGACACCCTAACACTCTTCTCAGAGCCACAGAAGTGAATCCAAGAGAAGAGTGTCTGGCCCTCATTAGTACCGAGGAGTCCAGACCTCAGGAGCATGCTATTGAGGGACTTAAGGCAATCACGGACCAGAAGGATCCTGAGAATGCCATTGAGCATGCCCCTACAGAGGAGAAGGAACCTCGAGTTGAATCTTCTCTGGGTGTGCAAGAGGAGCCTGTGATTACCACAGAGCATCCCTTTGCAGAGGTAAAAGAGCCTCAAAAGCTACCCTTCCTAGGTGTGTAGAAAGAACTGGCAGATGAGCAGTTGGCTCATTTCCCAATAGCCCTTAAGGAGCTGCAAGTCAATATCTCTTCTACGGAGGTATTGGAAAAGAAGAATCTCTACACAGCCTATCTAAAAGGTATTCTTTTTGAAAAGAAGGACCTAAGGGGAGATGGAATAGAGGCACTTACTGAAAAGTACAGTATCCTAATTTAGAATGAGCTGCCTAGGAAGATACCAGATCTAGGGAGCTTTCAGATCCTAACAACTACTGGAAAGATCATTTTTGACAAAGCCCTATATGATTTTGGCTTAAGTTTAAATCTGATACCTTCCACTGAGGCAGAGGCCGAGTCTGGAGAGACTGGGAAGGCATTGAACGCCAGTGAGGAAGCCCCCACTGGGCGTAATGGCAGTGAGCCTAGCTCTGAACGCCAGTGAGGAACCCCTCACTGGGCATTCAACGCCCATCCTGGTAGCAGAGCTGGCGTTGAACACCAGCCAGGGAGCACTGGCTGGGCGTTCAACGCCCAACCATCCAGGGAAGCTGGCATTGAACGCCAGCAAGGATACCCTTGCTGGGCGTTCAATTCCCAAAATGCTAAAGGGACTGGCGTTTAACGCCAGTAAGGGTGCACAGCATGGGCGTTCAACACCCAATAAGCTAACAGAGCTGGCGTTGAACGCCAGTAAAAGCACACCTTCGGAGTGCTCAATACCCACTCAAGAAACCCCTACCCAAGAACCAAAGGAAGCCAAGGCTCATATAGAGACCATAGAGGTTCCTTTGCATGCACCTCTACAGTGCATGAGTTCTGATGGACACTCATCTTCGGATGAGGATGAAGACACTAGGGAAGAGCAAGTTGCTCGGTACCTAGGAGCTCTTATGAAGCTGAATGCCAAACTGTTTGGTACAAAGCCTTTGGAGGAAGAACCTCCATTGCTTTCCAAAGAACCCAATGCTTTGGTATAGCAGAAGCTACCTCAGAAGTTTCCAGATCCTGGACGCTTCCTAATTCCTTGTACCATAGGCACCATGACCTTTGAGAAGGTTCTACGCTTTCTGATTCCTTGCACCATAGGCACCATGACATTTGAGAAGGCTCTGTGTGACCTAGGGTCAAATATAGTAATGGAGAAGCTGGGAATCCAAGAGGAAACAAGGATTACCTTGCATAAGGACTGGATGGTATTCAAGGTTCTTGACCCTCCATTACCCCCTGACAAGGGAGGCACTTGCATAAAGGATTTAGCATCCAAGCCTCCTCCCTTGGATGGAACTAATTCAATCCCTCCTAAGACCAAACATAAGTGTGGTGTGGGATGTACACTATCCACAAAGGAGGAAGACCCCAAAAGGAAGATACCTAGGGGTTGGAACAATAAAAATATCCCTACTGAGGGATTTTCACCATGGAAGATGGTGGTATTCACTTATCTCATCATGGTATTTACCATGGAAGAGGGAAGTGACAAAAAGGGACACCAGCATACTGCTGCAAGCCCAACCCTGCCTCAGGCAGTGAACAAAATCCTGTCTCTTGAGCGTATTACGCTATTCCATGAGAGCACATGAAGGAAGCTCCCAGTAAGGAGTATGGACTTATTCCTCTATGACTATCTTCCTCCTTGAAAGGAGTTGTCCGTCAAGCTAATGACATTAAAGAAGCACTTGTTGGGAGGCAACCCGGCCTTAATTATTTATTTATTTCCTTTTATTTTGTTTTGTTTTTCTTTTAGGGTCATGATCATATGCAGCAGTTAGAACAGAGACAGAATTCACAGTAGTGAAAACAGAACATTTTGGATGGAGTGTTAAAGTTGAACGCCAGCCAGGGTATCCCTGCTGGGCGTTCAACACCCCTAATGGGCAGCATTGCTGGCGTTGGACGCCAGCCAGGGAGCAGCCCCTGGGCGTTCAAATGCCAGTGCAAGAGAGCAGGGAATCTAGAATTCCTAACCACTCAGGACTAGTAGATCCCGCAGAAGCTCCACCTACCCCACCTTTTTCTACCATACTCTTCCCCATTTGCTCAAGGATAAGCAAAACTCTTAGGTTTGGTGTTGCAAAAGCTTTGTTTTTTGACTTCTACCACTCCTAAGTATGGCACCAAAGAATGGTGAAACCTCAAGGAAGAGGAAGAGAAAGGCATTTCCCCCACAAAAGAGGATAGAGCAAACTAGAAAGCATGTACATGAGCTTGTGTAGCCACCTCAACAAAGACAAAGGAGTGACATTGAAGAGATCAAGCATCATATTGGATCCTCAAGGAGGAGCACTAGCCACCACCATTAAAGGTGGATTTATTCTCTTTATCTCCTTTCCTGTTGTATTTTTCTGTTTCCCATTATGTTTTATCTGTTCTCTTGTTCTTGTTGCAAGATCATTTGCATTTATGCCTTAAAGATGTAAAATGTTCCATATATCTCTCACCTTGCTTAAAAGAATTTTTTTTGAAAAGAACTGAGAGATGCATGAATTTCAAGTTTAAAATAAGAATAGTTTAATTATGTTGATGTAGTGGCATTGCTTTTGTTTTCTGAATGTATGATTAAACAGTGCATATTTGAAGTTGGAATTCTAGAAGGTTGGCTCTTGAAAGAATAAGAAAAAAGGAAAAGTATTATTGATAATCTGAAAAATCCAAAAATTGATTCTTGAAGCAAGAAAAAGCATCAAAAAGAAAAAGAAAAAGCATGTTGCAAAAGAAAAAAAATTATATGCATGCGAAAAAAAAGAAAAAATGGCGAAAAGAAAAAAAAACAGAAAAATCCATTACTGCCCAAAAAATGCAAGAAAAGGAGGGCAGATTGAAAAAAGCCAATAACCCTTTAAACCAAAAGGCAAGGGTAAAAGGACCCAAGACTTTGAGCATTAATGGATAGGAGGGCTCAAAGGAATAAAATCCCGGCCTAAGCGGCTCAACCAAGCTGTCCCTAATCATGTGCTTGTGGCGTGAAGGTGTCAAGTGAAAAGCTTGAGACTGAGCAGTTAAAGTCGTGGTCCAAAACAAAAAGAGTGTGCTTAAGAACTATGGACACCTCTATCTGGGGATCTAGCAAAAAGGTTCACCCAGTTAAAGTGTTTGTGGCATTTATGTATCCAGTGGTAATACTAGAAAACAAAGTGCTTAGGGTCACGGCCAAGACACTAAAAGTTGTGTTCAAGAATAAAAAAGAACTTAACTAAGAGAATCAATAATATCATCTGGATTCTAAGTTCCTAAATATGCCAACCATTCTACGTTTCAATGGATAGTGAGATGCCAAAACTATTCAGAAGCAAAAAACTACTAAGTCCCGCTCATCTAATTGTAACTAAGCTTCATTGGAAACTTAGAAATTTATTTGTATCTTAATTTTTTTTATCCTACTGTGTTTTTAGTTGCTTGGGGACAAGCAACAGTTTAAGTTTGGTGTTGTGATGAGCGGATATCTTATACAATTTTTGGCATCATTTTCATATAGTTTTTATTGTGTTTTATTTAGTTTTTATTAAGTTTTCATAGGTTTTAGTGTTAAATTCACATTTTTGGATTCTACTATGAGTTTTTGTATTTTTGTACAATTTCAGGTATTTTCTGGCTGAAATTGAGGAGCTGGAGCAGAAGTCTGATTCAGAGACAGAGAAAGCATTGCAAATACTGTCCGGATCTGACCTACCTGCACTCGAAAGAGCTTTTCATGAGCTACAAAAGTCCAAATGGAGTGCTTTCAACGGCTATGGAAATCGAACTTTCAGAGCTTTCTATCAATATATAATAGTTCATACTTTTCTTCGGATTAGAAGGCCCAAAACTGGCGTGCAACGCCAGCTTCCTGCCCCCTTCCTAGCGTCTAGCGCCCAAGAGCAGAGCCTGGTGTCCAAATGCCCAAAGAGGACCCCCTAGTCAGCGTTTCACACCCTAGCAGCCTTATAGCACGTGGATCTCATCAAAGCTCAGCCCAAAGACTCAGAAAGTGGGCTCCAGAAGTGGATTTTAGCACTAAATAGACTGTTTTACCCTTACTAGTCATCTGTTTAGTATTTAAAGTGTATTTTATATAATCATCAGACACCACACACATTATTCAGCCCTATTTTTGTTTTTCTTTGTATTTTACTTTCAATATGAGTTTCTAAACCTCCTAGATTGAGGGGAGGAGCCTTGCTGAGCCTTATAAATTAATAAAAGTATTACTATTTCTTTTTCGATCTGTGTTTGATTTACTTCTAAGATGTATATCTGCTCTTCAACATGGTGAATAGGATGATCGAACAATCAGCTCTGTTCATCATATTAAGATGAACATTCCTGACAAACACCCGCGTCTACTTGGGTTCGTGTGAATACGTGACTGGAAAGCACAAGCCAACAGCTATATTTATACATCTCTCAGACGGTTAATCCACGACTTCGTTGGGGACTTCTCGAGACACCAGTTCAGCCGATTTCCGAGGAGATTAGGGTCTTTGTGTTATAGGCTAGAATCCCAAGAAGCAGTATTCTCTGATCCGGAAGATTCGACCTTGTCTCTGGCGTTTTGAGTAGGATCGCTAGGAGAATGACTTGCTAGCGCTTCACCTTTCGTCAGATTGGATGACCACGGCCAATGGTGTTCAATCTGTAGCAGAGGAGATCAATGACCATGGCCCATGGCGTTGATCACATACAGCCTGCCATAGAAGAAGATCATTCACAAGTAGAGAAGACAGTAGTACCAGAGTTAATTCAGAAAGATAAAGCAACTCCAATCCTTAACCCTATTCCTATAAGTATTTTCTACCTCCTTTGCTTTATTCCTATTACTGCTTTTAATCCTAATACAATTCCATATCCAACAACCTTCTGATCTGCCTGACTAAGACCTGTAAGATAACCATAGCTTGCTTCAAACCACAATCCTCGTGGGATCGATCCTGACTCGCTCAGGTATTACTTGGACGACCCAATGCACTTGCTGGTACAATAGTATGAAAGTGTGGGGATTCGTGCTACCAGTGGTCTGAGAGTCCGCCTCGGCCAATTATAAACATAACAATCCAGCAGGTAAATCAAATTCACACAAAGCAAAAATATGGCACACCTAAATAGCAAAGTAATCAGTGCAATTCAACCATCCAGATATTTATTGAATTAACCATATGTTCCACATCGATCTAGGTATGCATATCCGAGTTCGGATTACGGTCTACGCACCATGTACATAGTTTCTTACTAAAATACAAGACAACCCTCAAACATCACAATAGTCACACAAAATACCGACATATTAAACTTCCCATATATGAAAATCAACCATCCAAATATAGACAAAAACTAATCATATTTACTACTCATATAACATTGTTCTTTTGAGTATTTAATAAATCATACATCAAACTAGCAAGATATATACGTCATTAAAATTCGAGAATATAGATCAGCAGTTTTTTGGCAAGAATAGTAATTTTTAATGTAAAAAGCAACCTTTATTGGAAGATTAGTGATTAGAGAATTGAAAGGATTTGATCCACACTTCCATGACCTATTGAAACAGAAGATAGCCACTTGAAGAAAAAACAACAAAAAGGCATAGCGAACCGGTGACTTTTGTAGATTCATATGTCTTCAACTTATCTTGTTGATATGGTCACAATAAAAGTAAAGTCAGTCGTATGTGTAAAAATAAACATCTAACTTGAACTTTTCCAAACTAAATACACGGTTAATATAATTAGCATCATGTATGCATTGTCTTACTTACAAAAACAAGAGACCGATCAAACAGTTCAAACAAGCTGATAGTGTACTAGGATCAAAATAGCATTCACCATCATCAAAATCGACCATCCAAAGGTTTGGTAAACTAACCAACATATTCACACTTTAATTTATCATGTGCACATCAAGATATCCGCAAAGTAAAAATAAATCACACTTCATAAATCACGGAAACAAGGTTATATTGAACAATGATCAAATAGTAAATTAAGATCTGTTTTCCAATTTATTATCTTATGCAATACGAAGCTCGACTTGATGGGAAACTATACAATTACACTTCCTCAGGGAATATAGAATAATTCTCAGAAACTAAGATTAATTTCTAAATAGGAAAAGAAAATAAAAAACAAAATCCCTGCAAAAAAAAATAATAACCCGTTAAGCAAATAGGTGCTTGTCAATGGAAAACAACCATCCAATAACCTGCTAAAGTAACCATCTACACAGTGTCAACTAGATATCAACAATGGTCCACATAGCGAGAGAAAATAAAAGGGCATATTTGAACCAAGCTTTTGCAATTATTTCTGCGAAAAAATTAAATCAAAAGCAACCATCTGCATTTTAATCAACAAGTTTTGACACAATAATCATGCAGCAAAGTGAGGTTTTCACTGTCAGAAATTCAACAACTCAGCAATATAAACAGTATACAGCATTAGAAACAGCAGAAATAGGAATCATCAGAAAACGACATCAAGCCACTAACCGGTAAACGTCGATGATGGTAGGTTTGAACCATCCAATGGTCACACAGGAGGAGGTCCCAGGCCGCCGGTTGACGTAGAACGATGAGCGCAAAAAACGTTGGTTGATGTAGGTCGCGTCGGCGGAGATTAGGGCTCCAGATCGCATGGGGACGGAGCGGCCGGGAGTTCAGTCGCGACGTAGCTCACGGGTTGCTTCAAGCAAGGACGGCGGCGCGCGGCGGAAGCTCTGTGTCAGGCGGCACCTTGGATGGGGATGCTCAGCCATCACAGTGCTCAGCAATTGCTGCCAGCAACGGAGGACGTGTGCGAGGGAGGTTGGCCCCTGAAGTTCTGTGCGGCAGGGACGCAGTTCGAAGGTCACGCGGCGACTGCTGGGGACGGGATGTTCAGCTTCGACAATGTGATTTTGGGTGGTAGCGTGGCCTTCCGTTCAGAATAGAGGAATTAGGAAAAAATTGAAAATAGGGGTTAAAATAAAACTGAACAGGCATTCAGGTTAATTAGGGTAAAAAGGGGTTAATCATAATTTTTAATTCATATTGGGCCTAACAAACAGCCCATTGTAGCCATTGTATAGGTACCTCATTTACTCCCTAGCAGAACTCTTATAATTATAAATAGGTATGTAAGCAACCGACAAATATTGCTTTTGTGGGACCCATAATCTACTGCAAAGCAGAAATTCAGTATCCCCTTGCTTTCTCACTCACCGCGTGTCATCCTTGCAACATGCATATCTGTCCTCAGCACCTACTGAAGGTAGAAGGCTAAATGTTTTTAACTCGAAATGTTTTAAGGATTATTGCAACCATGTACACAGACTCTCTTTACTTTCCTTCATGACAATACTGAGAAGATGAAACCACAATGGCAAACATGAAAATTTAGGTTAGGTTGTGAGATATTAATAGTAATTAAAGGTTGTGAAATGCCAGGGAAAGGTAGTACTTGTACTTTAAAAGTTAAAATCTTGATCTTGTTTTATCATGTTTTTATTACTATACCAATGCCTGCACTACCTTGTTTTTTAACTTTCAGATAACCCTTCTTTTTTTCACTTTATTAACTTCCAATACAATTAACTTAATCCAATCTTACTAAAGTCCCGTAAAAGTAGTATCTGTGTTCTAATGTGTTAATGGCAATGCGATCATGTTCTTCCTTTATGTTCAAGTGTTAATAGGGAATAAATTTCATAGACATGGTATAAATTCCATCCTTCGAGATACATTTAGAGTAAATTCAGCTGAAGAAACAAAATCATTCTATCGAAATATATAAAAGTTAATAAAAAAATTAATCATTGAATTTGATCCTCCAAATATTTTAGATTTTTCGTTATTATTCTTCCCAATAGTGGTCCAGTGTTAATTTGTTAAATCATGCAAGAATGGAAATGGAGTTTTCTTTCTTGTTTTAATTTAGATTAAGGCTCATAAATAAATGAATTAACCGAGCATAATTTTCATTATCAACTTTCTTTTCTTTTCCTACGCCTACAGGTTGAAGAAGGGTCAGGCGTAGAATCTAGGCCGAAACATTTGAGAAAAGCTACTGTGGCTAACTGGAAATATTGACAAGGGTGTAAAAACAATTCAGGTGATGATGAATCCTCATTGTCATCTGTATTTTCTTCTTCGCTTTTCAAGCTTGAACATGATACACTGTCATCCTTTATATCTAGGTTCTCTCCGCCCTGCTAAAATACATTATATGTACAAGTAATTATTATATGTCCAAAAAAAAAAATTATATATGTACATCTGTGTGAGTTAGAGTTGACTATAGTTTGACAGGATTTCTTAGGACTTAAATGATCTTCTCCTTGCATTTAACTATGATTTAAGAGTTAGTTAAAGAGTTTAGGGTATATGCGATATATGGCTAAGTGATAACTGATATGTCATGATGTAGGATAATAATAACATACAGTCATACACACAACAAGCGGAAAGGAAAACTACATAACATTAAATGCTAAGATATCAATGCATTTAATTTATATTTATTAGGGCTTAGCTAATATGTGTGTTTAGGATACATAATAAATTTGCTCTTAGTAAAATATTTTTATTAAAAATATAAAAAATTCAAATTTTTAACGTAGTTATTTTGTTTTCATTAAATAAAAACATTTAAAATTTTTAACTAATAGTAAACTTTATCATGTGTCTTATAACAGAGATGTTAACTAAACTCTATTCATTATTTGATAACTAAACTCGTTACAACCATATCCAGGAGCGCTGCAATGTTTTGCATTACAAAATTCTCACTTTCGCCACAGTAATGAATTGCAAATTTGCAACAATATCAAAAGGGATGGTCTTTAGTTTTAACAGAAATGTCTTATAAAAAAAATTAGTTAAAAACTGCTTAAACTTCTTATTTTTAGTTTATTTAATATATTTTGTAATAAATAAAAGTTAAATAAAACAAATATGAGCTGTTTTGATCATAATTGTCAGAATTAAAATAGTGATCAAATCGGTCTAAGTTACTGATTTATTGGTTACTGGTAGGTCACTGATGAAATCGGCTAATTTGATTTTACGTAAATAAAAAATATAAAATAATAAAAATTTAAAATTAAAATTTGAAATACACATCTTCACTAATATTTTAAGAATAATTAAAACATTAGTATTTAATAGAAAAGGAGTTCCACTGGTTTTTACTCAAGATATCACTCTCATGTTTATTTTTGAATAATACTATGCATTCAAGTTTTTTTATAAATTAAGTTTAACAAAATTAAATAATAAAATTAAGTAGAACTTGATTAACAAAAATATTTCAATGTGTAACATTATTCTTAATTTAAATTTAAATGCTAAATTTAAAAAAGTGACGAACATCCAATTAAGGATTAAATCTCTGTAAGAGTTCTTCAGCTGTAATCATAACATCTTCTGTTCTGAGGGATATGTATTTTTTAGTACATGTGTGGCAATGAGAATCGGACTTAAAAATCTATATATAATGTTTAAACTCCTCAAAACTAGTCACTTTTAATCTTTTATTGATTGGAATGTAAAAGTATAATTGTCCAATTTAAAAAACAAAATTCTCTATTTGAGGCCAAGTACTGGATCTCTTGCTTGTTTAGGAGAGAAAAGGAACAAATTAACAAAAGAATAAAATTTAAAAAAAAAAACAAAAAACAAAGATTGAAGAAGAAAAATGATGAGGTGTGTAACCTGCATATGGCGTAGATTGGAGGTAACTACGATGGTGGACGTTTCATCGTCCTCGGCGACCTGCTTGTCGTTTTGAATCTGGTGAATATCATGGACATGGAACCTAGTGGTAGAAGTAGAAGCGGTGGCCGGTGCGGCGGTGGCACCGCCATCCTCATCATTGGTGTGATCTAGAGTGAAGCAAAATAGAACGAAAAGGAGAAGAAAAGAAACTAAGAATTGAATCCAAATCAACCATGGAATTCCACATCCCTCTACCATCCCTAAACCTAACATGTCAATAATCTGCTGCGATTAGATTGAATTAGATCATAACAATATTAATGATTGTTAATTTGTTATGAGAAGAAATAATTATTGGACAGTTAATTAAGTAAACGTTACTTACCGGAGTAGTTAAATCTAATAAGAACACAAAAAAATTGGGAGAGGGTATGATGGTGACCACGCACCGTTAAAGGAACGTGGCTGCAAGTTGCGGAACCCAGTTATTTACAGCACACGCCAACTTGATGGAGAAAGAAGCAATGAATTAAGTAATCGTTGCCTCGGCTCCATTAGTTGTGTGCTTGCTTCTCCTTAAAAACTTTTAGATTAATCGACTTACTAACAAGCAACGAATTTAGTTTCAATATCAAATTGTAACTAAGTTGTAATAACCAATTATTTTAAATTATCTTTTACTTTTTAAAAGATTCCACTTAATATAGATGTATATAAGATTAAACTATTTTATTAAAAAAAACAAATAATAAAAACAACTATTTGTACTCATATTTTATTTTTTAAAAAATAAATAATAAAAATAACTATTTGTACCTATAAATTTTACAAACGTTAACAAAAATATCTATTAAAAAAAGAAATTAATGTTGTATCCATTAAATATGAATCCTGTATGACAAAAATATTCAAATCCTAATTTTTTTTTATTTTTTAGTAAAATTTCTAAATTACTCCATCCTTTATTTTTAACCTCAACTCCACTACCATCTTTTTTTTTCTCAAATATTTCATTTTTACATCTCTCCATTGTCAACACCTTAATCACCTTCTCCTCTTCTCTGCCACTCTACCATTGCCACCACCACCGCCAGACGGCATTAACATCATCACGATAATCATCGTCGACATCATCACTACTAATCCTCTTTTTATAATCCTCTCCTCCTCTGTAATCGTTATCACCATACCTACATCTGATTCAAGTATCAAACCAAACCGTGAATGCAAAACCATAGCAAAAAGTATCACTCAAAAACAAAATTTGAAATGCTACCTTCTTCTGGGACTGCGACTGTGCTTAGATCTGGGAGCAGATTCGACAATCTTATCTTTGTGGATGCGCTTGGCGGTTGTACGAAAGGTGATGTTGAGAACAAGAAGGGAATATGTGTCGCTAATGTCTGACGGAATTGACTTTCCGAAGTAAGATATGGTTGATGTCTTTGTAGATTGCAGCAACAACAATAGTGTCGAAGTAGAGGTAATCTGTGCACGGACTTGAGACGGCGCTGGGCCGCCATGGGACTTTAGGTGGGTGTTGTCAGAGGTGGCGTGGGAACAGGCAGATTGTCTGAAGGCCTTGTCGTCATCTTCGTCATCGTCGGCGTGGAAAATGTGGAGTAGCTGAGAATAGAAAATGTGGTTAAGGTGGTGGTAATGGAGGGATGTGAAAGTTTGAGATTTGGAGAAGAAGATATAATTGTGGGGTTAAAAGTTAAACATAAAGGATAGAGATAATTTGGAAATTTTATTAAAAAGTCAATAAAAATTTAGGGTTTGGATACTTTTTTCGTACGAAACCCATCTTTGATAGGTACATTAGTTTCTTTTTTTTAACGGGTACTTTTATCAGCATTCGTAAAATTAATAGATACAAATGATTGTTTTTCCAAACAAATATGCTACTGACTTGAAATAAATATTTAAATGAATACTGCGTAATTTTCTCTGTTAATCATTAACGGTAATTACTGATGTGTAATGTTAACTTATATACGTGGCTATTAAGTATCCATATATGCGATCTAGACAAATCAATTCCTAAGATGAAGTATAAAGCAATAATCTACGGAGAGTTAAAAAAAAACTCCAAATAGCCACTGAAAAATTTTAAAATAGTCCCTTTGAATTATTTATATATAATTATTTCTAATTAATAAATTTTAATTTTTAAAATATATATATATAATCTATGTATTTTTAAATAAATTATAAATTAACTTTGAAAAAATATTACTTCTCAAAAAATTAAAATAAATAAATTTATATTTATTTGTAAGTATCATATTTTAAAAACTCTAATATAGAGGTGAATATTGGAGACATCCTACGACTTTGAAATTGCGTAGGTGATGGTAGAAAATCCATCAAGAAATTACATAGATGGAGCAGTGTAGGGCTGCTCTTGATAGTTTTCATTTTCAATTGAGAAAGCGACAGACCCAAAGAGCACTACAGTAGCGCCTTGCGAGGTCGTAGAGTCGGTAACCCTCGTTTGCCTAAGATCGAAAATGCTGTGTCTTTGGGTAAAGAGAGATATAGAAAGTGTTAAGTAATTTCATTGTTGATACTCGAGATCATTGATGTTGCATTTGATCAATAGAACAGGAAGAGAAGTAAAACCCAACAGGAGCATGATAATAAAATATTTTCATATCTTATTAAAGGGAGTCATTGCGTCCAAAGAAGTCAAACTCGCGGTGAGCAAGACACTGAATACTCACCTACTTGTATTCGCGTTTTTAGAAGATACAGATAGTACTTTTCTCTGTTTTGGCCTTCAAATCCAGTCTACTGAAAAAATGGCTAAAAGTAGTCTGGCCGAAAAGCGAATTCGGGATTTTAAGTATCTTGGATGCATCATACAAGACAATGGAGAGATTGAACATGATGTAAATTATAGGATCCAAGAAAGTTGGTCAAAATGGCGGAGTGCATCTGGTTTTATATATGACAAAAAAGTGCCTTTAAAACTTAAAGGTAAATTCTATCGCACTGCTATAAGACCGACTATGCTTTATGGTACAGAGTGTTGGGCGAACAAAGAGGAGCATGAACATAAGCTAAGTGTAGCAGAAATGAAGATGTTGAGATGGATGAGCGGCCATACGTGATTGGATAAAATAAGGAATGAAGATATAAGGGAGAGAGTTGGAGTAGCACCCATTGTCGAAAAGATAGTAGAATCGCGTCTCAGGTAGTTTGGACACATGAGAAGAAGACCGATAGAGCACCCAGTCAAGAAGGTGAATGAGATGGAGGATAGATAAGGGGTGAAAAGCAGAGAAAGACCTAAGAAGACCATCTATGAGGTGGTCAAACGAGATCTACACATAAATAATCTCGTTGTAGACATGATACATGACAGAACTCAATGGCGTTGTTTTATTCATGTAGCCGACCCCACCTAGTGGACAAGATTTTGTTGTTGTTTTTGCTGTTGTTGTAAGTATCATATTTTATGATCATTCTCTAATATTGAAG
>NC_029790.2:109854863-109862304 GCF_000816755.2 Arachis ipaensis | reverse complement strand
ATTAGGATCAATTAGTATTATTTAGTATATCTGAATATTTATTATAGGAGATTACGTCTTTATTATTATGATTTTCTTAGTACCTATAAATACACTTTTATCTTGTATCATTCCAAACAACTTGAATAGACAACTTGAATACAACTCAATAATACACAAATCCTTTCTCCAGTTTAGTCTCTTGTTTCTAACATGGTATTAGAGCCATGGTATCCTCCTTGAAGAGGATAGGTTGTTTTCCTTGTGGTGAAATCACCGTAGTTTTTGCATTTTTTTTTTCTATGCCATTCTTCTTTCTCTTTTGTCACTCCTTTGATGCTTTTTCACCTCACCGACTAGCCTATTTTCTCTGTCTTGTGTTTTTTCGAGTCGAATGATCAAACACCATTGTCATCCGCTGCTTACCTATTCTCATGAAGAAATCATATAGTTTTCGCTCTCTTTCGGCATTTCCGTTTGCATTCTCTCGTGGCAATTCCATCTGCGTTCTCTCGTGGCAGTTTAGTCTGCGTTTTCTCATGGCAGTTCTGTCTGCGTTTTCTCATGGCAGTTCTGTCTGCGTTTCGTCTGTGTTTTCTTGTGGCAGTTTCGACCGCACTTCCTTCAGATAGCGGTAGTTCCGTCTGCGCTTCCTTCAGACAAGCAGCAGTTCCGTCTGCGCTTCCTTCAGACTAACGGTAGTTCCATCTGCGCTTCCTTCAAACAAGCGGCAGTTCCATCTGCACTTCTTTCTGGCAGTTCCGTCTGCACCCGTTTTTTCAGTTTATGTAGTTTCTTTTTTCTCTTTATTTCCTTGTTTTAAATAAGTTTCAAACTCAAGTTGTCACTTGAGTTTGAGGGGGAATGTTAGAATATAATTAGGATTAATTAGGATCAATTAGTATTATTTAGTATATCTGAATATTTATTATAGGAGATTACGTCTTTATTATTACGATTCTCTTAGTACCTATATAAATACCCTTTTATATTGTATCATTCTACACAACTTAAATACACTCAATAATACACAAATTCCTTCTCCACTCTAGTCTCTTGTTTTAGAATATAATTAGGATCAATTAGTATTATTTAGTATATCTGAACATTTATTATAGGAGATTGCGTCTTTATTATTACGATTCTCTTAGTACCTATAAATACCCTTTTATATTGTATCATTCCAAACAACTTGAATAGACAACTTGAATATACAATTTGAATACAACTCAATAATACACAAATCCTTTCTACAGTTTAGTCTCTTGTTTCTAACACAAACTAAGTTATCTATGGAGTTAAATTTATAAGTTTTGGTCAACACAAAGTCAATGTTGATGATTTACAAAATTTTATTGTGAACTTAATTTCTAATACTTTGCAACACTTGAAGAAGAAATGTCTCGACAAATTCAAATGTATTGGAAACTATCTTTAAAATTAAAACTTCATCACTTTGAAGAAAGAAGAGTGAAATATTGTCACTTGTTTAAACTCATTAAATGAATACTAATGGTATTATTATTATAACGTTGTTTCATTGTAACATTATAATATTATTTTATTGTAACAAAATCTCAGTTAAAATTTACTTAAATAAGTTAGATGCACACTCTACTTTTTTTTTTATTATCTTCTTATAAATTTAGTAGAAAAATAGATGAAAATCAATTTAAAATAAGTTTTTTTGGAATTATTAATAAAATTTTAATTTTTTTCCCAATCCAAATGCATACAATTATCAATCTTTACATTCATAAAATTCTAATTTTCTATTGCATTTTTTTTTAAAATCCAATAAGCCAAAATTCAAATACTCAGTTTTCTTCTTAATTTCAAGTCCATCTAATTTATAAGTTTTATTTTTCTCAAACAATCAAAGTTCAGGATCACTTCCATTTTCTACCCCATTTAATCCAATGATAAAAAATACGAGTATCATATCTAATTCATGTGTAATACTTTTTTTTTTAATATGCAATGTGTTTTTTTAACGTTATTATGCTTAATTAGGTAATTTTTAAAGTTTATTTTTATTGGTGTGTAATATCTTTTAAATATAGTATATAATTATTAATTTTATAATTCTATATTTTTATTTTAGTTAAATTTTATAATTTAATTAAAAATATTTAAAATAATTAAAAATAATATAAAATTTAAAAAAGTTTAAATTAAAATGAAACTAAACATTGGAGTGACAAATTTTATATTATGTTTCAAATAAAATCTTATGATATATAGTTTCATAAATACTAATGTGACATCTTGTGAGACCCAAAATAAAATAAAATTAATACCGAGTATTAGAGATACTCTAAGTATCATACATTAATAATTCAATAATGTTATTTGTTATGTTATTTTAGTGTTAATAAATAAAATTTTTATCATATATTTTGTTATTTTTGTATTATCTATTCATTATATTTTCTTTAGTAATCTTTTATTGTTCTAATTGATAAAAATATTATAAGATGTTGATTTTTTAAAAGATTAAGAACATTTGAAAGGACTTCTTTAAATTTTTTTAGAAACTGTTTTAAAATTTTTTGGACATTATTTTATATTTTATTCTAGAAATTGATTTGTCCAACTCATATACATGAATATTTAATGGCTACTTGTGTGAGTTAACATTTCATATCAACTGTAACGATCAGGTCCGGATCACTCCTAGTCATCAGGTGTCACTTTTCAGTAATCCTATAAACTCTATACTAAATAATATTTACTATATGTGAGCCTTTCGTACTACCAGAATCGCGTATGTTATCTTATTTGTATCATATCATTTTTCTTAATAAACCCGTTAGCAACAACTAAAGACATCATCAGAGATATATAATATAAAATAAATACCAATAAACAGCGAAATCAAATAGCAACGAGATTATAGAAAAATTTTCACATCTATATACATCCCAAGTTAGTTCATACAAACTTGACATACTTATATACACACACACACACAACTGACAACTTCTCAGATACTTGATTCATATAGAAAATTTTTAAGTTGGTACTCGGACTAATAAAAGAAAATATCAAGTCTTATCTTTCAAAATGCTACAAAAGTGAGGGAAAGCAGAGTCTAAGGAATGAAGACCATCTATCCTACAATTCTCCATTGTCGAGGCACAAGTCTGCCGACATCATCTCAGGGCTAGTCTCGAGCACCTCTCACAATATCTCCTATAGAGTCTTGAAACACATGCTCTTCTGGTACCTCTATGAATAGAATTTCAGTGACGGGACCAAGTCTGGATCTTCCATCTGTGGGAAAAACGAGAAGGAAGGGGTGAGAACCTATATAGTTCCCAGTAAGGTGACATCGCAAAAACACATCTCTCTCGTAAAACCTAGAATTTTGGTGCTATCAATATTTATTTTCGGTTTACTTTGTTCTAGGTACTATATTAAACTTTTTCTCTCATTTCCGTACTTGCGAGGTTTGACATAACTCTTCCTTAGCATCTTTTTTTGGGGTTCATGCCATTCCTATGCTATTTTCTACGACTATTATTCCTAATTTTACTATCTTATTCTAAGTTTTGGAGAAATTTAAATCATATAATTTTAAAAATACAGACAAGAATTAGAGAATGAAATTTTAGTGAGAAGCAGATAGCACATAGCAGAAACAATGAACCATAAATAATCACAATCAAATGCACAAGCAATTTATGATGCATGCCTATCCCTAGTGTAGGCCTTGAACTCATGCGTCGGTTGTCTACTCGCAACCCGACGTTATCCGGGGCTACGCCCGAATATGATTTCTCCACTGTGTCAGTCAGGCACATTGGTATCATCATGAGCGAACCCATGTCAGTCAGGATACCTCGACATTACGGGTTTATCCGTATCAGTTAGGCCGAATCATAATCATAATAATTTTTCTAACATCTCTAGTGTGCATCACAGTGAGAAACAGACTATCAGTCATGTGGACGTTTCCACATTAGCAATCTCTGGTTAATATCTTGGGGCTTTTCTTATTCTTTGCATTACTCTCTTGGAGACTTTTGCCCCCAGCTCTTTTACCTTATAAAATATTCATATATGTTGTGAAAAGCTCAAACACAAAATATTTAATTATACAAAATAATTCTACGAGCTTAAAGCTTTAATATAAAATTAGTTTTGAGGCAATCCGATCAAAATTGAATTTTATAAAAAAATTTGAAATTATGTCATCACTTTGAGAGCATTAAAAAAAATAGCAGAGAGCCGTAATTTTAGCAAATTTATGAAAAATCTAATTCTATCCAAATGTCTTTTAAATTTGGTGACCTCAAATGAGACTCACCTAGCTTTCAAACAAAGTAAATTTCAGTTCAATACCATATCACACCAAAAAGTTATACAACTTGAAATATGGCCTTATTTTAGAGGAAGCTGGTTGAAAAGAACAGTGAGCTAGTCATCTTCTCACCTATATAACTATTTTTATAAACATGGCATAAAGCTGAAATTTAAACGAGGTATTATAGAGATATAAAGCTTTAAATTGCCACTAGTTTCTGTTGAGAATAAGTAGTATGACCACAATCCAATCAATTATGTGTCAACTAATTGAGTATAGTTCAGTTGTCAAAACTCTAATTTGTTACCATTATATAATGAACTGTGAATGACTTAAGAAATTCATTTCTTCATTCATTCAATCTCCTTTGCCAAGGTTTTATTCATTTCAGTCATTATAATCATAGAGCTCAAACTCTTTACCAAGAGTTGACGGATTCCTTATTGACTAATCATTAAGTCTATAAGTACTTAAATCATACCCAATATCCATTCAACTAGTATCGTAGGATATTAGGTGTCCAGAATCAAAGTATAATAGATACATTGTTAATTACTATGACAGTTGCAGGTCAAAGAAAACTCTATTACCATGTTTATTTTGAGAATATCCTATTGACAAATATGCAGTAATTATAACCATTAGAAATTTTCAAATTGAGTCAATTCAATGGTTGATAAACCACAATTTTATGGTTTATCTTGTATTGAATTTGGTAGATTTTATCAACTTTTTCTACATTTATTCAATGAAATAGCATGGTTTGTAAATTCTCCCTAAATTGTGCTTAAGAGTAAAAACATGCTTTTTAGGCTCTTAATTTGATAAATTTAATTCACTTTAATTCCAATCGATGCTTTGATATGTTTGTTGAGTAATCCCAGGTTTATAAGGCAAAGATTGGATTGAAGGAATGAAGAAAAAGCATGTAAAAGTGGAGAATTCATGAAGAAATGAAGTTTTAGAAATTTTCCATGCGAGGCGTACGCGTGAATGGTCATATCTCTATATGCACCATCTATATATATAATTTAATAAATGAGATCTATTAATTTTCATCTAATGAAGACCATTATATATATATATATATATATATATTAATATAAAAAGATTAATATATATATATATATATATATATATATATATAATGGTCTTCATTAGATGAAAATTAATAGATCTCATTTATTAAATTATATATATAGATGGTGCATATAGAGATATGACCATTCACGCGTACGCCTCGCATGGAAAATTTCTAAAACTTCATTTCTTCATGAATTCTCCACTTTTACATGCTTTTTCTTCATTCCTTCAATCCAATCTTTGCCTTATAAACCTGGGATTACTCAACAAACATATCAAAGCATCGATTGGAATTAAAGTGAATTAAATTTATCAAATTAAGAGCCTAAAAAGCATGTTTTTACTCTTAAGCACAATTTAGGGAGAATTTACAAACCATGCTATTTCATTGAATAAATGTAGAAAAAGTTGATAAAATCTACCAAATTCAATACAAGATAAACCATAAAATTGTGGTTTATCAACCATTGAATTGACTCAATTTGAAAATTTCTAATGGTTATAATTACTGCATATTTGTCAATAGGATATTCTCAAAATAAACATGGTAATAGAGTTTTCTTTGACCTGCAACTGTCATAGTAATTAACAATGTATCTATTATACTTTGATTCTGGACACCTAATATCCTACGATACTAGTTGAATGGATATTGGGTATGATTTAAGTACTTATAGACTTAATGATTAGTCAATAAGGAATCCGTCAACTCTTGGTAAAGAGTTTGAGCTCTATGATTATAATGACTGAAATGAATAAAACCTTGGCAAAGGAGATTGAATGAATGAAGAAATGAATTTCTTAAGTCATTCACAGTTCATTATATAATGGTAACAAATTAGAGTTTTGACAACTGAACTATACTCTAAGGGTTAACCAAGAGCTGGAAAGATAGAAGGAATTATACTTTGTTATTCTCAGGTTCTCAGTAAAAAATATACTACTTCATACTATCAGATCATTAGGGAGTGTTGCTAGACGCCAACCTTGATTAGTAAATTTAGTATGACTAATTTACTACCCGCTTAATATTGAACCTATGGAGTCACACACTAACGAATGTTCTAATCTTTGCAGTAGAATTATTTAATTATTATTTTGATTTGATCAAATAAATAGTTATATTAATTCAAAAGGAATATTATTATATTTTTTGCTAGCACCAAGAATATAATAATAGTATGATAATTGAGAATATTAAATGAGATTTGAGAATAATTAGTTATTCTATTTCTAAATTTGAATTCTAAATTTAGATGAGATCCTAACTGATTTTGTTTCAAATTGAGTTATGATATGATTCATAAATTTGAAAGATTCAAGTTTAGAATAGTAAGATATGATTCAAATTTGAATTGAGATTCAAATTTAAAATTAATAACAAATCTTATACTATATATATGTATACCAAGAGTAGAGAAAATAGATGAGAATAAAATACAAGAGTTTTATTCCTTTACCTCTACACACATAAACGTATGTGAGCCTAATTCTTGGAGAAGAATTTTATGGCGTACAAAGAGTCGCAAGAGGTTTCTCAATTTAGATCAGATGTCCATTGGTTAAGTAGTTGACAACAAAGGTTGGTCTCAGTGTGGATACGCATAGCGCCTTCATACCATCGAACGAGAAAATAATTTTTACTAGCATACACGGCTATTTAGATATGATCTATATATTGTTTATTCGAATAAAATTTAAGCACAACATAGATCTTTAGGATTACTTTCTTTTCTTACATTGCGTGTTATGAACATGTGGTAATCCTTCAGTGGTGTCAAAGCTTTGCCTTTTTGCGTTTAAATATTTATTCCTATATTTCTAAAAGTTTGTGAATTAATAAGATTAATTCAAATTTTTTTAAGCATGTGATGCAGTTATTTCTATTGAGATAGTTTTCTAATAAATTAATAGTTAATTTATTTTTATTATTTAATTGTGATTAAATTATCATTCTTTTAATATAATAGTTATATTTATAATCAAATATTTTGTTTGGTTCTATTTATTCATTAAATTTTATCGTGATTTTAGTCACGATAAAAAGAATAAGATGCAAAATATTTTTTT
>NC_029790.2:109846586-109852689 GCF_000816755.2 Arachis ipaensis | reverse complement strand
AAATTATCATTCTTTTAATATAAAAGTTATATTTATAATCAAATATTTTGTTTGATTTTATTTATATATTAAATTTTATTGTGATTTTGATCACAACAAAAGGAATAAGATGTAAAATATCTTTTGTTTGTTTCTTATATATATATATATATATATATATATATATATAAAGATCAAATTTGATTTGATAATTTTCTAATGCTAAACGTTAGTCTATAAAAAAAAATCAAAGTTTGATTTGATTGATGTGTTTTGAACACAATAATTTTAGAAATTAATTTTTCTAATGTTCTTGATTATAAAGAGCAGCCTGACAACCAGAAGTTTTATTTTCAAGATAATAATTAGTATATACATTTGATGTATTAGGGATTTAATTTTATATTTTTGCCTAAACAATTACTGATAAAAATTCTTTAACAATAGAGATAAATCTTAAAAGTTAGGAAATTGCCTAAAAAATAAATTTATCTCTTGTTTACAAGGAGCAACCTGACAACCAGGAGATTTGTACTCAAAGAATTTATTTATGTATATGATGATGTATAAGGAGAATTAATTTTATACTTGAACCTAGACAACCTAGGGGTATAAAATATAATTCAGTTAAATAATTGTCTGACAACTAAATAATTATTTGGGATTATAATTGCATGGAATATAATTTAATCATGTTTATTTAGAATAGGTATGAGTAACAACTTGACAATTAAGGTACTCATTCATGATTCTAAATAATTTTAACAGAAATATAGATTTCTTAATTTACTTTCAGATTTGAAATTTTTAAATATGTCCATATTTTGTGAGGCATGCTTGAAAGTAGTATATTAAAAACAATTTGAGAATTGTAATTTCAAAGGTTTATCATTGAGATGATAATCCTACTGAAATAATATCCTCCGGTAAAATTGGTTATAGAACGGTTGAAACTTGTGAAGTATTTGGAATATTATTTTATCGCAATATAGGTTATTTTGACAACCATGAGTTTCAATTTCAAAGGCATCTACCCACTATTTATTACTGAACATCTTGAGAAGATGTTTGATACCTAAAGCAAGATAGTACGACTATCAAAGATTTTATTTAAATTAGTGGTAGTATTGGATGATATATTTTGAATTAAACAATTTTAGAAGTTAGAATGCCATTAGGCAAATGGCTTTAGCGAGAATTATTCTTTCAAACATTTTTGGAGATTTATTTTATTACAAAAAATTCATAATTGTCCTTAATATGATTAAGATTTGTGATCTTTTTGGAAAAGCTTAATATGAGTATTGAGAATGTGAATTAAAATTGCTCTTAAAGGTTGGTTTGACCAATAATAAAGATACTGAATATTTTTATTATAAGAGCTTAAAGTGAAATCTTTAATATCTAATTGATATTCTATTAAATAGAGAATCAGATTCTCTCAATCCACAAATACTAGTACTCTATGTACTCCATCATGTTTAAAGAAACATGGAATTTGATTTAGCTGAGGATCACTATTTGTTAAATATTTGGACTACGTTTTAAGAAATATTGCTAAATTAATAAATTTCTCACTAAATCAGTTTTTTACCTATATGAGATATAGAAAGGGCATAAGCCAAAACTCAAGAACATTAGAGTTTGGAGATATCTTATATGTGTTAAGAGATTGCACAACAATAAGATTGATATTAGATCCAATAAATGAGATTTATTGGTTATCCTAAAGAAATAATGAGTATTACTTCTATCACCCTTCTTAAGACAAAGTATTTGTGATAAGAGGTTGAACTCTTTTTTAGAAAAGAAATTCCTATAAAACCTGGTCAAATTGTAGTTAATTAAATAATAAAATAAATATGAGCGAACATGGTTAGAAAAATTAGCAATCAAAAATTGATTATTTAAATATGATATTTGGACTCAGTGAATTTTTTTAAGTCGAAAAACATAGTTTTCCGTTTAAAAACGCGCACTAAAAATTTGACCAGCAGTACCGGCTGAAATCTATTCGGTACTACAACTGAGAAAATTGATTATAAGCGAATAAGGTTAAAAGATTAGAATTTATAATTAGGGAAGATAGAAATATTTAAAATACGATTTAAAAACTCTAATCTTAAAGGTTGTGTCCAAAGTTGGACCAACGGGCTAAACCGGATGAACTGGGCCCATATTGGGCCCAAGCCCAACATATATATTCATCATTAATGAGCTTTCAGCTCATTTTTTCAAAGAGAAAGAGAGAGCTCGGTTAGAGAAGAGAGTGAGCAAGGGTTTGGTGGCACTATTCATCACCAACTTCAAACCACCATAACTTGGGCTACGGAGCTCCAATCGACGAGCCGTTTACGGCCACGCATCACTCTTTTCCTCCTCTTAAATTATATCTAGGTATTATGATAAGTTTCTCAATGAAATCTGACTAGTTTTGTTTTTCCTCTTGTATTTCAAATTTGGTTTGTGTTTTGAAGAAATCTTATGATTTTGGTTGTTTAGGAGTGCTCTAATATGAGTTATCGATGGGTTTCATCAACCAATTCTATGGGTTAAGGTAAAAAGTTTTCAAACCCTAGTAATTTATCAATTTCATGAACTCTAGGTTGATTATACGTGTGAAAATTGAGTATGTTAGAGTATTGGGTGATTTTGGTGTACAATTGGGAGATTGATATTGCTTGTGGGGCTTTAGTGAGGCTTGGAGTTAAGGGTTGGTAGAGACTTCCAAGAAGTAGCTCAATTATTTTAGCTCCAAGAGGTACGGTTCAAGTTTCATTTAAGTGCCGTGTAATATGATGTGAATTCCTAGGTTAGATGCCCCTAGAATTAAGCTTGAATGATATGTTTAGATGGATTGATGTGTGTAGATGATGCATGAAGGAAATTGATACTGTACTTGTGAAATTGATATTGGTGTTGAATAATTATTGTGTGTTTATAAGTTATGCTGAATTGATGAAATACTGGGCCGAAGGCCGTGAATTTGGGTCGGAGGCCGGAAAGAGGTAAGAAGGTAAGTAAAGGTTGATGATTGATAATGAATTGTGAACGTTGATAATGTGATGAAAAGTGTGTTGTATGATGTTGGTTGTGATGGAGATAGGGTAATATATATGGAGTATATGTAATTGAGTAATTGGGTGAGGAAATTGTTGAATGAGGTATAATTTGGTATGTCTTGAAAATTAGATTTTTGGCCGAACTTCAGCAAGCCATAACTTGGCTTCCGGATCCCCAAATTATTTCAAACTTATTTTATATGAAAATTGGGTCCGTGAAGTTTACGCCTAGGGGGTAGAAACAGGCTAGGCTAGGTCAGGCTTTAATCTTAACAGGCCAGGCTTGTAATAGAGTATATTGGCCTAAGCTTGGCCTGTAGCCTGGTATAGACTTTTTAATGAGTATTAATCTTGGCCTGTTGTTAAATCTAGCCTGGCCTGAAACCTGTCAATAGGCCTTTTTTTTTAATAAATAATTAAATTTTAAGATATAATTTAGAATTATTTTATTTAATTGACTTTTGATATTCCAACATAAAAAATTAAAGATATTAAGAAAATAAAAATACACATATATAATTAAAGAGATAAACAACTTAGTGGATAAAAGTATTTTAATATTATAGAAGACCCAAGTTCAAATCCTTCCAATTGTATTTTTATTAGTATAATAAAACTCTACATATATCTTTGTAGGCTCAGGCCGGCCTGACAGGCCCAACAAGCTATTTCAAAAGTCTAGGCCAGGCCTTTTAATGAACATAGGCTTTTTTAATAGCCTGGGCTTGGGTCTATTTTCATTTAGGCCAGGCCAGCCAGGCCAAACACAGGCCAGATTGCAGTCCCCTAGCAGGCCGCCTAGCCTTTTTCCATCCCAATTTATGCCGTTCGAAGAACGATTGAAAAATATTTTAAAACGAGAAAGTTATGCACGTCAGAAGTTTGGTATATAAAACTGAAATTTTGCGGACTTAGCCATTTCTGATCAAACTACAGTGTATGCGTACGCATACCCCTCATTTGCGAAGGGTTGTTTCTGTCTAGCGTACATGCGTACGCGGACAAGGCTATGCGTACGTGAGATGGGCTAAACTGCACTCCCAGGCGTACGCGTGGTCTACGCGTACGCGTGACCCCTGTTTTTAGCAAAATGGATTTTATGTTTTAAAACCAAATTTTGAACTTCTAAACTTCTATTTCCACTCTCTAAGACCCTAGAATTGAGTTGTAATGGTAATGAAGGAGGTTAAATTAGGAAGGGATAGTGACTTAGAGGTGAAGAGAGGTTTTGGAGTGGGGGATTTAAATTGAAAAGTGTTGGTAAAGCGAGTAACTAAGTAATCAGGTGTTGACAATGTTGGATGAGAAGTGAATGATGATAATGATGATGATAAATGATGAACTTGATATTTGAATTTAGTTATGAATTGATGAAATGTGAGTGTACGAGAGAGGGTATAAGGGTGGTAATGATAAATAGTGAATGTGATTATGAGATATGATTGAGGAATGATCGATGATCAGAATGTGTATGTTTTCTCTCTGTTGTACGGTGTATCGGACACTATATCCCATAAGTGTGACAGGCACTATATCCCGAGAGCGTGGCATGGCGGGCACTATATCCCAAGAGTGTGGGACCACCTTACCCTAGAAAGTGTGTCGGACACTATATCCCATGAGTGTGACGGGCACTATATCCAAAAAGCGTGGCATGGGGGGCGCTATATCCCAAGAGTGTGGAAGCACTTTGTCCCAGAGAATACGACGAACACTATATTCCATGAGTATGATGAGCATTCTATCTCGAGAGTGTGACGGGCACCATATCTCAAGAGTGTGGAGGCATGTCAGAGAGACAATATCTAGGTTAGCTACTGGGTGTGTCGGGTTCTGGTGATTTAAACGACACGTGAGCTCACGGCCAGTAGGACAAACATACATCATCTACATATGTTTCAATTGTTTCGGTTTGCTTAATTGCTTTGGTTTGTCTAATTGTACATGTTTCATGATTATTTGCTAATTGTCTTACTTGTGCATTACTTGTATGTATTGTTTGTGTTTGTGTGTGTTTGTATAAAGTTTGGTTCTTGGATTATTCGGTTGGGAAGGTAGTGAAAGTATAAAGTATATTGGGCTAGAATTAGAATCCCCTATGATAGTTGCCACGTTATGGATTAGTGAGGACTTAGAATGGATATGACGAGATAAGAAGTTTAAGATGCTTAGTGAATTTATATTATAGTGCATTATATTTATTTGGCACTTTTACCGTACTGGGAACCCATGGGTCGGGGGTTCTCATTCCGTATATATCTCTTGTTTTTCAGATGCGGGTTCAGGTGCACAGTAGTGAGCTGTGGTTTATCTAAAAGACGGTGAAGACCTTTGGAATTCTCTTATTTACATTTTCTTAGATTCTCTCCACTTTTATTTTGAAAACTTATACTATGTATTTAATCCTTTGAAACTTGCCTATAGAGGCTGTGTTGTATTTTGGGAGAGATAGGAATTTCTGTTGTCAAACTGGTTTTCATTTTATAACCCTAGCCAGCCTAAACTTCGCAGGTCGCGACTAGCGGCTATTTGCATATATTATACAATTATATTATTCTTTATCTCATTCTGCTTTACTGTTTTATCCCTACCTTCGCTTTCTGATCGCTCCTTATTTATATGTTATCGATACATGAGAGTTCTCGTTTTTGCGATTTTATTTTTACTCCTTTTCAGGCTTTTTAATATTTTCCTTCAACATATATATAATTACGTATTATAATCCACCTTGAGAGTCGTACCACCTTAATATCATTGACTTATGACTCGAGCATAAGGATCTGTATATTAGGGTATTACATTATGGTATCAGAGCAGTTCGTTATCGTGATCCTGAGGGATAGAACTGCTTATGCTTCAATGTATACTCTGAGGCTGTGCCTGTGCTAGTTAGGGTATCTAGTTGATACGTCTAGCATAAAGTTCATGAGTGTATCTTTGATAATTTGAAGCACTTAACTTGAGATATTGAGGTTGATCACCTTGATATCGCTTGTTTGGTGTGGACAGGACCTGAATGACGTCTCATGGACATGAGTGAGGTTTTCGGGGAGGAATTTCTA
>NC_029790.2:109841255-109846292 GCF_000816755.2 Arachis ipaensis | reverse complement strand
ATATGTGAGATTGGTTTGTTGATTTTTCACTATTGAGTGAAATAATTGGAGGCAGATAGTTGATTGGAAGAATTTGTTTAATTAGGCTTGAACTGATTTGATCTTACAAATTAGAGTAGATGAGGCTTATATATGGCGTTGGTATAGTTTGTGAATTTGTACAATTGTGTAGAAATTAAAAAATGACTAATTATTAGAAGACGGATGTTATAGGTTTTGAATGATTAGAATGTAAATTGGGATAACATTGGGTAGATGGTGGATTGTTAAGTGTTGAGGTAGGTATAGTATAAATTAGGCTTGAACTTGGTCGAGTTTGTCATTGGTTGGCATGTGATTGTAGTTATGATGAGGGGGATTCGTCAGTTGCTTAGTATGTAAGGTTATGGCGCTACACTTAAGGAAGAATAAGTTGAGTGGGAGACTTTTGTGATTTGTTGATTGAGATCCTAGGTAATGTGTTCATGAAGATTAAGAATTTTGAGGAGATTTCGATTTAAACATAGAGATGAGCTAGGGACCTAAGCTACGATTGAATTCTTAGTGGATGAAAATCAGAGTGATGGAGCAAAAACTTGCAGGAGCATTAACATAGTATGGTTGTAATAAGGATTAGTAGGGTATGATTAGAAATGCTTTATGATTTGAGTACTTGAAAGGTTAGTGAACTAATGCAGATAATGATTCTAGATAAGTGAGATAAATAGTGGCGATGAGCTTTGATAGGTTCTGGAATGGATGTGAAAATGATCGTTGATGTGTAATTGGATTTGTACTTAAATTGTGATGGATAAATTATTGGTCTTTGAATGGTGAATTTGGAAAACATTGAATTAAAACATTGAAATTGTATTGAAGTCAATTTGAGGGAACCTGTGAAGGGTGGTGAGCTTCGATTTTAGCGTAGAGAGTTTTATGAAGGGTGAGATGAACTTGACATTGGTTAGTTATTGGGAGAAATCTAGAAGAAGTTAAAAGTGAAATAGATGAATATGGCTTAGACTGGAATTTGATCAAGATTATGACCTTGTGCATGAGGGTAAAGGACGTGATTTGGTATTGAAAATAATATTGGAGAAAGGTAGAATGAATGATATGAGGAAGGTTGAACTTGAGGGAACCCATATGAAGACAGAAGAGCAAATTTTGAGGGCAAAATTTTAAATAAGGTGGGTGTAAGAACCACGACTAATTAAATGTTTAATTAAATAATTAATATTGCCCAAATTAGGTTCCGAAAATTTAGGATGAGAATTAGAAAATATAAATATGATTTTTGGACTCATTAGATTTTTCTGAGTCAAAAAATATATTTTCTGCGAACCGGCAGCCGAACCAGTCGAACCGGTTTAAGTCAATCCGGTACTGAGCGAGAATAATTAAAAACAGTAGAAAACCTCAGGAAAATATTTAGAGTAAAAAATCGGGCATTAATTTTAAATGTTTGGCCCAAAATTAGGCCAAACGGGCTAAAAACGCTAACGGGTTGGACCGGGCTCAAGTTGGGCCCAAGACCAACATATATAACCCACCATTAATGAACCAATCAGCCATAAACACAACACCACATAACTGAGAAGAGAAGAGAGAAGAGGGTTTCCATTTCACTATTTATCATCATCTTTCCAAGCTCATAACTTGAGCTACAGAGCTCCGATCGCTGCACCGTTTGTAGCCACGCAATCACTACAAAGAGCTCTACAAAACTCACCTAAGAAACTGGTAAGTAAATTACAAAATCCCTCTCAGCCTTTCCTTCAAAAATTCAAAAATCTAGTGTTTGGAGTTTTTGAGATTTTGGTGTTTTGATGTGTTTAGGATCAATCTAGCTTGAGGAATCCATTGAGTTTTGCTTCCAAAACTGTTGGGTAAGGTGAGTTATTCTTAACCCTTGTGAAATCATAATTATGATGAACCATAGGTTGTTTAGTTATAAATTGTGTGTATATAGCTTGATTATTGTGAGTTTGGGAGCCTTTGGATTTGAGTTGGTGGCTTGTTGGTGAATTGAAGCTTGTTGGAGTTCAATTTTGGGTCTTAGTCATATTGGGAATCGACCAAGGTATGGTTTCGGTTTCCTTTATGTAATATATAATATTTCTGGACACTTAGGCTAGTGACCCATAGGATAGGCTTGGATTGATATGGTTGTTGAATTTAGTTGATTGATGATGTATGATGAATTGATGTTATTGATGTTGTTAAATAATGTTGTTGATGTATGATGTATGATGAATTTTGATGAGTAATATTGTTGATTATTGATATGGAGTATGAATAAGGTTGATGTTGAAGATTGATAGTGATAGAATGATGATTGATGAATGTGTTAGTGGAGAAATGATTAGTGTTATATATTTGATATTTCAGGTTGAGAATAATGAAATGTGAATGAAAATTTGGTATGAATGGTGAATTGTGACACAAAAGGTGAGTTAGGAGGTAAATTGGAGTTTGGTATGGTTTTGGTTTGATTTTGGTTGAGAATTTTGAAAATTGAGAACCTTGTGAAATTTTGGTTAAAATAGACTTTTGGTGAACTTTGACGAATCATAACTTGAGCCTCAGTTTTCAAAAATTGTTGAAAATTGCTTTAAATTAAATTTCATTGAAAAACCTTTAAACGGATATAAATTTTGTAGGAAATGGATTTTTGTAAAGGAAGTTATGATCATTCAAAGTTTGGTGTCAAAATCTGAATTCTGTGCATGCTGCAGAATTTGTGATTTTTAGTTTGTGTGCGCACGCACACCCCTGTGAGGTTTTGAACCTGTGCGCACACACGCACAGGGGAAGGCTTGCTGTTGAGAGCACTAGCACGACCTGTGCGTACACATGACCAATGAAGTTTTGCAATCTGTGCGCACGCACACCTTTGTGTGCACGCACACGTTGGAAGGTGCATTCTGTTGATTGCGTTTGCACGCCTTGTGCGAGCAAACAGAATTGGAAAATTTTATACTTCTGTGTACGCACACCTCTATGCGTACGCACACATCTTGAAAATCTCCTGGGCGTGCACATGCACACCCTTGTGCGTCTGCACATGCCCTGTTTTTCAACTAAAATCTTGTTTTTAACTGTTTTCACCTTCCCAACAAGCTTGTAAACTTCTGTAACACCTATTTAAGACTTTTTGGCTTGTTTTTGGATGTTAAAACATAGAGAAGGTCTTGGGTGGAATTATTTGGGTATTACCTTGAAAAGTTAGAGAACGGAGGCTTAGGTTTCTGGTGTACTGAGGATGAGTCTGGTTGAGAGAGAAGGAAGAGTAGTGAATTTGGTGATTTCTGACAATGAATTGAGAAACTGATGAACTAATGAGTTCAGAATAAAAATTATGAATTGACAGTGGTTGAGATGAGTCGAGGACTTGGAGTTGCAATGATGAATCATTGATATACTGAAATAATGAATTTTTGAAAATCCATTGCTGTAATTTTTTTAAATTGAGATTGTTGAGATGCTATGCCCCTGGCAGGGACGGTGGTTGGATCCCGCCTGTCGAGGTAGCAGCGACGGCATAAGGGCGGTGGTTCGTCCCGCTTACGTTGAGATGTGAAGTCCGTGGCAAGAGTATCCCGCTCGCATCCCTTCGGATCACTAGAGTGTGCAGGCACAAAATCCTGGACGGTGTTCCGAGCACCATATCTTGGGGGTTCCCATTATGATTCTGAAGGGCGACATCTCCATGGAGATGTGTCGGGTTGGCAGTTGAACTGACAATGTGATATCACAGCCAATAGGACAGGGATTCATCATGTGCATCTCTTATCTGTTTGCTTGCTTTGCCGACTTGTATTGTTTGCCTAATTGTATAACATGCCTAATTGCCTACTTGAATTACTTGCCATATATGCCCATACTTGTGTTTTCCTTGCATTGATATTATCTGTGTTTTCTACTGGGATTGAGGAGGTTCGGAAGGCGGTGGCGATGGGATTGAATGGAGGATAGGTTGGTGAAGGCTGTGGGACAGTGGAGGACTGTTAGACTAGAAAATCCCCTATGTTAGAGTACCCCCTTACTATGTTATGGTTTTAAGTTATGCTTTAATGTTTTAGTATGCTTTAAGATGAATTTTGTGATGGATATGAAGTTCTAGGAATGCCTCTGGCGTCCCGGTGTCTTATATCTTACATCACTGGGCACTGTTACCATACTGAAAACCTCCGGTTCTCATACCATATTCTGTTGTTGTTTTTCAGATGCAGTTTGCATCCCACCTCGGTGAATTGCTTTGATGGTGACAGAGCGGAGGATCCTGGATATATTTTGGAGTCTTTTTTATTATTTTGCTTATATCTCTCACTTTTGTATTTACTTTTGCCTAGAGGCTTACTTTGAGAGAAAATCTTGTATAAGATATTTTAACTTTCAGAATTCTGTATTGTCTGTATATAGCTAGCCGGCTTAAATTCCGCGAGCCGTGGCTAGATCTTTATACTATCACACTCTTATATTTTATTATATTATATCTATTTCTTGTGCGTTAAGTTTGTAGTTTCGTGTGTACGTTTTGCGCTTTTCAAATCCTGTTTTTGAGCTGTATCCTTCATCGGGCTTCTAGAATATATTACTTCTTTCTATATATTATGTATAAACTTTAGAATTGTCGTAACCTTTGATTAACCTTTGCTTTACGACGCGAGGTAAGGCTTAGGGTAATTAGGGTGTTACAGTGGGTAGGATGTAAAATCTGGTCAAACCGTAGTTAATTAAATAATAAAATAAATATGAGTGAACATGGTTAGAAAATTTAGAAATTGGAATTTTATAATTTAAATGTGATATTTGAACTCAGTGGATTTTTCTGAGTCAAAAAACATAGTTTTCTGCGTAAAATTGCACACAGGAAATTTGACTGGCAGTACCGGCTGAGATCTGTCCGGTACTGCAGCTGAGAAAATTGATTATAAGTGAATAAGTTTAAGAAATTAGAATTTATAATAAATATTTAAAATACGATTTAAAAACTCTAATATTAAAGGTTTTGGCGCAAAATAGGGCTAACGGGCTAAACCGGGTGACGGGTGA
>NC_029790.2:109824410-109841248 GCF_000816755.2 Arachis ipaensis | reverse complement strand
CCATTAATGACCTTTCAGCTCATTTTCTTCAAAGAGAAAGAGAGAGCTCGGTTAGAGAAGAGAGTGAGCAAGGGTTTGGTGGCACTATTCATTACCAACTTCAAACCACCATAACTTGGGCTACGGAGCTCTAATCGACGAGCCATTTGCAACCATGCGTCGCTCTTCTCCTCCTCTTCAATTCTATTTAGGTATTGTGGTAATTTTCTCCAAGAACTCTGCCCAGTTTTATTTTTCCTCTTGTATTTTGAATTTGGTTTGGATTTTGAGGAAATCTTGTGGTTTTAGTTGTTTAGGACTGCTCTAGTTTGAGCTATTGATAGGTTTTATCAACCAACTCTATGGGTTAAGGTAAGAACTTCCCAAACCCTAGTGATTTATCAATTTAATGAACCCTAAGTTGATTATAAGTGTGAAAATTGATTATGTTAGAGTATTGGGTAATTTTGGTGCACAATTGGGAGATTGATATTGCTTGTGGGACTTTGGTGAAGCTTGGAGCTAAGGGTTGGTGGAGACTTCCAAAAAGAAGCTCAATTCTTTTGGCTCCAAGAGGGACGGTTTAAGTTTTATTTAAGTACCGTGTAATATGATGTGAATTTTTAGGTTAGATGCCCCTAGGATTAAGTTTGAATGATATGTTTGGATGGATTGATATGTGTAGAGGATGCATGAAGGAAATTGATACTGTACTTATGAAATTTATATTGGTGTTGAATAATTATTGTGTGTTTATAAGTTATGCTTAATTGATGAAATATTAGGCAGGAGGCCGGAAAGAGTTAAGAACGGTAAGTGAAGGTTAATGATTGATGATTTTGATGATGATTGATAATGAATTGTGAATGTTGATAATGTGATGAAAAGTGTGTTGTATGATGTTGGTTGTGATGGAGATAGAGTAATATATGGAGTATATGTAATTGAGTAATTAGGTGAGAAAATTGTTTATTGAGGTATGATTTGGTATGCCTTGATGTTGTTTGTGAGCCTGGAATGTTAGAAATGAGTTATGGTTTTTGGTCAAACAAAGGTTTATGAACTTTTGTGAAAATTGGATTTTCGGTCAAACTTCAGTGAGCCATAACTTGGCTTTTGGACCCCCAAAATTGTTTCAAACTTATTTCATATAAAAATTAGGTCCGTGAAGTTTACGCCATTCGAAGAATGGATGAAAATCATTTTAAAACGAGAAAGTTATGCACATCAGAAGTTCTGTATGTAAAACTGAAATTCTGCAGACTTAGCCATTTCTGATCAAACTGCAGTTTATGCGTACGCATACCCCTCATTCGTGAAGGCTCGTTTCTGTCCAGCGTTCATGCGTTTGTGGACAAGGCTATACGTACGCGAGATGGGCTAAACTGCACTCCTACGCGTACGCATGACCCCTGTTTTCAGCAAAGTGGATTTTATGTTTTAAAACCAAATTTTGAACTTCTAAACTTCTATTTCCACTTTCTAAGACCCTAGAATTGAGTTGTAATGGTAATGAAGGAGGTTAAATTAAGAAGGGATGGTGACTTAGAGGTGAAGAGAGGTTTTGGAGTGGGGGATTTAAATTGAAAAGTGTCGGTAAAGCGAGTAACTAAGTAATCAGATGTTGACAATGTTGAATGAGAAGTGAATGATGATGATGATGATACGTGATGAACTTGAGATTTGAATTGACTTATGAATTGATGAAATGTGCGTGTACGAGAGAGGGTATACGGGTGGTAATAATGAATAGTGAATGTGATTATGAGACATGATTGAGGAATGATTGATGATGAGAATGTGTATGTTTTCTCTCTGTTGTAAAGTGTGTCGGACACTATATCCCATGAGTGTGATGGGCACTATATCCCGAGAGCGTGGCAAGGTGGGCGCTATATCCCAAGAGTGTGGAAGTACTTTGTCCCATAAAATGTGACGGACACTATATCCCATGAGTGTGACGGGCACTATATCCCGAGAGTGTGACGGGCACTATATCCCAAGAGTGTGGAGGCATGTCAGAGAAACAATATCCGGGTTAGTTACCGGGTATGTCGGGTTCTGGCGATTTAACCGACACGTGAGCTCACAGCCAGTAGGACAGGCATACATCATCTGCATATATTTGAATTGTTTGGGTTTGCTTAATTGCTTTGGTTTGCCTAATTGTACATATTTCATGATTATTTGCTAATTGTCTTACTTGTGCATTACTTGTATGTATTGTTTGTGTTTGTGTGTGTTTGTATAAAGTTTGGTTCTCGGATTATTTGGTTGGGAAGGTAGTGAAAGTATGAAGGGTATTGGGTTAGAATTCAAATCCCCTATGATAGTTGCTACGTTATGGATTAGTGAGAATTTAGGATGAATATGATGAGATAAGAAGTTTAAGATGCTTAGTGAATTTATATTATAGTGCATTGTATTTATTTGGCACTTTTATCGTACTGGGAACCCATGGGTCAGGAGTTCTCATTCCGTATATATCTCTTATTTTTCAGATGCAGGTCCAGGTGCACAACAGTGAGCTGCGGTTTTTCTAAAAGACGGCGAAGACCTTTGAAATTCTCTAATTTACATTTTCTTAGATTCTCTCTGCTTTTGTTTTGAAAACTTATGCTATGTATTTAATCTTTTAAAACTAGCCTATAGAGGCTGTGATGTATTTTGGGAGAGATAGGAATTTCTGTTGTCAAACTGGTTTTCATTATGTAACCCTAGTTGGCCTAAACTTTGCAGGTCGCGACTAGCGGCTATTTGCATATATTATACAATTATATCATGTCTTTATCTCATTCTGCTTTACTATTTTATCCTTACCTTTGCTTTCTGATCGCTCCTTATTTATATGTTATCGATACATGAGAGTTCTCGTTTTCGCAATTTTATTTTTACTCCTTTTCAGACTTTTCATTTAATATTTTCCTTCAACATATATATAATTACGTATTATAATCCACTTTGAGAGTGGTACCACCTTAATATCATTGACTTATGACTCGAGCATAAGGATATGTATATTAAGGTGTTACAATTCCTTCCTAAAGGAAGATAAGATAAACAAATAGAACTCCATAAAGTTCAAGACAATCTAGAGTTTTGATTTGTGCAATGTCAAGAGAAACTTTGTATTTACAAAAAAAAAAAGTGGGAGTACAATTACTTTTATTAGAATTGTTTACCACTCAATAGAGGATATACTTTCTCTTGAAAGTATGAAAAGTTTGATCGTCAAACTAATTTTTTTGAAAAGTAGCCTGTTTGTATAATGATACAATTTTATAAAGATAGATCTAATGGTTACTTAGATTTTTTATAATCATGTTCAATAATGATTGTTCTTCAAATAATATTATGCACTATTGTAGTGGAAGATTTTATGTTTTGAGAAAACGTGATATTTATTATGCACTAGGCGTATTTTGCAAAAGGTCAAGTAGATATGCTCAAGAGCTAAGGTGCTTAAGGTCAAAAGAGTTTTGATAAACACAAATGTGCATTGAAAAATTATACACATGATTGATTGGCTCTAGTACAAGTAGAAGATTATTGAGATAATAGTATGCCGAAGATCCAATCTATCATGATTGGCTCTCGTGCAAGTGGGAGATTGTTGGGAATAAGTAGTATGACCATAATCCAATCAATCATGTGTCAAATTGTAACACCCTAACTTTTAGCACGTCATGATCGTGCCAAAAGTAAGGCGTTACGGACCTGATTTCCTTTATTATAAATTTACTATTGAGCCTTTACGTCGATATCGTGTTTCAATTTTTAAGAAAATTTCAGAAAAAGATTTTAGTAATTAAATTCACATAACAAAAGATCTTCAAATAATAATAATCACATAATTATTAATAATAATAGATGCTATATAATTAGATTCAATGTAAAACTCAAATACAATACCTATCCCTCTGGATAAAATAAAAGCTAAAGCAATAAGAACGAGGGAACTCTATAAAAACAATAGGAATCACAAGTAAATCTACTAATCGTCTACAGCTTCTTACTGAATCTCCGAATCTGAGTCTCTGAAAGGGTGGAAGATTTGGGGTGAGAACAAATCACACGTTCTCAGTAGGAAATGGGAATACCGTAAAAGTAATGGAATAAAATGCAAATAATTAATTTTACTCAATAAAAATATATTTTTATCAAACCCTTTGAAAATACTCTTGGTTCTACTTTAGATAATTAATTACCTCCTTTTAAAATCTCTTAACTCAAAACAAAACTTAAATATAAAATTAGTCACACTTTTTGTCTCTCAGCCACATATTAATCCCCAGTCAAATGTCAACTCGTAATCACTTAAATACACTCACAAACAAGTAGTGCAAGCAAGAGATTCAATTCAAAGTACAAGCAAGTCACAACAAGACAAACAATACAATCACAAAGTAATAAGACAAGCAAGCGCAATCAAATGCAAATGTGCAAACAACATGATGCATGTCTATCCCTAACGCAGGCCATTTAAAATGTTAATATAATAAAGTTCTTGATTAAATTTAGAAATTTATCATTGTGATAGTGATTATAATATTGAGAGATGAATCTTGGATTAAATTATAAAAGATTCATCTCTTAATATTACGATCATTATCACAATGATAAATCTCTAAATTCAATCAAGGACTTTATTATATTAACATTTTAATATAATAACAATAACAAATTATTTTACAGATGATTGATTAGATTGTGGTCATACTACTTATTCCCAACAATCTCCCACTTGCACGAGAGCCAATAATAATAAATTGGATCTTGGATATACTATTATCTCAATAGTTTCAACTTAATTGCATAACAGAATTAGAAGTTAATTAGGTTGGAAGTTGGTGCTTCTGCAATAAGAGAATAGAATTTTCTGCAGAAACCATCAATTTTCAAAAATTTATTTATCCCAATCTACTTATCAGCAAGTTCTAAAATTTTTATGGAATATTCAAAACACACTAAAGTTTCATAAAAAAATAATTTTATCCAAAATTGTGGTCTGGACTGCTCCCAAAAATTATTACAAGTCACTATTGATTATGCATAAATTTTGCATTGAGCAATTTTTACAACTTTATATACCAAATCTTATATATAAGCCTATAACTCTTCTAAAATCATAATTCTATCTCCAATCAATCATTCTTACTTGTCTATTAAGTCATCACAATCCCAAGAACAATATTTCATCATTCACACATTTGGTGAGATTCCAAAATTTCGGTTCAAACAACCAAAATTCCAAATAACATAATCATCAATACTCATCATTTAATTCATTATCAGTCATCACAATCAACCATCATTAACAACAACTATCATCAACAATAATCATAACACATATAGCTACTTAACCCTTACCTCTTGTGTTGCTTAAGCCATTGAATTTGTTCCTAACCCCCTCTTTAACTTTCTTGAAGTTTCTTTTCGGTTATGGTCTCCCTCTTTGACCCAAATTTGGCCAGCTTGAAAGGAGTTCTTGGAGGATGGTTGGTATAAATTTCATTGCTAAATTTTGAAGAAGAAAAGGTTGGTGAAGATGGTGAGGTAGCTGATAGTTTTTCTTGAAGGAAAGGACTTGACAGAGGCTAGTACTTGCTGATTCTCCTTCCTCTAATACTTTGGCCAGCTCATCTATTCCACCCCTTGTATTTTTCTTGCTCAACTTGGTCATATTTTTGGATGCTTGTAGCTGGAATTTGAACAGAGTTGATATGAATGTGAGAAGAATGAATGGAACTGATGTGGTATTCTTGAATTTAGAGGAGGAACGTGATGAGCATTCAAGTGTTTTGATGAGTTCTCCCTCACTCACTCTCTTCAGCCACTCTCTCCAGCTCTCTTTTTTCTTTTGTTAGCATATGAGGCTATTTAAGTGCAATAGATAGTAGATTAAAGAACTAATTTGGTGGCATTTGTTAACTTGCATGTAAGCTTGCATTAATTACATTCTCATGAATCATCAAATTTGGCTTGCATGTATGAAGAGGTTCGGACAGCACATGGGAGAAAAGAATGAGGTGGTGCTAACCTTGATTACCTCCCTTGGTTTGGTTAATCATGGTTCATAGTAGATTAGTAATTCGGTTGATTTGGTACGGTTCAAGCTCGATTTAATTAAGTTCGGTGGGTTGGTTTATTATATAGTTTTATGAGTCTTGGGTGAAGATAGTTTCTCGTTGGTTCAGCCGGATTACTAAAAAAAAGGAAGGATACGGTTTAATAATTAAACCATAATATTACTGTTTCAAACTCTATCGGTTTGAACAACCGGCAATTGAGATATTAGTCGCAGAGAGTGTCTCAGTTTTAGATCAAGCTTAGAATGTTCTACTAAGCTAATTCAGTATAAAAAAAACTAGTAATAAAGGTTTCATAGATGAATTTAACTTGACAGTCAAATTCGTCGTTATCGATAGAATTTTCAGCTCAGGACACGCTTTTATTTCTCACGGTATATCTATTCTTTTCACTTATCCGGTCTAAATTTGCCTTATTATTTTATAATGAAGTGATTCTCAAATATTTATTAAATTTTTTATCACAGAATTTTTTAGAATAACTCTGTGGATAATCAAAGTGTTACATCAGCCATCACCGATAATAACTAATAAAAAGAGACTGTATTATTTTACGAAAATAAACACTAAAAATTTTATATATTTTAGCAAAAGCTTTAAACTACACGCTGGCCTGAAAACAACGTCGTTTGAGATCGATATTGAAAAATGGGATCAAATTGTAGAGTTGATAGTAGCTAGTTACGTTTATTTAAAATATTTAAATCAAAATACAACTTTAACTTGTTCTAACTTCTAACGAGGTAAGCCTCAAAATGGTCCCTGAAGTTACCCTCGAGACTCACAGTGATCCTTGAAGTTAAAAATTACTCATATTCATCCCTGAAGTTGCACTCTGGGACTCAGACTCGTCCTTCAGGCCAATTTCGTCCAGCTGGCGCAACCGGAAAGCTGAGTTGGACTCGTTGGTGACACGCTGTCAGCACAACAACTAGCTGACGTGGCGACATAAACTGTTTTAATTCAATTTAGTCCCTAAATTGAGGTTAAAAATCCTAATCCCCAATTGAGTCTCTTCTCTTCTCTTTTCCATCGCATCAGAGGTGACTCTCTTCTGTTACTGCTCCTACAGTTTCTTCTCCATCTTCAAAAACTACAACATAGGAGTACAAGGAAGTGGCTTCGGGTCCTTGTTACCCTTCACCAGTTCTAGATGCCTAAATTGACGAATGCATTGTGGCAAGCTAGCAGTAACCGAAAGCAAGTTTCCAACACCCTTTTCACTCACAATGTTACCTCCAGAACCAGTGTAACGCAATGTTGGATATATCACCCTCTGGCATATTATATGATCCAAGAACTGGATCCCCCTTGAAATATGCTCAATCTCTAGCTTTAAATTATCTAACCTTAATACAAAAGTACTCTCACAAAACTCAATAATTTTCTTCCTAACTTCCACTGCATCCTCCCTAGGCCCTCTAATTTCAATTAAGAAGTGACCCCCATATCTTATGTAATCCATCTTCCTAGTCTTCTCCTTTCCACTGGCTGGAACAAACTCTAGCCATGCAGGGTTATGACAAACATCATCAATTGAATACCGCCATATTGAATCAAACTTACAAGGCCTAAAAAACTCAATAATCATCCCTTCCATCATGTGATCCAATTCATTAAGGCAGACATTAGTAATCAATGGACTTAAAATTCCACAATAACCCTAATCAGGTACCTTAGCAGCCTCCTCTAACGCGAAACCGAAGAAAGTCCTCAACCAATATGGGTCCGACTTCGGCTCATTCTCATTGAGAATCCTCTTCTTAGTAGCCCTCCTCTTCTTAACCTTCCTCAACTCTTCCTTCTCCTCATCATCATTCCTAGACACACACTTTAAAGGATGCTCTTTAAGTGCAGATTTTATCAAGATGACCACAAACAATAGCATTTCGGAGAGAGAGAAGGTTTTGGAGGTGGTGGGAGTGGATGGCATTGCGGGGAGGGAAGGTGCCAATGGAGTGGGCACAAGAGCGCTGGTATGAGGGTTTTCTTTCAGTTGGGTCCTCTTTCAGCAAAGAGTGAGGGTCTTCGTCTCGGTGGTGGTGACAGCTTTTTGGAGTTTGACAAAGAAAATAAAAATTTATAAGATAATAAAGCCATTGCAGAAGTTTCCATGATTATAAGCTCAAAAAACAAGTACCTATGCACTTCATTTGCCCTGCCAAGAAATCTGAAACCTGATAGCCATGAGGTATAAATTACTTCAAGTTTCCAATAAAAGAAGGGAAAGAAAGTAAGACACTAGTTACAATTCATGATAACACAACTCACAAAAGTAATGGGAAAATAACCAAAACACCCTATAGTTTAAAATAACCTAAAAAATAATTGCATGTGAGGTGCCTTAGCAGATATATCTCCAGACATAAGATATTTGCAAAAATATTAATAGTATTAAACCGCTTGATGCACCCAAAGTAAGACTGTAAGAATATAAGAATTTATATCATACTCTACACAATTTTATTAGATAAGATTAGCATAAAATACTTAAAAGTAAGGTGCCCATGTGAATTCCATATTATTACAACCACTACTGATTCCTGAAAAAATGTTTGCAAAGATGTAAGTCTGGAGTTTATCACAGGATTGCCAAATCCACATGGTTTCACAGTGGTGCTAGCAGTAGTTGATCAACTCTCCAAATATGCACACGTTCTACTGCTTAAAGGTGATTACAATGCTATGTTAACTGCTGAGTTGTTTTTCATTAACATTGTCAAGCTCCGTGGCATGCCAGGAACCATTTTGTCAGACTAGGATAAGTGTTCATTAGTGCTTTTGCCAGGAACCGTGTGGTTTTTGAAGATGGAGAAGACATCGTAGGAAAAGCAACAGAAGAGAGTCACCTCTGGTGCGATGGAAAAGAGAGGAGAAGAGATTCAATTGGGGATTAGGTTTTTAACCTCAATTTAGGGACCAAATTGAATCAAAATAGTTTATGTCGCCACGTCAGCTAGCCGTTGTGCTGACAGCATGTCACCAACGAGTCCAACTCAGCTTTCCGATTGCGCCAGCTGGACAAAATTGGCCGGAAGGACGAGTCTGAGTCCCGGAGTGCAACTTCAGGGATGAATATGAGTAATTTTTAACTTCAGGGATCACTGTGAGGCTCGAAGGTAACTTGAGGGACCACTTTGAGACTTACCTCAACTTCTAACTCCCCATATTATTGTGCACGCTGGATCGAGTTAATAAGTTGGATCAGGTTAATTAAGTCAAATACTAACATACAAATCCAAATAGCATTAAACGTCTTTACTAACCCACCCGATTGAAATTTGTTCGTTACTCCAATGTCAAGCCAGCATTACTTGTTAAAGAAGCGTTCACATGTGATGATATTTAGGTGTGTTTATATAAGTGTGTTCGAAAAAAAAATTAGTTTTTATTAAAACACGATTAAACACTGCAGACACACGTGTCGGATGAATATCAATTTCGTATTCAAAATGTGTCCGACACGCAAATACAAAAACTTAGCAAAATGCCTATACTTCATAGCTTATTAATTATTTAAACGGTCATTATTTTTTCATAGAATGTTTTGCTAAGACACTACAAAAAAAAAGGGTTTAAAACGGCATTTATATTACGGCGGTTCTTCAAAACCGCCGTAATATCCGGATATTAAGGCATTTATTAATGCCGCCATAATTGATTTATATTTGGTGGCGGTTCTATTAATTATGGCGGTTTTAAACCCCCATTAACACCTATGTATAAAATGCAAAACTTTGCAATCCCTAGTTTTAGAACCTGTAACACTATGCATATGGCGGCCTCTTCCTTCTCTCTTTCGTTCTCCTCTCCGTCGAATCCCATTTTAATCATTTCAGAATCCATTTTTGTCTATGTTGCTTTGTCCACTACACTTTTACCCTCCATCGCTGCTGCATCTTCAACAGAATCGAAGGTTCCAAGCCACACACGCGCCTTCTTCCTCACGCCATGGAACCGCTTTCGCCGACGTTGTTTCCCTATTGTCGATGCCCCTAGCCTGTGCGACGATCTCCGATCCTCTTGTTCTCTAACGACACTCTTCTCCAGTGACATCTCCTATGGTGACGTCTTCTCCAACTTCCTCTCCTTGCCGTCCTAGATCTGTGTCTTTTCCGCCATCAGCGTCTCCCTTTCGTTCTGAATATTGAAGGTCAGCTTGCTACTTTTTTACATTCTAGGGTTCAAAAGTACAAATTATTTCTCTGCTTTTTGCTTCTGTGAAATTGGATATGCTGATAAGGTATTGAAATTGGAATTAATTAATTCCTATCATAGGTAAATTTTTAATTAGTTACGTCTTTCAATTTTTCTATATCCAGATATTTTGGAATTAAAGATATCTATAGCAGAAAATAAAGACATGTATGAATTATAGCATGAGAGTAAGTAATGGAACGAAGACGTTGCAGCTTCTCGTGTAGTAGTGCTGCTCTCTTTTGCTCTCTAGAAACCATGGGAAGGTGTGTTGTTTCTGTTTCTTCTGTTTTGCTATATATATCAACTTCTGCAGATTTATATCTGAAGCTATTTATATATAATTAGAGAGATAGGAAATTCCTATAAGGAAGACCTCTCATCAAACAACACTATTTACTATTTATTTATTATTGTTGTGTTTTCTTTTCCTCAGAAACTATCAAAGTTTCTGCTGTGGTCTGAGCGATCGCCATTCTCAACCTCAATGCTGTCCAAGGAGGGTAGAATATGCTATCCAAGTTGGTGCCACAAGAAGAACAAGTCAGAGGCTAGCGTGTTAGTTCAGCATGTAGCAATTGTCTGGTTTCCATGTTGAGAATAGACTCAAGGAAGAGGTATAAAGCATCTGGTGAAATTTGACACGTTTTTGTTGTTAGATTTAGTCATAGTTTGTACACATAATGGCAGTATAGAAGAAAAATAGTTTTGTTCCTTTGTGCTATTTGTTGAAATATTTTTAGTATTTAGGGAACCAGATTTTATATTTCAGATGTTTTGCTTATGTGATAGGCTTAAATATTTGTTTAGAAATCAACCTTAACTTGAGTAGTTAATAATTGTGCATTCAATCTAAGTTATAAATCCACAACTACTTTATTCTTATAAATTGTAATTTGAGAATAATATATTTTCTTTATTTATAAATCCTGTGGTTTGCTTCATTATCCTGTGACCAATTTTTGTGGTTGCCAATTTGATGACAGGTTCTGAAGTGGGAAGATGCAGAAATCGGAGAGCCAAAAGAAGGCGAGGTGCGCACGAGGAACAAAGCCATTGGCCTTAATTTTATCGATGTCTACTTTCAGAAAGTTTATAAAGCCCTCTCATTTCCTTTCACCCCAGGTTTTTGGAGTTTATTTACCTCTTATCAATTGATCTGTCATGAAACACTTATGCCAATGCCAAAAAAAAAAAGAAAATGAAAAGAAGAGGTAGAGAAAAATTGTTTCAGTTCTATAATGCCATTAATGAGCAGTGACCTGAAGACTTGTCTGTTCTAGTGTTCAATTACTTTATATATTATAATAATATTTTGTTTATGAGTTATCTAATATTTCATTTATGGATTATGATTTTTTGTTATTGTAAAATTTTAATCACAATTATTTATTTAACGCGATAAAAATGATGGTAAAAATTATTTTTTTAAACGATAAAAAATGTCACTGTTAGTGTAAAATGGCGGTTCAAAAATTCCATTTTAACCAACCAAAATGCTACTGTCAGGGTAAAAATGGCGGTTCAAAAATGCCATTTTAACCAACTAAAAGCTACTCTGTCAGGGTAATAATGGCGGTTCAAACCGCCATTTTAACCTATCCGAAAACCGCCATTTTAACCTTGGAAATAACGGTGGTTTGAACCGCCGTTTTAACCAACCAAAACGCCACTCTGTCAGGGTAATAATGGTGGTTCAACCGCCGTTTTAACCTATCCAAGAACCGCCATTTTAACCCTGGAAATAACGGCGGTTTGAACCGCCGTTTTAACCTATTCAAAAACCGCCGTAATAACCAGAATGGCGCCCAGAATTACGTCGCTTTACGAAACCGCCATTATTGGTAATAATGGCGGTTCAAACCGCCGTAAATACCTAAAAAAACCGCCGTTTTTACCATAATTTTTTGTAGTGAGATGAGTAAATATTACAATTTATACCTTAAATAATAGTGAAAATTAGTGCCAAGAACCACTAACAGATTTTAATTAATGAAAAGGACTAATTATATTAAAATTATTAAAAAAGACCAAATAGAAATTACATTAAAAAAAAGACTAACAAATAAAATTTAAAATGATAAAATTATTTTATTATTCTTTTTTCCTCTCTTTGTTCCTTGTATTGTGTATTTTCTTTTTCCATCGTTTCCATTGTTGTTGTGCTTTCTCTTCCTCTTTTTAGGCATATCTTCTTTTTCGTTTCTTTCGACTTCATCTTCTTGTACATAGATACTTTTGTCATATTTAGATGACTCTGTTCTGTCGCGTCTTTGCCAATGCTGGTATCTTTCGATGAGTTTCTCTCCGTCCTTAAGCTCTCCATGAATCTATTTTCTCAGGTGTACCATATAACTTTTGTCAAAATTACTAACTTCATTTTTATTTTATGAGGTTTGATGGATTCAGACTTTATCACTTGTTTGAATTTAATGGAGATTCATAAGTTTACTTGTTTATCTATAATGAACAGAAATAGGTATCACCAGAGATCCATATATGTTCCATTTTAATTTCATTTTTCTATTGTGAAAAATAAGTAGTTTTCTTTGTTGAGTACTCTGTCCATTCATCTTGGTTACAAATCGTAAAATGCACTTGACTAGAAGCTAAAACATAATTCAGCTAGTATTTCGAAAGGTCTTTATATCTTGTGTTATGTTAGAAAAATTTAAAATTTTCAATCTCATATTTTATATTTTCTTTATATTGATAATCTCTTACTCAAATTGAAAAATAGTATCTTACTCATGAAGTTTGCATAATTTTATACTTTGTTTGATATGTATAGTGGATTGTAACTCCATAATTTTGTTTTCAAAATTCAAAAAATGGAAAACTTTTGAACATAAGAAAATCCTTATATTGCTTTATGCAGTCTAATAGATATTACTATGCACTAGATAATCATAACTGCTTCAACTGTAATTCAAGTTTAATTTATACTTGAAAGATCGTTTTTATTTGATCATTATAATATATATTTCTATTGTTAGCCTAATTATTTTATTTTGAGTTTAATAGAATTCTATTTTACTCATCATCAAATAACTCTTCACTCTTATTTGATCTATTGATTATTTTATTTTTATTTTATTTTTGTCTTTGGAACTTAATTTATTATGCTAATAAATTAAAAAATTTCTCAATAAAAATAGGAATAATAAATATTCAAACCAAAATTTAAGCTCAGTAATTTATAAAACTTGATAATAGACTATATTTTGGTTATAGAAAAGTTGTATTATTGGCGATAACATTCTCTCCGATATTTTCAGATATAGTCTCATTATGAGCAAAACATACTAACTACACAACTAGCTAGCTCAAAGATTTAAAACAAAATTTTTGGTCTTAAATGTGAATGAGTTGGTGGCTATGATTTGAAGTTAACTACTTTAATGAGAAATGCTAGTAAATTTTTGTGGTAAGTTGTGTTTTCTTTAATTTTAGTGAAATTCTAAATTTTAATTGTTGCAGATATTTTATTAATAATATTATGTTTATTTTTCTTTTTAAATTATACAGATCTGTATGCATTGCCAAGGTATGCCAATATCAACATCAATGTCATATACTTTGTAGTGAACTCTGGAGCTTTCCAAGTAGCTGAGTCTAAGCAAGGTGATGTCAAGGCAAAAAAGAATGATGTTGAATATGAAAAATCTGAACTAAGGCCAGCTCAACTTCAGCATCAACTTCATTCGAATGAACTTGATGCACTAATATCATCTACTTGTATAGAAGCATAAGAAACAGTGATATAGAAGTATTAGAGGTGTCTAACTTTACCTAATGTACAATTATTCATTGAATCTTTGAGTTGTAATGAAATTATATCAATTGAAAATTTTATAGAAAGTGTTTCTTTTTCTAAGATATTTTATTTTGTTTTATTAATTTTAGTTTTGAATTACACAATTTTAGTTCAGAATTACAGAATTTGTGCAAAAAATGCACAATTAACTATGTGCAGAATTATAGAATATTAGCACAGAATCACAGAATTAGTGTAAAAATATATAATTTAATTTACTAAGTGTAGAATTATAGAATGTGTGTAGAATTTTACAACTAAGGCATAATTACACAACTTTAATCCAAAATTACAAATTTTATATAGAATTGCAGAATATAAATGTAGAATTTTGTAGTTTAATTATAGAATTGATGCACAGTAAAATTAAAACCAAACATGTAGCATAATGAAAGTGCATAAGGTGCATCTTTGCATAAACTATTAAAATAAAAATAAAGCTGCAAAATTCAAGTGCAAGATTATACAAATATAATTAAAATCAAAGTAAAACTGTAAAATTTAAGTGCATGATTTCATAAATACAACTAAAATTAAAGTAGAATTACTTCATAAAGTCTGAATTATCTAAAGAAACTCATATTCTTTCTGGATTAGGATTTCTACATTCAGCACGACCATTCTGATCACATTGGCTATATTTGTAAACACGAACATTTTAAAATTGTGTCTCTTGACGCTTCTTGCATGATCTTCTGGAAGACGAGTTATTGTAGGCGGCATGAGAAAAATATTATTCTCCTAATCTGTTAGAGTTAAGTTGTTAACATTAGGCATATCATGAGTTTCAACTGGGATCATATACTGTTTGTATAAATATTTTTTTGCAAACTTTTCAGATAGTACTCTTTCACGTAGGTATAGATATTACTATGTAATAATTTGATTGCGGCACAAGTATGTGGACATGAAATTTCAATCATTTGCCATTAAAAATGAAAATTCTTTGCATAGTAAATTCACACACACATCAACCGTTGACCTTCTAACCATAAGTCCATAATATTATGATCTTCATATTGCAATGCTTTAAGAAACTCACCTCTAGCTACATCCTGTATCATTGTTTTATCAATCTTTGGTCCAACTGCATTCTTCTATTTAGCTATCTCTAACTTTAAGGTATATAACATATAAGGTTGTTAAACTCGCGAGTCTAAGTAAACTCGTGGAGCTAACTTAGACTCGACTTGTGAATTAACTCGTAGACTCGTACGAGTTTACCTGTTATGAAATTTTTATATATCATACATAATGTATATTTACTCAATTCAAACCCTTCAAAATTAATAATATCAATTTAAAGCATATAATAAATTAAAATAGTAGCACATATTATAACAAATACACATTCAAATCCTCTACAGATATTCTTATACAAATACAACACACAAAATTAAAAATTCTAAATTTGTAATACTAAATCTTTAAGTAAACATTGAACAATATCAAATAATCAAATTAGAAATCCAAAAAGTAATCAAATTATAAATTATACTAACACTGTAATTTACCAAAGCTGCAATACTGAAAGTACAAAAAATTATAAATCTTTAACTTTATATAACTAAAATAATAAACATTTGACAATTCAACATTCAATACAACTTCAACAATCTGTTTACGACATACAATTAACTCTAATCAAAATAATTAATTACTAACAGCCATGAATAGATTAATCATCTGGCCATCTAACATAAACGATAAGCAATAGGCTAAAATTAGAAGCAATAAAATTTAAAAAGAAAAAAAACCTAAATCAAGAAGCAAAGGCTCAAAGAAGGGGCAAAGACATACAAAAAATAGATGATGCAGAAGCAAAGAAGGGGCAAAGTCTTAGCAACAGTAGATTGATGACAAAGGTGCAGCAGGCAGTGGTGGGGAGGGTGCAGCAGCAGCACGAAACAATGGTGACAAAGAGTCATGGACTTCACGACGACGCGAACTAGAGTAGAGATAGGATTGTAGGAGAAGTAATCGAACTCGTGAATAGTGATAGCACGATGGAGTTGTGAATAGTAGAGATGTGAAGAAATATAGAGTAGAGGACAACAAAGGTAAAATTCACAAAGATAATGGCATAAATCAGAGCAGAGGTAGCATATGTAGGCGAGCAGTGGTAGCTCGACGGAGAGCGGCGACTGTGGTATAACATGGAGAAAGTGAGACTTGAGAGAAATGACGCAGATGAGTGATGAGTTGTGAGTGAGTTTTCTTTCATTCTTTGGAAGTGTTATCGTAACCCTAATAGAAAAAAAAATTTTTTTGTTTCAAAATAACGCCTTTTTTTAACCAAAAATGAAAAAAACACAAACTCACTAACTCGGTCCTAGACTCGCGAGTTTGACCGAGTCTACCGAGCCTAGCCTAGTTTATTTAAGATCGAGTCTATACTCGAATCAACTCGATTTTATATCTAAACTCGTAAACTCGTACGAATTTACGAGTTAATTCACGAGTTTGATAACAATGATAAAATATTTGTATGTTTGTCTCTATGCTCGGTTATTAAAACACAAATACTATTTAAACCATAACATTATTTTATAAGGCATGTAATGAGTTTCAATTGGGATCGTATTGTTTGCATAATTTTTTTCTTGCAAACTTTTCAGATAGCACTCTTCGAGGTAGGTATAAGATTCTATTGCCGACGAGGAAATTGAGACTTTGCCCATTTATTAATCTATTAATTTAGTTTAAAAAGAAAAAAATTAAATTTGTTATTACTCAAATTTTTTTATTATATACCA
>NC_029790.2:109818466-109824258 GCF_000816755.2 Arachis ipaensis | reverse complement strand
ATAATAAATGATATTTTTAAATTTGAATAATTTATTAATTAATTTGTACTTATTATACCATATATTCAATAAAATATTAGAAAAAAATATTAATATAATAATAAAAAATAATTTAAAAATATATTATTTAAAGAATAAGGACAAATAAATTCCTAACTAATTTGAATTTAGAGACAATTAGCCCACTGTCCATTTCTAAACCTGATACGTTAGCGTTTTTCGTTCAGAGTTGACGGAAAAACACCTACAAGGACCGCATTATGTCACGAAAGTAAAAGACATGGACCGAAATCAATCGTTTTTATTGTAAAAAAATCCCATTGTCATCTTGAGAAATAGGAAGGGACTAGATTAATAATTCACTTTATAAATAAAGTCTTAAGTAAATATTATAAAGAATTTAATTCTTTTAAAAAACACTTAAAAAAAAATAAAAACACTTTGAACCTCTTTAGCATTAAACATTTGTAAAGAATTCAATTCTTTCTCAAACACTTGTAATCTATTTTTTTAAATTTTTAATAAAATTTTTTTATTTTTATATATATTTTTTTTAATTCTTTCTTTAATTTTTTGTTAGTTGTGTTTTCGCCTTATAGTTTTTTTATCTTCTAATTTAATTTCTTAATTTATGTTGACACTACAATTGAAATATTAAGTATATATAATTCGATCATAATTTTTTTTATAACTTATATGTAACTGTTTCATAGCTATATTTCAACAACTTACCCGCAATTAAGAGTATAAGGAGACTATGTCATTTGAACTATTACTCATTAGCAAAATTTAAAAAGATAAGAGACTCGAACCCACAACCTCTTAATTGAGTATAGGAAGTCTATGCCATTTGAGCTATTACTCATTGGCCATTTAAATTATTTATATGTATATTTATGATGTATTATTTTATATATTTCTTTTATATCTTAACGTATATTTTATAAAAGTAATTGATTTTTTCCCCAAAATGAAAAGTAATTGCTCATTCTAAAGGAATATAATGAGGTGAAGTCTCTGGTGGCTAGAATATTAATGGCTAAAAATGGCTAAGAGTTGACCCTCAAATAAAATAATGACACCTGGTAGATTTGGTTTCACAACTTTTCAATAGTATGAAGGGTGGTTAAGAGTGTGCAATAATTACTAGGAAGTTATCATGTGGATAGAATTGTCATTTGAGGTTACTTTATGTGTTGTTGAATCTTGGACAAAAATATTATTGGGCCATTATACAAAATAAAATCAAAACTGCACAAGCATGAGGTCTAATAATTTTTTTTGGCACAATTATAAAATAAAGTTTATTTCTTCAATAATTTATTCCTTAGTTTGTTTGTATTTCTCTAAAAAATAACCGTAAAAAATATTATAATGCCCTAAAAATTTTATTAAGGGAACAAAATTAATATTTTTTTACGAGATATATTTGTAAGATTTATTTTTTATATTTGTTTAAAAAATTGTTGGATTGTAGAGTGTTCGGTTTTTTTTAATAATTATAGAAAAAAATAATAATGAATTAATATAAATATATTAATATTTGTAAAATACATATTATAAACATTAAAGTATTAATTTCATTATAAAAAAATTTACTGTAAATTTTATACAGAATCAATTATGCAATCAAATCACAAAAATTTATTGAATAATTAATTTACAAAGAGAAAGAGATTTCATTATTTGAACCTAGATTTAAAAAAAAAATTTGTGATTGTTTAGTTTGAATTTTAGTCTTTTTTAAATTTATGTTTTTTTATCTCTCTTATACAATTATATATTAACATATACTTTTTTTATATTATACAAAAGATAACCAATAAAATATAATGACACAAAATATTTACGAAGACACTATTATTAAACATATTATAAACAATATTGTCAACATATTAAAATAGCAAGAAGATACTTTTTAATTATTAAATTTTTTGATATGTTAATTAAGTTATTAAAATTTTATTAATATACTTAATTTTACAAATGTTTATATATTTATATTAATTTCTCTTTTTTCTCATTGTCTATCTTTCTCTACCATTTTGTTCTACAAAAAATAAAATTAACAACATAATATAATTTAATTAAAAATTTTTATTATATACATATTTTTTATTTAGCTTTAAATTTTTTCTACTTATTATCTTTCTAATTTATGTTTTCACTTTTTTTTTCAAATATTTATTGTATATAATTTAAGAAAATACTAATACTGTGATTAAAAATTAGAATTGATATAAATTTTTTTATGCTAATATCTAATTATATTTTTATATATATAGAATAATAAATATTATTTTTAAATAACAAGCATAAAAATTAATTATTTTTATTTGTACAACAAACTTAACACCTAATTAAATATAAGAGTATACAAGTTATAAATTCTTTCAAATTTTAGATAAAGAATGTTAAAATTAATTATTATTAAAAAGTTAAACTCTTTCATATGAAATACTAAAAAACTTATTGTTAATTTTGGAAGCTAAAGAAAAATTTTATTTGATTACAATAAAAGAATATTGGGCGGCATATTTTGATTTGTCAAATTACTAATATAAAATATAAATTATATATAGAATGCGAATGATAGAGAGAAACAGAAAAAAAGAGAGATAGATAAGAGAATGTAAGAAGAAGGTTTAGTAATTTTGGAAGAAAATATTTTTGTCTAAATTTTAATAAGAGAGTGTCATATGACACATTTTAGTTATTAAATTAGTTAGTAATATATAAATACAATATATAATATAACTATATTCAATTTTAAAATTTTAATTTTATTTGAATGTAATTAGAGAATGTCATGTTGTATATTTTGATTGTCAAATTTATAATTAATAATTAATAATGATATATAAGAGAGATAGAGTGAGTGAAAGAATGAGAGATAGAGAAAGGGTGAGAGATGAGGGTAAAATTCGTTAATTTTAGAAAAAAAATTTATTTTAATTGCAATAAAAAATTGACATGTGACACATTTTGGTTGTAAAATTAATAGTATATAATAGATATAATACATGTGTATTTATATTTTAATATATATTTTATATTGGTGGCTGACTTTAGTGACTAATTTTAATGTACATATAGCATAACCCTTTATTTAGTGAAGTTTTAGTCTTGTATGGAATGATTAATTTCATTATAAAAAAATTTACTGTAAATTTTATACAGAATCAATTATGCAATCAAATCACAAAAATTTATTGAATAATTAATTTACAAAGAGAAAGAGATTTCATTATTTGAACCTAGATTTAAAAAAAAAATTTGTGATTGTTTAGTTTGAATTTTAGTCTTTTTTAAATTTATGTTTTTTTATCTCTCTTACACAATTATATATTAACATATACTTTTTTTTATATTATACAAAAGATAACCAATAAAATATAATGACACAAAATATTTACGAAGACACTATTATTAAACATATTATAAACAATATTGTCAACATATTAAAATAGCAAGAAGATACTTTTTAATTATTAAATTTTTTGATATGTTAATTAAGTTATTAAAATTTTATTAATATACTTAATTTTACAAATGTTTATATATTTATATTAATTCATTATTATTTTTTTGTATCATTATTAAAAAAAAACGAACACTCCCACAATCCAACAATTTTTTAAACAAATATAAAAAATAAAGCTTATAAATATATCTCGTAAAAAAAATACTAATTTCGTTCTCTTAATAAAATTTTTAGGGTATTATAATGTTTTTTACGGTTATTTTTTTTTAGAAAAATACAAATAAATTAAGGAACAAATTATTAAAGAAATAAACTTTATTTTACAATCTAACCAAAAAAATTATTGGACCTTATATTTGAGGAATTTTGATTTTATTTTGTATAATGGTCCAATAATATTTTTGTCTAAGATCCAACAACACATGAGATAATCTCAAATGACAATTCTATCCACAAGGTAACTTTTTTGTAATTATTGCACACTCATTTAACCTTTTAAAATATTAAAAAGTTATAAAATCAAACCTATCAAGTGTCACTATTTTATTTAAAAGTCAACTCTTAGCCATCTTTAGTCATTAGTATTTTGGCCACAGAAACTTCACCATATTTAAAGCATTTACAAGAGTAGCAGGGAAACGAAGGCAGAGAAATAATAGGAAGATGGAGAATTAAAGGACAAAAGATCCATCTTATGCCCGCAAAAGTCTTAACCAAACGTTGACGCCCTAACCCGTAACACCCAAACACACACATCTCAATCTATCTCTCTCCCCCTTCCCTCCATGATGGCACTGCTGTTCTTGATCTCCTCCTCCTCCTCATGGTTCATGAACATGGTCGTCATCGACCAATGGAGGAGTCAAGATCCGCATCAAACACACCGCAATCCGTATATTATTCTCCACGCTCTTCAACTGCATCAACAAGAACGGTAGCCACACCTCCCACACCACCACCTCTTCCAACCCCTTCCAAAATCTCCCTCGTCCAACCCTCCCAGAAGAAGAAACACAAAACAAAATTCATCCGCGCCGTCCGCTCCGTCTTCCGCTCTTTTCCCATTCTTGCCCCTTCATGCAAGTTCCCAACCCCCGGCGGAGACGGTCCTCACAGGGCCGTCAACCTAAGCGGCACCAAAGTTTGCGGCACCTTGTTCGGTTACCGCAAAGGACGCGTGAGCCTTTCCCTTCAAGAGAATCCGAGGTGCCTCCCTTCGTTCGTGGTTGAGTTATCTATGCAGACCGGTGTTCTTCAGAGGGAGATGGCGGCTGGGATGGTTAGGATCGCCCTCGAATGCGAGAGGCGGCCGGAGAAGGACAAGATAACGATAATGGAGGAACCGTTGTGGACCATGTTTTGTAACGGCAAGAAAGTTGGTTATGCTGTGAAGAGGGAAGCCACAGAGGAGGATCTTCACGTGATGGAGCTTCTCAAGGCTGTATCCATGGGTGCGGGTGTTTTGTTAGGGAGATCTGACGTGGACGGTGGAGATGGAGAGTTCTCTTACATGCGTGCACATTTCGAACACGTTGTGGGCTCCAAAGATTCTGAGACTTTGTATATGCTGAGCCCTGATGGTGTGAATAACTGTGGGCCTGAGCTAACTATATTTTTTGTCAGGATCTAATCTTCTGATTAAGGAATCAAAACAACCATGTAGAATTATAATAACCTGCACTGGCTCTTCTAATTAAGGTTGACGACAACGCTTTTATATGAGATTTATTCACTTTTGTGGTTCCTTGTTGGAATTGATTTTGATTATTCATAATTAGGGTAGTCAAAATTGTGGAGTTATTGCTTATAACTATAGAATGATCGAATTGCAACAGGTAATGTCTCTTGTGGTTTTTGGCCAAGTACTTTTGCAGACTTATGCTTTCTCGTGTTATGTTTTAATTGCCTGCAAATTAATGAAACGATTACTAAGAAGAAAAATGGAGGATTAGGGTTAGCAATATATATATATAGGATTAGCATTATATATTCTACTTGTGGGTATCAAATTCGGACCAACTCATTTGGATAGGGTTGTTTACTCTACCCACTGCGGATAGGGTAGGATAGGGTACAAATTTGCATGTGCAAATAAGGTAGGATACGGATTTAAGGTATACCCTAATCTACTTTACTCGAACTCTTAATATATTATATAATATATATGTAAAAATTATGCATGTGGTGAAGAAAGTGAGTCACAATCTTCTTATTATAAGAACTTAAAATAATCACTAAGTTAGTTGATGATCATATTATTTGTAATTTTATGTTGGATTTCTTTAAGATTTTTTTTTTGTGACTAGGA